>NC_091292.1:18079236-18306736 GCF_038502225.1 Cherax quadricarinatus | reverse complement strand
GGTATAGTCAATTGTCAACCCCTCGGCTACGTTGGATCATCTGACCACAAGGCTGATTTTACGACACTTAAGATCCCAACAGAACGAGGTGAGGAGTCCACACGCACAACCTGGCTATGGGAAAGAGGTAATTGGCCAGCCCTTTACTCTGAGCTTGCCACCACCAATTGGAATGCTTTTCTCCAAGGAGATGTTGACAACCAAGTGAAAGCCTCCACTGGACACATCCTTAATCTACAACAAGAACACATTCCTCACCGGCAATATGTGACGAAGCCTACAGATCAGCCTTGGTTTGGCTTTCGTTGTAGAGAGGCTGCTACTGCTAAGTACAAAGCATGGCGAAGGTATAAGAGACATCCTACCACCTATAACAGGAACTTGCACAGGCAAGCCTGTAGGCATATGGGTGACGTTCAAAAGTGGGCCATTGCTAAATGGGAGGTGGACACAAAAAGAAAGCTGGCATCAGGTAGGGTAGGCTCCAAAACCTGGTGGTCCCTGGTCAAGGACAGACAAGGTTATCTGCCTGATGAACTCATACCACCTCTAAATCGACAGGATGGGACCACCTCAACTAGTAGTAAAGAGAAGGCAGACCTCTTTGCTACCAAAATGCAAGTTCCTGATCCAGCAAGGGACCCTCCTTGGCTAGCTGCAAGAACTGTGTCAAAACTGTCAGTGGTGACAATAAGGCAGGAGGAGGTGCATTTCCTTCTTAAATCGCTTGACCAAGAAAAGGCTGTGGGCCCAGACAAGTTGAGCCCAAGATTGCTGAGAAGATGTGCAGACGAGCTAGCAGCACCTCTAACTCGCATCTTTCAGCACTGCCTAGTACAGTGTAAATGGCCCTCTCTGTGGAAAGAGGCAAATGTAGTCCCTGCTCACAAAAAGAAGAGCAGAGCAGAAATCAGCAACTACAGACCAGTGTCACTCCTGTCAATCACTGGTAAGATCCTTGAGACAATAATCTCAAGACAAATGACAGAGTTTTTTGACTACCACTCACTACTTCGTGATTGTCAATATGGCTTCAGGAAAGGTTACTCTGCGGCTGATCTGTTGTTAAACCTCTCCACTAAGTGGCACCAGTCACTGGATGAATCTAAAGTCAGCTGCGTGGTAGCACTGGACATTGCTGGTGCTTTCAACCGGGTGTGGCACCAGGGCCTCTTAGCAAAACTTCGAGCACTGGGAATTACAGGCTCTAAGCTATGTCTCCTCAGTGATTACCTTCATGGTAGATCTCTAAGTGTAGTTCTCAATGGAACGGAATCAGCAAGACATCCTACTGGGGCAAGTGTTCCACAAGGAAGCGTGCTGGGACCATTGTTATGGAATGTCTACTTCAACGACCTTCTTCATCTCATCCCAGAATCACATGCATATGCAGATGACTGTACACTGACATTCACTTATCCGAGAGAAGAAATGCCAGCTGCTCTAAGCTACATTAATCACCAGCTAAGAGCTGTATCAGCTTGGGGAAACAGATGGCAAGTAACATTTGCACCTGAGAAAACGCAAATGATGATTGTCTTTAGGCACCATGATGGTAATGCTGGTGCAGTAGTAAGGATGAATGGGAGGGCGTTGGCACCTGGAGAAGAAGTTGATATCCTTGGGGTGAAATTTGACTCCAAACTAACCATGAAGAACCATGTTGTAAATCTAGCAAACAAGGCAGCCAGGAAGCTTACAGCACTTTGCCATATCTTGCATCTGCTTGACAGTAGGGGTTGCAAGATTCTGTACGAGGCACAAGTATGCTCACACCTTGAGTATGCTCCACTTTCTAGGTTTGCCTGCCCCCCGTCTCATCTGCGACTGCTTGACTGAGTGAAGAACAGAGCAAGATGTCTCATCTCTTGCCAGAACCCATCCTGGATAGATCTGTCATTTCAGCAGAGCCTTCAACACAGGAGGGATGTGGGTGGCCTTACTGTTATGTATAAGGCCAATATTGTCAAAGTACCACACTTGGATCCACTTCGAGGACAGCGTGAAACAAGCTTTTATGCCACAAGACTGGCAGAAAGCAGCAACTTCACTCTGGCTGTACCCTTCTCCAGAACATCACTCCAGCTGAGATCATATATACCCAGGATGACTCTAGTATGGAACACATTCGTACAGCATAATGGTGTCAACGAGATAACGTCAGTTGATCAAATGAAAATGCTGGCCCACAGATGGCTCCAACTTCATCCTGTTCCCTACTTGTATGTCTCATAACAATAAAAATGCTTTCAAATGAGCTGATGTAGGTAACAGCTCTTAGCTTGTCAATAAAGTTATGAATCCTTAACCTGTAAATAGCTTGTCAGTAAAACTAGGGATCCTTAACCTTGTCAAACCCTGTGTAAAAAAAAAAAAAAGAGAAAGGGAGAAAAGGAGAGAAAAACGAAGAGAGAAAGGGAGAGAGAAAGGGAGAGAGAATGGGATAGAGAATGGGATAGAGAATGGGATAGAGAAAGGGAGGGAGAAAGGGAGAGAAAGGGAGAGAGAAAGGGAGAGATAAAGAGAGAGGAAGGGAGAGATAAAGAGAGAGAGAGAGAGATAGAATATATATGTTTTCTTCTTTCAACACACCGGTCGTATCCCACCGAGGCGGGGTGGCCCAAAAGGAAAAACGAAAGTTTCTCCTTTTACATTTAGTAATATACACAGGAGAAGAGGTTACTAGCCCCTTGCTCCCGGCATTTTAGTCGCCTCTTACAACACACATGGCTTACGGAGGAAGAATTCTGTTCCACTTCCCCATGGAGATAAGAGGAAATGAACAAGAACAAGAACTAGAAAGAAAATAGAAGAAAACCCAGTGGCGTGTGTATATATATGCTTGTACATGTATGTGTACTGTGACCTAAGTGTAAGTAGAAGAAGCAAGACATGCCTGAAATCTTGCATGTTTATGAGACAGAAAAAAGACACCAGCAATCTTACCATCATGTAAAACAATTACAGGTTTCCGTTTTACAATACCTTGGCAGGATGGTAGTGCCTCCCTGGGCGGTTGCTGTCTACCAACCTACTACCTACAACTGAGGCATATGTGGAGACAAAAAATGTTATCTATGGAGGCAAAGAAGGGAATGTATGAAAGTATAGTGGTGCCAACTCTCTTATATGGATGTGAAGCTTGGGTTGTAAATACTGCAGTGAGGCAGCAGTTAGAGGCAGTGGAGATGTCCTGTCTTAGGGCAATGTGTGGTGTCAATATTATGCAGAAAATTCGGTGTGTGGAAATTAGGAGAAGATGTGGTGTTAATAAAAGTATTAGTCAGAGAGCTGAAGAGGGGTTGTTGAGGTGGTTTGGTCATTTCGAGAGAATGGATCAAACCAAAACGACATAGAAAGCGTATAAATCTGTAGGGGAAGGAAGGCGGGGTAGGAGTCATCCTCAAAAAGGGAGGGAGGGGGTAAAGGAGGTTTAGTGGGCGAGGGGCTTGGACTTCCAGCAAGTGTGCGTGAGCATATCAGACAGGAGTGAATGGAGACGAATATTTTTTGGGACATGACGAGCTGTTGTAGTGTGAGCGGGGTAATATTTAGTGAAGGGATTTAGGGAAACCAGTTATTTTTATATAGCCGGACTTGAGTACTGGAAATGGGAAGTACAATGCCTGCACTTTAAAGAGGGGTTTGGGATATTGGCAGTTTGGAGGAATATGTTATACATCTTTATATGTACAGTGGTCCCTCAATAATCATCCAGCCTGAAAGTCGTCCACTTTGGAAATAGTCCCGTTATTTCGTCTAAACATTGGCTCGTAAATGGTCCATTACCTCGCTAATCGTCCTTCGTCTGGGACGCATACTCACGCTCTGAGCCGCCTGGGCCTGCCTTCCCAGCCAGTGTGCCATTGTTTACCAGTGAGCGACGGTCCTCTCACTTGCTCCTACGAAATATTTCATAATATTCCACTGATTTTAGTGCTTGCAAGTGCTAAATAAGCTACCATGGCTCCAAAGAAAGCTCCTAGTGCCAAGCCTTTGGTAAAGGTGAGAAATATGATTGAATTTAAGAAAAACATCATTGAACAATATGGTAGTGGTGTACGTGTGGGCGAACTGGCCAGGATGTATAACAAATCCTGTACAACCATATCTTCCATCATAGCCAAGAAAAAGGAAATCAAGGACACTGTTGTTGCAAAGGGGGTAAATATGCTGACAAAAATGAGATCACCAGTACTCGAAGATGTTGAGAAGTTATTATTGGTGTGGATAAACGAGAAACAATTAGCAGGAGATAGTCTTATGACGTCGCTTATTTGTGAAAAGGCTAGGCAGTTGCATGACGATTTGGTAAAGAAATTGCCTGCAACTAGTGGTGATGTGAGTGAATTTAAGGCCAGCAAAGGCTGGTTTGAGAGATTTAAGAAGCGTACTGGTATACACAGTGTGGTAAGGCATGGTGAGGCTGCCAGTTCTGACAACAAAGCAGCTGAAAAATATGTGCATGAATTCAAGGAGTACATAGAGGCTGAAGGACTGAAACCTGAACAAGTGTTCAATTGTGACGAAACAGGCCTCTTTTGGAAGAAAATGCCAAAGAGGACCTACATTACTCAGGAAGAAAAGGCACTGCCAGGACACAAGCCTATGAAAGACAGGCTGACGCTCATGTTCTGTGCTAAAGCTAGCGGGGATTTCAAAGTGAAGCTGTTACTAGTGTATCATTCTGAAAATCCCAGTGTTTTCAAGAAAAACAATGTTATGAAGAGTAAATTGTGTGTGTTTTGGAAATCTAATAATAAGGCATGGGTCACAAGGGACATTTTCGTCGAGTGGTTCAATGAAGTGTTTGGCCCTAGTGTGAAGAATTACCTCCTGGAAAAGAAATTGGATCTCAAGTGCCTCCTAGTAATGGACAATGCACCTGCTCATCCTCCAAACTTGGATGACCTAATTCTGAAGGAGTTTGGGTTCATCACAGTAAAGTTCTTGCCCCCGAATACCACTCCTCTCCTCCAGCCCATGGATCAGCAAGTCATTTCAAACTTTAAAAAACTCTACACCAAAGCAATGTTTGAAAGGTGCTTTAATGTGACATCAGACACTCACTTGACCCTAAGAAATTTTTGGAAAGAACACTTCAGTATTCTCCATTGCATAAGCCTTATAGGTAAGGCTTAGGAGGGGGTGACTACTAGAACTTTGAACTCTGCTTGGAGAAAATTGTGGCCAGACTGTGTCCACAAGAGGGATTTTGAAGGGTTTGAGGCAGCCCCTGATGAGCCTATGTCAGTTGTGAACTCTATTGTCGCACTGGGGAGTTCCATGGGGTTGGATGCGAGTTTGGAGGATGTGGAAATATTGGTGGATGACCACAACGAAGAGCTAACCACTGAGGAGCTGCAAGAGCTTCAGCAGGAAGAGCAACAGATTGCAGCTCAGAATCTTGCTGCAGAGGAGGAGGAAGAGAGATGGAAGAAGGTGCCTTCTTCAGAAATTAAGGAGATTTTTGAAATGTGGGGTAGGATGGAAAGATTTATGGAGAAACATCACCCTGAGAAGGATGTTGCAAGCCATATCGGCAACTTGTACAGTGACAGAGTCTTGGCCCATTTTAGGGAAGTTTTAAAGAGACGCCAGAAACAGAGCTCTCTGGACAGTTTTTCTGTGAGACAGGACTCCAGTGACTCTCAAGCTGGTCCTAGTGGCATTAAGAAACAGAGAAGAGAAATAACCCCAGAAAAGCAATAGCAATTGGGACCTGAGGTGTTGATGGAAGGGGATTGCCCTTCCAAACAGTAATTCAATGTCTCTCCTCCTCCAGTCTTCCATACACTAAGAAGAACTGCCAATAAAGGTAAGTGTTATTCTGTTAATGTTTCATTCATCATGTGCCATTGTATTGTTTATGTACTACATCTATATTTCATGTAAAAAAAATTTTTGTTTTAATACTTCTGGGTGTCAGGAACGGATTAATTGCATTTACATTATTTCTTATGGGGAAAATCGATTCGAAAATCGTCTATTTCGATAATAGTCCCACTTCCAGGAACGGATTATGGACGATTATTGAAGGACCACTATATATGCTTCTAAACTGTTGAATCTGGGAGCCTCGGCAAAAACAGTGATTATGTATGAGTGAGGTGAAAGTGTTGAATGATGAAAGTATTTTCTTTTTGGGTATTTTCTTTCTTTTTGGGTCATCCTGCCAAGTGAGTGTAAAACGAAAGCCTGTAATTGTTTTACAAGATGGTAGGACTGCTGGTGTCTTTTGTGTCTCATAAATATGCAAGATTACAGGTACATCTTGCTACTTCTACTTACACTTAGGTCACACTACACATACATGTACACGTTTATTTATACACACTCACCTGATTTGCTTTCATTTTATCTTAATAGTTCTTGTTCTTATTACTTTTCCATTTATATCAATGGGGAAGTGGAATAAGAATCTTTCCTCCGTAAGCCATGTATGTTGTAAAAGTCAACTAAAATGCCAGGAACAATGGGCTAGTAACCCCTTTTCCTGTAATAATTACTAAAAAGAATAAGAAGAAGAAAATTGTCAAAGTGGGATGTCTGAATGTGCATGGATGTTGTGTGAATGTTAAAAGATGATTTTGGATGTTATGAGTGAAAAGAAGCTGGATGTCCTGGCTTTAAGTGAAACAAAGCTGAAGGGGGTGGGAGAGTTTCAGTGGAGAGGAATAAATGGGATTAAGTCAGGGGTTTCAAACAGAGTTAAAGCTAAAGGAGTAGTAGCAATAATGTTGAAGGATAAGCTATGGCAGGAAAAGAGGGACTATAAATGCATTAATTCAAGGAATATGTGGAGTAAAATAAAGGTTGGACGTGAAAAGTGGGTTATAGTAAACGTATATGCACCTGGAGAAGAGAAGTGTAGAGGAGAGAGAGAGATTTTGGGTAATGTTGAGTGAATGTGTGGGGAGTTTTGAACCAAGTGTGAGAGTACTTGTGGTTGGGGATTTCAATGCTAAAGTGGGTAAAAATGTTGTGGAGGGAGTAGTAGGTAAATTTGGGGTGCCAGGGGTAAATGAAAATGGGGAACGTTTAACTGAACTATGTGTAGAAAGAGGTTTGGTAATAAGTAATACATATTTTATGAAAAAGAGGATAAATATACAAGGTATGATTTAGCACGTAATGAAAGTAGTTTGTTAGATTATGCATTGGTGGATAAAAGGTTGATAGGTAGGCTTCAGGATGTACATGTTTATAGAGAGGCAACGGATATATTGGATCATTATTTAATTGTAGCTACAGTCAGAGTAAGAGGTAGATGGGACAAAATGAAAAGGGCAAAAGAAAGTAAGAGAGGTGAAAATTTATAAACTAAGGGGGGAGGAAGTTAGGGTGAGATATAAGCAACTATTGGCAGAAAGGTGGGCTAGTGCAAGTATGGGTAGTGGGGGGATTGAAGAGGGATGGGGTAGTTTTAAAAATGCAGTATTGTGGGGCAGAAGTTTGTGGCTATAGGAGGATGGGTGCAGGAGGAAAGTGGAGTGATTGGTGGAATGATGAAGGGTGTGATAAGAGAAAAAGGCAGATTATGAAAGGTTTTTACAAAGCAGAAGTGATATAAGAAGGGCAGAGTATGTGGAGAATAAGAGAAAGGTGAAGAGAGACCAAAAGAAGAGCAAACGATAAAGTGGGAGAGGCAGTCAAGAAATTTTGCCAAGAATAGAAAAACATCCTGGAGTGAGAAACAAATTAAGAAAGCCTAGGAAACGAATGGATTTGTCGGTTAAAAACAGATATGCTGATGACACCAAAATAGGCCATCCAATTCATTCTAATGAGGACACTAGAGCACTCCAGGATGATTTGAATGGACTGATGCAATGGTCGAAGAAGTGGTAGATGCAGTTTAATATAGACAAATGCAAAGTTCTAAATGTTGGATAGGAAAATAACCATGCAACATATAAACTAAATAATGCACATCTTAATACTACTGATTGCGAAAAGGATTTAGGAGTTCTGGTTAGCAGTAATCTAAATCCAAGACAACAGTGCATAAGTGTTCGCCGTATTACAGAAAGGATATAAATGCTCTGGAAAACGTACAGAGGAGGATGACAAAGATCCCATGTATCAGAAATCTTCCCTCTGAGGATAGACTGAGTGCCCTGAATCTGCACTGTCTCGAAAGGCATAGAATTAGGGGGGATATGATCGAGGTGTATAAATGGAAAACAGGAATAAATAAAGGGGATGTAAATAGCTTGCTGAAAATTTCCATCCAAGACAGGACTCACAGCAGTGGTTTCAAGTTGGAAAAATTCAGATTCAGGAAGGATATAGGAAAGTACTGGTTTGGTAATAAAGTTGTGGATGAGTGGAACAAACTCCCAAGTACAGTTATTGAGGCTAAAACATTGTGTAGTTTTAAAAATAGGTTAGATAAACACATGAGTGGGTGTGGGTGGGTGTGAGTTGAACCTGACTAGCTTGTGCTGCTGGGTCTGGTGCTGTTCTCCTTCCTTGAGTGGAGGTGACCAGACTGGGTGGGTCATTGGGCTAATCCAGGGGGGACGGACATGGACCTGCTCCGCATGGGTCAGTAGGCCTGTTGCAGTGTTCCTTCTTTCTTATGTTCTTATGTTAGTAGATGGGGAGCTGGAGGTATTGGGTAGATGGCAGGAATATTATGAGGAACTTTTAAATGTCAATAAAGATAGGGAGGCGGTAATTTCATATACTGGTCAAGGAGGTATAACATCTCTTAGGAGTGAAGAAGAGCAGGATGTGAGTGTGGGGGAGGTGTGTGAGGCATTAAACAGAATAAAATGGGGTAAAGCAGCTGGAACTGACGAGATCATGACAGAAATGTTAAAAGCAGGAGGGGATATAGTGTTGGAGTGTTTGGCATTTTTGTTTAACACGTAAATGTATGAAAGATGGGAAAGTACCTAGGGATTGTCAAAGAGTGTGTATAGTTCCTTTATATAAAGAGAAGGGGACAAAAGAGATTGTAAAAATTATAGGGGAATAAGTTTACTGAGGATACCAGGAAAAGTGTACGGTAGGGTTATTATTGAAAGAATTAGAGGTAAGACAGAAAGCAGAACTGAAGATGAGCAATTAGGCTTTAGAGTGGGTAGGGGATTTGTAGATCAAGTGTTTACATTGAAGATTATGTATGAACAGTATTTAGATAAAAGTAAGGAAGTTTTCAATGCATTTAAGGATTTAGAAAAGGCATATGATAGAGTGGATAGGGCAGAAATGTGGCAGATGTTGCAAGTGTTACTAAATGCTGTAAAGAGTTTTTATGAGGCTCAGGTTAGGGTGTGTAGGAGAAAGGGAGATTACTTCCCAGTTAAAGTAGGTCTTAGACAGGGATGTGTAATGTCACCATGGTTGTTTAACCCCAAGACTGTCGCAACCCCAAATCCTGAGGTGTCTCCTGGTGTCGCAAAATTTAAAAAAGAATATCTTTTCTTATGAAATGACAGAGAATCTTTTCCCGATTGTAATGACACCAAAAGAACGAAATTTGATGGAAAACTGACGGAATTACGCTCTTGTGAAGTTAGTGACCTCGGCGATATTTACGAATCGGCGATTTCGCCCACTTTGAGCCCTATTTTTGGTTAATTCCATTATTCCAGTTGACCAAACTCATGGTTATTTCTTTAGAATTCCATTTTTTCTATTGATTGAGTACAAGAAACTGCCCATTTATCAATTTCAACTACCCAATAACGTGGTCAGAAATTTGCAATTTGGCCAATTTCACGAAAATTAAAAAATATAACAATTTCAAAATAGGGTTCAGAATGAACAATGTAGGCATTCCTGGCTCTAAAATAACATTATCTTTGTTCATCAGTCACGTCTCCAGGCTCCTCTGATATTACTCTTGCTTTCTATTTTGAATTTTTATTCAAATAAAAAATAGAAGATTCACTGTTATGCAGACTACTACAATATTGTAATAATTGTATAAATAATGTCAACCCATTCATGACTGCATATTAGAATGGGTACTTGGATATTTATTGGAAAATTACATCATTTGTATACTTTTGAACATCGGCAAAAATCAAACATTTCCCCTACTTTGAGCTCCATTTCTTTTTATAGTAAAACCAATCAATATCACCTCTATTTCTATAATATGTTTTCCATTCTATCAAATGAGACCAAGAAAACGAGAATACAACCATAAATATCATACAAAAATAGACCACAAAGTCGGCATTTTAATTTAAAAAAAAAACGATCGGAGTTTTTTTTTCTCTTTATGCACTGCGTGCTGCAGGATTTTTTTTTATATGGAGCACACTGACCACACAGACCCATTCTCTCACATGTGGGCCTACCAGCTTTCTCCTGCTTGATTTGAAACTGCTAGAATTTATGAGTATATATACATATACATCAAAAACTGTGGCTCGTAAGATGTATATATACGACCAAAACAGTCAAAGGGTTAATATTTTAATAGATGGGGTTGTAAAAGAAGTAAATGCTAGGGTGTTGGGGAGAGGGGTGTGATTAAATTATGGGAAATCAAATACAAAATGGGAGTTGACTCGGTTACTTTTTGCTGATGATACTGTGCTTTTGGGAGATTCTGAAGAAAAGTTGCAAAGGTTAGTGGACGAGTTTGGTAGGATGTGTAAAGGTAGAAAATTGAAAGTGAATATAGAAAAGAGTAAGCTGATGAGGGTATCAAACGATTTAGATGACGAAAAAGTGGATATCACATTGGAGAGAGGGAGTATGGAAGAAGTGAATGTTTTCAGATATTTCGGAGTTGACTTGTCAGTGGGTGGGTTTATGAAGGATGAGGTTAACCATAGAATTGAGGAAGGGAAAAAGGTGAGTGGTGCATTGAGGTATCTGTGGAAACAAAAAAGGGAATGAATGAAAGTATAGTGGTACCAACACTCTCATATAGGTGTGAAGCTTGGGTTGTAAATGTTGCAGCGAGGAGGCATCTGGAGGCAGTGGAGATGTCCTGTCTAATGGCAATGTGTGGTGTAAATATTATGCAGAGAATTCCTAGTGTGAAAATTAGGAGTAGGTGTGGAGTATTAGTCAAAGGGCTGAAGAGGGGCTGTTGAGGTGGTTTGGTCATATAGAGAGAATGGAACAAAGTAGAATGACTTGGAGAATGTATAAATCTGTAGGGGAAGGCAGGCAGGGAAGGGGTCATCCTCGAAAAGGTTGGAGGGAGAGGGTAAAAGTGGTTTCGTGGGCGAGGGGCTTGAATTTTCAGCAAGCGCGCATGAGCGTATTAGGAGTGTATGGAGACAAATGGTTTTTGGGACCTGACGAGCTGTTGGAGTGTGAGCAGGGTAATATTTTGTAAAGGGATTCAGGGAACCCGGTTAGGCAGACTTGAGTCCTGGAAATGGGAAGTACAATGCCTTCACTTTAAAGGAGGGGTTTGGGATGTTGGCAGTTTGGAGTGACTATCTAAACTGTCGTATCTGGGCGCCTCTGCAAAAACAGTGATTATGTATGAGTGATGGTGAGTGCTGATTGATAATGAAAGTTTTTTCTTTCTTTCTAGGGGTTTTCTTTCTTTTGGGTCACCCTGCCTTGGTGGGAAATGGCCGATGTGTTAAAAAATAAAAAGAAAAAATATATTACACTGCAACTGCCCACGGAGGTACTACTATCCTGGCAAGTGAGAATGAAATGGAAGCCTGTAATTGTTTTACATGATGGTAGCATTGCTGGTGTCTTTTTTCTGTCTCACAAACATGCAATATTTCAGGTACGTCTTGCTACTCCTACTTACTCTTAGGTCATACTACATATGCTTTTTTTTAACAGGTTGGCCATTTCCCACTGAGGCGTGGAGTTAAAAGATAAAGAATTACATAAAGTGGGAGTTGTCACAGTTGCTCTATGCTGATGACACCGTGCTGTTGGGAGGTTCTGAAGAGAAGTTGCAGAGATTGGTGGATGAATTTGGTAGGGTGTGCAAAAGAAGAAAATTAAAAGTGAATACAGGAAAGAGTAAGGTTATGAGAATAACAAAAAGATTAGGTGATGAAAGATTGGATATCAGACTGGAGGGAGAGAGTATGGAGGAGGTGAATGTATTCAGATATTTGGGAGTGGACGTGTCAGCGGATGGGTCTATGAAAGATGAGGTGAATCATAGAATTGATGAGGGGAAAACGGTGAGTGGTGCACTTAGGAGTCTGTGGAGACAAAGAACTTTGTCCTTGGAGGCAAAGAGGGGAATGTATGAGAGTATAGTTTTACCAACACTCTTATATGGGTGTGAAGCATGGGTGATGAATGTTGCAGCGAGGAGAAGGCTGGAGGGAGTGGAGATGTCATGTCTGAGGGCAATGTGTGGTGTGAATATAATGCAGAGAATTCGTAGTTTGGAAGTTAGGAGGAGGTGCGGGATTACCAAAACTGTTGTCCAGAGGGCTGAGGAAGGGTTGTTGAGGTGGTTCGGACATGTAGAGAGAATGGAGTGAAACAGAGTGACTTCAAGAGTGTATCAGTCTGTAGTGGAAGGAAGGCAGGGTAGGGGTCGGCCTAGGAAAGGTTGGAGGGAGGGGGTAAAGGAGGTTTTATGTGCGAGGGGCTTGGACTTCCAGCAGGCATGCGTGAGCGTGTTTGATAGGAGTGAATGGAGACAAATGGTTTTTAATACTTGACGTGCTGTTGGAGTGTGAGCAAAGTAACATTTATGAAGGGGTTCAGGGAAACCGGCAGGCCAGACTTGAGTCCTGGAGATGGGAAGTACAGTGCCTGCACTCTGAAGGAGGGGTGTAAATGTTGCAGTTTAAAAACTGTAGTGTAAAGCACCCTTCTGGCAAGACAGTGATGGAGTGAATGATGGTGAAAGTTTTTCTTTTTCAGGCCACCATGCCTTGGTGGGAATCGGCCAGTGTGATAATAAAAAAAAAATAAAAAATGTATGTATATATATGTATATATATATATGTATGTATATATTTGCATATATATGTATGTATGTATATACATATATATATATATATATATATATATATATATATATATATATATATATATATATATATATATATATATATATATATATATATATATATAATTTATTATCACACTGGCCGATTCCCACCAAGGCAGGGTGGCCCGAAAAAGAAAAACTTTCACTATCATTCACTCCATCACTGTCTTGCCAGAAGGGTGCTTTACACTACAGTTTTTAAACTGCAACATTTACACCCCTCCTTCAGAGTGCAGGCACTGTACTTCCCATCTCCAGGACTCAAGTCCGGCCTGCCGGTTTCCCTGAACCCCTTCATAAATGTTACTTTGCTCACACTCCAACAGCACGTCAAGTATTAAAAACCATTCGTCTCCATTCACTCCTATCAAACAGTAGGGTACTACTACAGTAGGTTCTTATGATTTTAAAGCAAAACGACTAGCCGAAATTAGTGCTAGATTACTGATGGAACCGGATTACTGATTGCTGGATTAGTGATGGTTAACCTGTACCTCCCTGGGCAATTGCTGTCCACCACCTACTACCTAGAACAGAAATATTTGATATACATGAAATATGAATGGAAAGATGCCGAGACTGTATTCCTTGATTAACACATTTTCTTATAATTTTTGCACTCTTGATTAAATCCTAGATTGTAAAATAGGTTGTTCACAGAAGCACCACAAAACAATAAAACATGCATGTGGATTGATTACTGATTAATTTCATCAGGTTTTTACCAGGAAAAAAAATCAATATCTGGGTAGAACCCGGTAAAAGATCAGATTTTACTTGACCAACCCTGCATGCCAGCTCTCAATTAAGAATAGTACCATATCCACTTACCTTCACGTTCCACTACAGCCTTGCCCAAGGGAAGCACAAAGTCTTTGGATAGAACTTCATCAGAAACATCGAATGATGTTCCATACAGGAGTTCATTCTCCAACACAACTACAGGATCAGGGTCACGAATGGCTGCCTTCAAAAGGCCTTTTGCATCTTCAGATGAATAAGGAGATACCACCTGGAAAACATGTAAATTCTGACTTCTAGTACTTTACCACCATCTTTAATTTCTTGATCATTCCCACTGTCTTTAAGTAAAACAAAATCAACCACTTCCCTCTTTCCAATACTATCACTTGACTTTTTACATCCTAATGTATAAATGTATACATATATGCAAAAATTATAAAACTTTCAAAATGTCCCAGTTCTACCTTAGGCCTTAAAACTACTTTTTAGAGCCAAGTGTGATAGTTCCTTCTAAAAAATATAAGAATCTTGGCCCCTGAGGTCTTTCTCTCAAAGTTCCATTCAAGCATCTTATTCATCATCTTGCTGGTTTTCTCATACCTGTCAGACAGCAATATCTTGGGATCTTGATGTATGGAATTCCTCAATGCTTACCTAACCTAAAAACATGATCTACTTCCAATAATGGATTTTGTCCACCAATAACACCACCTCTAACTGCTTCACTTCACTGGTCTGCTATAGGCCCCTTCTCTGCACATATACTGTACTTTTATCAAGACTGATGGACTGAACACATCATCTAGGACTCAAGTTTGTCTAACTGGTTTCCTTGAATCCCTTTATAAATATTACCTTGATCACACTCCAACAGCATTATTCTCCACTCACTCTGATTTGACATGCTCACACATGCTTGCTGAATGCTCAAACCCCTAGTACTCAAAACCTTCTTTGCCCCTTCCATCAAACTTTCCTGGGTTTAATTTTGTCCCTCCTTCCTTCCACTCCTGATTTATACACTCTCTTAGTCATCCTGTCAGCTTCAACCTCTATAAATGCTCCAACCATCTCAACAACCCTAGCTCAGCCTTCTGAATTATACCTTTGGTAACACTTTTTCCTAATTTCTATGCTCCACTTCTCTGCAAAAGAGAAAAAGCCTTTTCTTGTGTAGCTCCCAGACTGTGTAACAGGTTACCAGTGACTATTAATACAGTGGATCCTTGTTTTTCGTAAGGCTCGAAATCCTAATTTTCGGAAATCATAACTTTTTTTTCATCAAACATTGACCCACGAATCATCGTTTGACTCGCAAATAGTCGTTCGTCTGGGATGCGTACGCATGGCCCCGAGCCACTTCACACTCCATTCCCAATCAGTGAGTGAGGATGATCCCACGAGTTCATATGATACATTTCATAATATTCCATTCGTTTTAGTGCTTGCAACTGCTAAATAAGTCACCATGGCTCCAAAGAAAGCTTCTAGTCCCAGCCCTTTGGTAAAGAATGTGAGAAACATAAAATTTAAGAAAAAGTTTGTAGAAAAATACGAAGGTGGTGGTGGTGGTAGAGTGGTAGCAGTTGTGATAGTGGTAGGGGGTGGTAGTGATGGGGGTAGAGGGTGGTAGCAGCTGTGATAGTGGTAGAGGGTGGTAGCAGCTGTGATAGTGGTAGAGGGTGGTAGTGATGGTGGTAGAGGGCAGTAGTGGTTGTGATGGTGGAAGTGGTTGTGATGGTGGTAGTGGTTGTGATGGTGGTAGTGGTTGTGATGGTAGTAATGGTTGTGATGGTAGTAGTGGTTGTGATGGTAGTAGTGAGAGTAGTGGTTGTGATGGTAGTAATGGTTGTGATGGTAGTAGTGGTTGTGATGGTAGTAGTGGTTGTGATAGTAGTGGTTGTGATGGTAGTAGTGGTTGTGATGGTAGTAGTGGTTGTGATGGTAGTAGTGGTTGTGATGGTAGTAGTGGTTGTGATGGTAGTAGTGGTTGTGATGGTGGTAGAAGGTGCTTTCTTCATTGATTCTACTAATTCTTTCAATGTTGTTGGAGTTATATAGGGCTACAGAAAACACCGACACCTCAGCTGCTGCTTCACCACCATTATGGACGGGTTATGCTCTCAGTGGCCCTTATACACCCAACAACAACAACAGAACACCTCTTGTGACATACATAATGACTTATTTTATTCATTCTAGAGTATATTCCATGTTTCTATATTATTAATATTGTTTATTATGTCATATCAGTTGAATTGTGATAGATAAATAAGCTGTACAGTTGATATTAGTGTCCTATTCTCCAACAATAAACTTGCCTCCGCTCTGTCTGCCCCGTCTGCCATACACCAACATGAGTCTTCAATAAATGTAAGTGCGATGTTAAATGTTCATTTATGCATTTTATTAGTGCTTTACATTTACAGTAGACTGTCATTTAGCATGGTAGTTATGTTCCTGAAAAAAGCCGTATTTAGTAAAATCGTGCGAGATGAACTGAAGAACTTATGGGAAAAATAGGTTTACATTCCTGGGAGCCCCCAAAAAGCCAAAACTTTTTTTTTGACCTCCACATCTTACAAAAATAAAAGTGAATATATAGTTTTAGTTCATTGTTATGATGTATAATGTTGTTTTTACTGCTTAAGACTACAAATGTAACAGAAGTAATAGTATTTCTTACCTTAAATTGTGGGTGCTGGTGTGTGTGGATGATTGTGAAGAGAGTGGAGTTATGCTGTGGCCCTACTGGGCTGAGGGGGATGGTAAGGGTTCTGGTACTTAAGTCGATGGTTGTACTGGAGTGTCAGTCAAGTCACTCAGTAAGTCAGTCAAGTCATTCAGTAAGTCAGTCAAGTCATTCAGTAAGTCAGTCAAGTCATTCAGTAAGTCAGTCATTAAGGAAGTCAGTCAAGTCACTCAGTAAGTCAGTCATTCAGTAAGTTACACAAACTTATATTTACCTCTTTTTCTGTGTACAAAGTAACACTTCATTACGGCTACAGGTTATCTGTATAATATCTTTGTTTCTTTGTTAATTCTAAAACTTGAAGTGCTTATACCTCTTCGTGCCACTTTCAGCAACACTGGTATGGCTACTGGGTGTCATGATTTCTTGGCAGAGACAAGATACAGTAATTAAAATATAACAATTCACAAACACAGCTGCATTGTAGCAGAGAAAGACTGGATGTGTATGAATTATGAACGCTGGGATGGTGGGGTGGTGTTGGGAAGTGGCAGGGGATTGCTGGAGGGCTCCCCGGCTGCTCCACAACATGGCGGCCACTTGAGCAAAAGAGATTTTTTTTTTTTCCTTCCCACAAACTGAACCGAGTTAAATTAATTACACGACATGTTACATAAAATTGTGCCACAATTCTTCACTCGTGCAATACCCAAATCGTGCCAAATAAACTCGTGCTAAATGACTGTCTACTGTATTTGGCATTCTTTTCTGCATGTAAATCTATATTTAAGCTAGAGAAGTGGCCCCTGAAGTGACCTAGAGTCCTTATGGAGGGGGATTCCCCTTCCAAACAACACCCTCTCTTCCCTCTCTCCTCCTCCTTGCCTTCCATTCATCAACAACAGCTTTCAGTAAAGGAAAATGTCACATTGAATGTTCATTCTTTTGTGCATATAAATCTATCTATAAGGTAAAAAAAAAAATTTTTTTATTCTTTTTATATCATAGTTATTGTATTTATGGTTTGATGTGCAAGCACTTGAGGATTTCTTGACAGAAAGGACACAAGAATTATAAAATCCCAAATTTATGTTATCAAAATATCCACACCATATATTACTCCCAATTATGACAACTCCTCCTCTAGACTAATCCTCCTATTCATATTCATACTCATATATTTTATTTGGACATGATACATAGTTGTATAAGGGATTATAGTTCTTGGGTGTACATGCCAAAAGCCCCTTGCATGCAGGGCATTATGGGCAGGCTTAAAAATTAACTTAAAATTAACAAGCAATGAAAGGTTCAGTGGTAGAAATTACAGTAAGCAATTTACCACATGAAGTACAATTGAGTATTTGAAACAATGAAATTTGAACATTTCGATATTGAAGCATTATAGTTGTACAAATTTGTCAAATTACAATGTGCATGTATAACAAACATGATGATGTCTTGAAGTTTTAAGATTTAAGTATGTAATTGGGAGAATTATTGGTAATGTTAAATATTGAGCATTGATTATTTAGTCCTGGGTGAGTAAGTGGTTTTTTAGAAGAGTCTTAAACTTATTTTTGGGCCTCGTTACTTTAGTATGATCTGGTAATGAATTCCAGATTTTGGGGCCCTTTATGTGCATAGAGTTTTTACACAGTGTGATATGGACATGGGGTACATCAAAAAGAGATCTGTGTCTTGTGTTAGGGTCGTGTGTCCTGTTAAGGTTGGTGAGTAGTAGTTTGAGTGGAGGGTTTATGTTTGCATGTATTGTTCTATGTATGTAGTAGGCACATGAATAAGTGTGGATGTTCTTTATTTTTATTATTATTTTTTTTATTAGCACACTGGCCGATTCTCGCCAAGGCAGGGTGGCCCGAAAAAGGAAAACTTTCACCATCGTTCACTCCATCACTGTCTTGCCAGAAGGGTGCTGTACACTACAGTTTTTAAACTGCAACATTAACACCCCTCCTTCAGAGTGCAGGCACTGTACAGTGGACCCCCGCATAGCGACCTTAATCCGTGCAAGAGGGCTGGCTGTTATGCGAAATGTTCGGAATGCGAATGAATTTTCCCCATAAGAAATAATGGAAATCAAATTAATCCGTGCAAGACACCCAAAAGTATGAAAAAAAAATTTTTACCACATGAAATATACATTTTCCTACACACAAAGAGAAGGATACATGCACAATAGTAGAGTAGTACATGCACAATATATATTGTGCATGTACTACTCTACTAAATGAAGAATAAATGACACTTACCTTTATTGAAGATGCAGCAATGACTGATGAGACACTGTGTCCTGGGAGTGCCTTTTCCTCCTGAGTACTGTAGGTCCTGTTTGGTATTTTCTTCCAGAACAGGCCTTATCACACTGTGTATGTCACTACGATTCTTAAATCTCTCAAACCAACCTTTGCTGGCTCTAAATTCACCAATATGAGCACTAGTTCCAGGCATTTTCCCTGTTCACCTGGGTGTTAGTCGACTGGTGTGGGTTGCATCCTGGGAGACAAGATTAAGGACCCCAATGGAAATAAGTTAGACAGTCTTCGATGACACTGACTTTTTTGGGCTATCCTGGGTGGCAAATCCTCTGGGGTTAATTGTTTCTTGGTATTCTCAATAAGCCACACCAACAACGGTGCTACAGCAGCAGCAGCAGCTGACGGTGGTACAGCAGCAACAGACGATGCTACAGCAGCAGCAGACGATGCTACAGCAGCAACTGATGATGTTACAGCAGCAGCAGACGATGCTACAGCAGCAGCAGCAGCTGACGGTGGTACAGCAGCAACAGACGATGCTACAGCAGCAACAGACGATGCTACAGCAGCAGCAGACGATGCTACAGCAGCAGCAGACGATGCTACAGCAGCAGCAGACGATGCTACAGCAGCAGCAGACGATGCTACAGCAGCAGCAGACGATGCTACAGCAGCAGCAGACGGTACTACAGCAGCAGGAGCAGCTGACGGTGGTACAGCAGCAGCAGCTGACAGTGCAGCAGCAGCTGACAGTGCAGCAGCAGCTGACAGTGCAGCAGCAGCTGACGGTGGTACAGCAGCAGCAGCAGCTGTACCACCAATAGTAGCGATGGTTGATTGGGGTTTATTATACAACCTGGCCAGCTCGGAGACACGCACTCCACTTTCATACTTATCAATGATCTTTTTCTTCATCTCCATAGTAATTCTCACCCTTATTGCTGTAGGGTTGGCACTAGAAGCTTTCTTGGGGCCCATGGTCACTTATTTTCCAGAAAAAAATCACCAAAAACACTGTAATAATACGAAATGTTCCGATTGTATGCTTGGATGTTACCGCGGAGGCTGGCTGGTAAACAATGCCACCGGCGGAACATGTGAGCGTGGCTCAGGCCGCACATTGGATGCGTCTCGGACGAAGGGCGCTGAGCGGGTTTTTGGGCGGTATGCGAGGCAAAATTTTAGCGATCAAAGCGTCCGGTAAGCGGACTGTCCGTTATGCAAGGCGTCCGGTATGCGGGGGTCCACTGTACTTCCCATCTCCAGGACTCAAGTCCGGCCTGCCGGTTTCCCTGAATCCCTTCATAAAAGTTACTTTGCTCACACTCCAACAGCACATCAAGTATTAAAAATCATTTCTCTCCATTCACTCCTATCAAACATGCTCACGCATGCCCGCTGGAAGTCCAAGCCCCTCGCACACAAAACCTCCTTTACCCCCTACCTCCAACCTTTCCTAGGCCGACCCCTACCCTGCCTTCCTTCCACTACAGACTCATACACTCTTAAAGTCATTCTGTTTTGCTCCATTCTCTCTACATGTCCAAACTACCTGAACAACCCTTCCTCAGCCTTCTGGACAACAGTTTTGGCAATCCCGCACCTACTCCTAACTTCCAAACTACGAATTCTCTGCATTATATTCACACCACACTCCCCTCAGACATGACATCTCCACTGCCTCCAGCCTTCTCCTCGCTGCAACACTCATCACCCATGCTTCACACCCATATAAGAGCGTTGGTAAAACTATACTCTCATACATTCCCCTCTTTGCCTCCAAGGACAAAGTTTTTTGTCTCCACAGACTCCTCAGTGAACCGCTCACCCTTTTCCCCTCATCAATTCTATGATTCACCTCATCTTTCATAGACCCATCTGCTGACACGTCCACTCCCAAATATCTGAATACATTCACCTCCTCCATACTCTCTCCCTCCAATCTGATATCCAATCTTTCATCACCTAATCTTTTTGTTATCCTCATAACCTTACTCTTTCCTGTACTCACTTTTAATTTTCTTCTTTTACATACCCTACCAAATTCATCCACCAATCTCTGCAACTTCTCTTTAGAATCTCCCAAGAGCACAGTGTCATCAGCAAAGAGCAACTGTGACATCTCCCACTTCATGTGTGATTCTTTATCTTTTAACTCCACGCCTCTTGCCAAGACCCTCGCATTCACTTTTCTTACAACCCCATCTATAAATATATTGAACAAACACGGTGACATCACACATCCTTGTCTAAGGCCTACTTTTACTGGGAAATAATCTCCCTCTTTCCTACATACTCTAACTTGAGCCTCACTATCCTCGTAAAAACTCTTCACTGCTTTCAGTAACCTACCTCCTACACCATACACCTGCAACATCTGCCACATTGCCCCCCTATCCACCCTGTCATACGCCTTTTCTAAATCCATAAATGCCACAAAAAGCTCTTTAGCCTTATCTAAATACTGTTCACTTATATGTTTCACTGTAAACACCTGGTCCACACACCCCCTACCTTTCCTAAAGCCTCCTTGTTCATCTGCTATCCTATTCTCCGTCTTACTCTTAATTCTTTCGATAATAACTCTACCATACACCTTACCAGGTATACTCAACAGACTTATCCCCCTATAATTTTTGCACTCTCTTTTGTCCCCTTTGACTTTATACAAAAGAACTATGCATGCTCTCTGCCAATCCCTAGGTACCTTACCCTCTTCCATACATTTATTAAATAACTGCACCAACCACTCCAAAACTATATCCCCACCTGCTTTTAACATTTCTATCTTTATCCCATCAATCCCAGCTGCCTTACCCCCTTTCATTTTACCTACTGCCTCACGAACTTCCCCCACACTCACAACTGGCTCTTCCTCACTCCTACAAGATGTTATTCCTCCTTGCCCTATACATGAAATCACAGCTTCCCTATCTTCATCAACATTTAACAATTCCTCAAAATATTCCCTCCATCTTCCCAATACCTCTAACTCTCCATTTAATAACTCTCCTCTCCTATTTTTAACTGACAAATCCATTTGTTCTCTAGGCTTCCTTAACTTGTTAATCTCACTCCAAAACTTTTTCTTATTTTCAACAAAATTTGTTGATAACATCTCATTCACTCTCTCATTTGCTCTCTTTTTACATTACTTCACCACTCTCTTAACCTCTCTCTCTTTCTCCATATACTCTTCCCTCCTTGCATCACTTCTACTTTGTAAAAACTTCTCATATGCTAACTTTTTCTCCCTTACTACTCTCTTTACATCATCATTCCACCAATCGCTCTTCCCTCCAACACCCACTTTCCTGTAACCACAAACTTCCGCTGAACACTCTAACACTATATTTTTAAACCTACCCCATACCTCTTCAACCCCATTGCCTATACTCTCATTAGCTCATCTATCCTCCAATAGCTGTTTATATCTTACCCTAACTGCCTCCTCTTTTAGTTTATAAACCTTCACCTCTCTCTTCCCTGATGCTTCTATTCTCCTTGTATCCCATCTACCTTTTACTCTCAGTGTAGCTACAACTAAAAAGTGATCTGATATATCTGTGGCCCCTCTATAAACATGTACATCCTGAAGCCTACCCAACAGTCTTTTATCTACAAATACATAATCCAACAAACTACCGTCATTTCACCCTACATCATATCTTGTATATTTACTTATCCTCTTTTTCTTAAAATATGTATTACCTATAACTAAACCCCTTTCTATACAAAGTTCAATCAAAGGGCTCCCATTATCATTTACACCTGGCACCCCAAACTTACCTACCACACCCTCTCTAAAAGTTTCTCCTACTTTAGCATTCAGGTCCCTTACCACAATTACTCTCTCACTTAGTTCCAAGGTTCCTATACATTCACTTAACATCTCCCAAAATCTCTCTCTCTCCTCTACATTCCTCTCTTCTCCAGGTGCATACATGCTTATTATGACCCACTTTTCGCATCCAACCTTTACTTTAATCCACATAATCCTTGAATTTACACATTCATATTCTCTTTTCTCCTTCCATAACTGATCCTTCAACATTATTGCTACCGCTTCCTTAGCTCTAACTCTCTCAGATACTCCAGATTTAATCCCATTTATTTCCCCCCATTGAATCTCCCCTACCCCCTTCAGCTTTGTTTCGCTTAGGGCCAGGACATCCAACTTCTTTTCATTCATCACATCAGCAATCATCTGTTTCTTGTCATCCGCACTACATCCATGCACATTCAAGCATCCCAGTTTTATAAAGTTTTTCTTCTTCTCTTTTTAGTAAATGTTTACAGGAGAAGGGGTTACTAGCCCATTGCTCCCGGCATTTTAGTCGCCTCATACGACACGCATGGCTTACGGAGGAAAGATTCTTTTCCACTTCCCCATGGACAATAGAAGAAATAAAGAAGAACAAGAGCTATTTAGAAAAAGGAGAAAAACCTAGATGGATGGATGGATGGATGGATGTGTATATATATATATATATATATATATATATATATATATATATATATATATATATATATATATATATATATATATATATATATATATATATATATATATATATATATATATATATATATATATATATATATATATATATATATAATATATATATATATATATATATATATATATATATGAAGAGGGTTGGAATAGTTTTAAAAATGCAGTATTAGAATGTGGGGCAGAAGTTTGTGGTTATAGGAGGGTGGGGGCAGGAGGAAAGAGGAGTGATTGGTGGAATGATGAAGTAAAGGGTGTGATAAAAGAGAAAAAGGTAGCTTACGAGAGGTTTTTACAAAGCAGAAGTGTTATAAGAAGAGCAGAGTATATGGAGAGTAAAAGAAAGGTGAAGAGAGTGGTGAGAGAGTGCAAAAGGAGAGCAGATGAAAGAGTGGGAGAGGCACTGTCAAGAAATTTTAATGAAAATAAGAAAAAATTTTGGAGTGAGTTAAACAAGTTAAGAAAGCCTAGGGAAAGTATGGATTTGTCCGTTAAAAACAGAGTAGGGGAATTAGTAGATGGGGAGAGGGAGGTATTAGGTAGATGGCGAGAATATTTTGAGGAACTTTTAAATGTTGAGGAAGAAAGGGAGGCGGTAATTTCATGCACTGGCCAGGGAGGTATACCATCTTTTAGGAGTGAAGAAGAGCAGAATGTAAGTGTGGTGGAGGTACGTGAGGCATTACGTAGAATGAAAGGGGGTAAAGAAGCTGGAACTGATGGGATCATGACAGAAATGTTAAAAGCAGGGGGGGATATAGTGTTGGAGTGGTTGGTACTTTTGTTTAATAAATGTATGAAAGAGGGGAAGGTACCTAGGGATTGGCGGAGAGCATGTATAGTCCCTTTATATAAAGGGAAAGGGGACAAAAGAGATTGTAAAAATTATAGAGGAATAAGTTTACTGAGTATACCAGGAAAAGTATACGGTCGAGTTATAATTGAAAGAATTAGAGGTAAGACAGAATGTAGAATTGCGGATGAGCAAGGAGGCTTCAGAGTGGGTAGGGGATGTGTAGATCAAGTGTTTACATTGAAGCATATATGTGAACAGTATTTAGATAAAGGTAGGGAAGTTTTTATTGCATTTATGGATTTAGAAAAGGCATATGATAGAGTGGATAGAGGAGCAATGTGGCAGATGTTGCAAGTATATGGAATAGGTGGTAAGTTACTAAATGCTGTAAAGAGCTTTTATGAGGATAGTGAGGCTCAGGTTAGGGTGTGTAGAAGAGAGGGAGAATACTTCCCGGTAAAAGTAGGTCTTAGACAGGGATGTGTAATGTCACCATGGTTGTTTAATATATTTATAGATGGGGTTGTAAAAGAAGTAAATGCTAGGGTGTTCGGGAGAGGGGTGGGATTAAATTATGGGGAATCAAATTCAAAATGGGAATTGACACAGTTACTTTTTGCTGATGATACTGTGCTTATGGGAGATTCTAAAGAAAAATTGCAAAAGTTAGTGGATGAGTTTGAGAATGTGTGTAAAGGTAGAAAGTTGAAAGTGAACATAGAAAAGAGTAAGGTGATGAGGATATCAAATGATTTAGATAAAGAAAAATTGGATATCAAATTGGGGAGGAGGAGTATGGAAGAAGTGAATGTTTTCAGATACTTGGGAGTTGACGTGTCGGCGGATGGATTTATGAAGGATGAGGTTAATCATAGAATTGATGAGGGAAAAAAGGTGAGTGGTGCATTGAGGTATATGTGGAGTCAAAAAACGTTATCTATGGAGGCAAAGAAGGGAATGTATGAAAGTATAGTAGTACCAACACTCTTATATGGATGTGAAGCTTGGGTGGTAAATGCAGCAGCGAGGAGACGGTTGGAGGCAGTGGATATGTCCTGTCTAAGGGCAATGTGTGGTGTAAATATTATGCAGAAAATTCGGAGTGTGGAAATTAGGAGAAGGTGTGGAGTTAATAAAAGCATTAGTCAGAGGGCAGAAGAGGGGTTGTTGAGGAGGTTTGGTCATTTAGAGAGAATGGATCAAAGTAGAATGACATGGAAAGCATATAAATCTATAGGGGAAGGAAAGAAGGGTAGGGGTCGTCCTCGAAAGGGTTGGAAAGAGGGGGTAAAGGAGGTTTTGTGGGCGAGGGGCTTGGACTTCCAGCAAGCGTGCATAAGCGTGTTAGATAGGAGTGAATGGAGACGAATGATACTTGGGACCTGACGATCTGTTGGAGTGTGAGCAGGGTAATATTTAGTGAAGGGATTCAGGGAAACCGGTTATTTTCTTATAGTCGGACTTGAGTCCTGGAAATGGGAAGTACAATGCCTGCACTTTAAAGGAGGGGGTTGGGATATTCGCAGTTTGGAGGGATATGTTGTGTATCTTTATACGTATATGCTTCTAAACTGTTGTATCCTGAGCACCTCTGCAAAAGCAGTGATAATGTGTGAGTGTGGTGAAAGTGTTGAATGATGATGAAAGTATTTTCTTTTTGGGGATTTTCTTTCTTTTTTGGGTCACCCTGCCTTGGTGGGAGACGACCGACTTGTTGAAAAAAAAAATATATATATATATATATATATATATTTTTTTTTCAACAAGTCGGCCGTCTCCCACCGAGGCAGGGTGACCCAAAAAAGAAAGAAAATCCCCAAAAAGAAAATACTTTCATCATCATTCAACACTTTCACCACACTCGCACATTATCACTGTTTTTGCAGAGGTGCTCAGAATACAACAGTCTAGAAGCATACACATATAAAGATACACAACATATCCCTCCAAACTGCCAATATCCCAAACCCCTCCTTTAAAGTGCAGCCATTGTACTTCCCATTTCCAGGACTCAAGTCCGACTATATGAAAATAACCGGTTTCCCTGAATCCCTTCACTAAATATTACCCTGCTCACACTCCAACAGATCGTCAGGTCCCAAGTACCATTCGTCTCCATTCACTCCTATCTAACACGCTCACGCACGCTTGCTGGAAGTCCAAGCCCCTTGCCCACAAAACCTCCTTTACCCCCTCTCTCCAACCCTTTCGAGGACGACCCCTACCCCGCCTTCCTTCCCCTATAGATTTATATGCTTTCCATGTCATTCTACTTTGATCCATTCTCTCTAAATGACCAAACCACCTCAACAACCCCTCTTCTGCCCTCTGACTAATACTTTTATTAACTCCACACCTTCTCCTAATTTCCACACTCCGAATTTTCTGCATAATATTTACACCACACATTGCCCTTAAACAGGACATCTCCACTGCCTCCAACCGTCTCCTCGCTGCTGCATCTACCACCCAAGCTTCACACCCATATAAGAGTGTTGGTACTACTATACTTTCATACATTCCCTTCTTTGCCTCCATAGATAACGTTTTTTGACTCCACATATACCTCAACGCACCACTCACCTTTTTTCCCTCATCAATTCTATGATTAACCTCATCCTTCATAAATCCATCCGCCGACACGTCAACTCCCAAGTATCTGAAAACATTCACTTCTTCCATACTCCTCCTCCCCAATTTGATATCCAATTTTTCTTTATCTAAATCATTTGACACCCTCATCACCTTACTCTTTTCTATGTTCACTTTCAACTTTCTACCTTTACACACATTCCCAAACTCATCCACTAACCTTTGCAATTTTTCTTTAGAATCTCCCATAAGCACAGCATCATCATCATCATCATATATATATATATATATATATATATATATATATATATATTCTTCTTTCTTTCAACGTACCAGCCGTATCCCACCGAGGTGGGGTGGCCCAAAAGGAAAAACGAAAGTTTCTCCCTTCAAACCTAGTAATATATACAGGAGAAGGGGTTACTAGCCCCCTGTTCCCGGCATTTCAGTCGCCTCCTATGACACGCATGGCCTACAGAGGAAGAATTCTGTTCCACTTCCCCATGGAGATAAGAGGAAATAAACAAGAACAAGAACTAGAAAGAAAATAGCACAAAACCCAGAGGGGTGTGTATATTTATACTTGTACATGTATGGCAGGACAGTAGTACCTCCCTGGGCAGTTGCTGTCTACCAACCTACTACCTTTATGGAGAGCAAATTTAGACTTTTGAACAGAGGTGGAGTATGCTGTCACGAGTGTGAATTTGTTATTCTGATTGCAGCCTTTTGCTGGGTTATTAGAGGCCTTAGGTGATTTGATGTTGACACCCATGCACAAATTCCATATGTGAGATAAGGGTAGATGAGTGAGTAATACAGTGCAAGGAGAGATGATTGTGGAACATAGTACCATATCTTTGATAGTATGCCTACTGTCTTAGAGATTTTCTTGGAAATTTGTTGTATATGTGTCTGGAATTTGAGGTTACTGTCTAGGTGGATTCCTAGGAATTTTCCCTCTGAGTCTTGTGATGGGTGATCCATTTAGTGTTAAGTGGAACATTTGCAGCTCTGGTTCCAAACTGAATGAAATAGCTTAAAGCCCATGCCTCATATCCACATAAAAGTGTAGCTAAAAATAAATTAATATAATCTGTATAATCATTTTAGTGATATGCACAACTTCAATGCCATAGACTGAGTCTCAGTTATCAAGTTGAGTTAGTTACATTTAGGAAAAGGCACTGGGCCTACAAAGGTCATACAGTGCCTGGGGAATAAGAAGCAATCAAGTTTGATTCAAGGAAGGGTATGTCCAATTTCTTGGCTCAAAAGCCCTTCATCAGAAAGGGCAACAAAATTTTTTAACCCTTTCAGGGTTGGTGCCATACTAGTACGGCTTGCACGTCAGGGTTGGTGCCGTACCAGTACGCATAAATTCTAGCGCCTTCAAATCTAGCGAGAGAAAGCTGGTAGGCCTACATATGAAAGAATGGGTCTATGTGGTCAGTGTGCACAGTATAAAAAAATCCTGCAGCACACAGTGCACAATGAGAAAAAAAAAAAACTCTGACCGTGTTTTTGCTTTAAAACAGTGACTTTGCAGTGTATTTTCGTATGGTATTTATGGTTGTATTCTAGTTTTCCTGGTCTCATTTTATAGAATGGAAGACATATTACAGAAACTGAGATGATTTTGATTGGTGTCACAATGAAAAGTACCTTGAAATTGAGCTCAAAGTAGCAGAAATGTTCAATTTTTGCCAAAGTTCAAAAGTAAACAAATCATGCCACACATCCAATACACATCAACAGGCGAGTCTAATATTCTTTCACAAGTGCACTGATATTATTTATACCATTTCTACACTAATGCAGTAGTCTGCATAACAGAAAATTTTCTATTTTTTTTTTTTTTGCGAGAATAAAAATTCAAAGTGGAAAGCAAAACAAATGTAAGAGGCCTGGGGACGTGACTAGTGAACAGAAGAAATGTTATTTTAGTGCCAGAAATGTCTGTCTTGTTTATTCTGGACCCTATTTAGAAATTGGTATCTTTTGAAATTTGTGTGAAATTGTCAAATATGCCAATTTCGATAGAGAAAGTGGAGTTCCAGCAAAATAGCTATGATTTTTGTCAACTGATACATTGGAATTGGCCAAAAATAGGGCTCAAAGTGGGTGAAATCGCCATTGTGTAAACGTCATCGAGACCGCTAACTTCGCGAGAGCATAATTCCGTAAATTTTCCATCAAATTTCATACTTTTGGTGTCATTATGATCGGGAAAAGATTCTCTGTCATTTCACAAGATTTTTTTTTTTTTTTTTTTTTTTCAAAAAATTTACAACCCTGAGAACAAGTTTAGAAGTGGGCCTGTCGACCCTGAAAGGGTTAAATACCTGTCAGTACTCGCCTCACAGCTATATTCAGGTTTTCAAGCTCTAAAATCCTACGTCATTTTTTCATTAACCTCTAAACGGTCCGAACGTATATATACGTTCTCTCGCCCAGTGCCCCAAATACTATTAAAAAAAAAAAATATAGAAATAGAGAATATTTTTCTAAGTGTTATAGAACAAAAAAAATTAGGGTCAGTACTTACCGAGATATGAGGCAGTGAAGTTGGCACTTGGGGATCACCTGATGGTAACATGGAGTACTGCCACTTGTAGAAATTCTACATATTTACTACTTTTTGCCATTTTTTTTTTTAGTTTTCTTGGTTTTTATGGTAGGAAAATTATGTTTTGTAGTAAACTTTTGATTTCATTGCCAACTGTTATTTATACACAAATATTATATACGAAATTATTAACATACTGTCACAAACACACATGTACACGCTGATAGGCGATTTTGCAAACCTGGCTGAATCACATTCTATTATCTACAACATTTTTTTTTTTTTTTTAAACAAGTCGACCATCTCTCACTGAGGCAGGGTGATCCAAAAAGAAAGAAAATCCCCAAAAAGAAAATACTTTCATTATCATTCAACACTTTCACCTCACTCGTACATAATCACTGTCGTTGCAGAGGTGCCCCAGATACAACAGTTTAGAAGCCTATATAAAGATATATAACATACCTCTCCAAACTGCCAATATCCCAAACCCCTCCTTTACAGTGCAGACATTGTACTTCCCATTTCCAGTACTCAAGTTCTGCTGTATAAAAATAACCAGTTTCCTTGAATTCCTTCACTAAGTACAGTGGTCCCTCGTTTTTTGTAATTAATCCGTTCCTGGAAGTGTGACTATTATCGAAATTGACGATTTTTTAATCCATTTTCCCCATAAGAAATAATGGAAATCCAATTAATTCGTTCCAGACACTTAGAAGTTTCAACAATTTTTTTTTTTACCTTAAAGATAGATATACATGCACAAAAGAATGAACATTCAACATGACAGTTACCTTTACTGAAGGCTGTTGTTGATGAATGGAAGACAGGGAGGAGGAGAGAGGGAAGAGAGGTTATTGTTTGGAAGGGGAATCCCCCTCCATAAGGACTCGAGGTCACTTCAAGGGTCACTTTCCTAGCTTAAATATAGATTTACATGCAGAAAAGAATGCCAAATAAATGTAAAGCACTAATAAAATGTATAAATGAACATTTAGCATCACACTTACCTTTTATTGAAGACTTTTGTTGGTGTATGGCAGAGGGAGGGAAGGCGAGTTTATTGTTGGAGAATATGACACTAATATCAACTCTACAGTTTATTTATCTATCACAATTCAACTAATATGACATAATAAACAATATTAATAACATAGAAACATGGAATATACTCTAGAATGAATAAAATAAGTATATTATGTATATCACGAGAGGTGTTGTGTTGTGTTGTTGGGTGTATAAGGGCCACTGAGAGCAAGCCGTCCTTAATGGTGGTAAAGCAGCAGCTGAGGCGGTGGTGTTTTCTGTAGCCCTATATAACTCCAACAACATTGGAGGAGTTGGTAGAATTGCTGAATCACTGAAGAAGGCACCCTCTACCACCATCACTACCAGCTTCTACAACTATCACAACTGCTACCACCATTACTACCACTGTCTACCACTTTCACAACTGCTAGCACCCTCTACCACCATCACTACCACCCTCTACCACTTTCACAACTGCTAGCACCCTCTACTACCATCACTACCACCTTCTACCACCATCTACCACTATCACAACTGCTACCACCATCACTACCACCCTCTACCACTATCACAACTGCTAGCACCCTCTACCACCATCACTGCCACCCTCTACCATCATCACTACTACCCTCTACCTCTATCACAACTGCTTCAACTCTACCACCACCACCTTTGTATTTTTCTACAAACTTTTTCTTAAATTATGTGTTTCTCACATTCTTTACCAAAGGGCTGGCACTATAACATTCTTTGGAGCCATGGTGACTTATTTAGCAGTTGCAAGCACTAAAATGAATGGAATATTATGAAATGTATCATATGAACTCATGGGATCATCCTCAGTCACTGATAAACAATGGCACACTGGCTGGGAATGGAGTGTGAGGTGGCTCAGGGCTGTGTGAACGCGTCCCAGATGAATGTCTATTTGCAAGTCAAATGACGATTCGCGAGCCAATGTTTTGATGAAAATAATTATACGATTTTCGAAAATTATGACTATTGAGTCTTACAATTATCGAGGAACCACTGTATTACCCTGCTCACATTCCAACAGCTCGTCAGGTCCCAAAAACCATGCGTCTCCATTCACTCCTATCTAACACGCTCACACATGCTTGTGGGAAGTCCAAGCCCCTCGCCCACAAAACCTTCTCCAAATTTCTCGAGGACGACCAATACCCAGCCTTCCTTCCACTACAGACTTGCACGCTCTCCCAGTCATTCTACTTTGATCCATTCTCTCTAAATGACCAAACCACCTCAACAACCCCTCTTCAGTCCTCCGACTAATACTTTTAGTAACTCCACACCTCCTCCTAATTTCCACACTCCGAATTCTCTGCATAATATTTACACCAAACATTGCCCATGGACAGGACATCTCCACTGCCTCCAGCCACCTCCTCGCTGCATCATTTGCAACCCAAGCTTCACACCCATATAAGTGTATTAGTACCACTACAATTTAGTAGTCCCTTCTTTGCCTCCATGGATAAAGTTTTTTGTCTCCACAGATACCTCAATGCACCACTCTCCTTTTTTCCTTCATCAATTCTATGGCTAACCTCATCATTCATAAACCCATCCTCTGAGAAGCCAACTCCCAAATATCTGAAGACATTCACCCTCATCACCTTACTCTTATCTATGTTCATTTTCAGCTATCTTTACACACCCTCACACACATTCACCCTCATCACCTTACTCTTATCTATGTTCATTTTCAGCTATCTTTACACACCCTCCCAAACTCGTCCACTAACCTTTGCAACTTTTCTTTAGAATCTCCCAAAAGCACAGTATCATCAGCAAAAAGTAACTGTGTCAACTCCCATTTTGTATTTGATTCCCCATAATTTAATCCCACCCCTCTCCCCAACACCCTAGCATTTATTTCTTTTATAACCCCATCTATAAATTAACCATGGTAACATTAAACATTTCTGTCTAAGACCTACTTTTAATGGGAAGTAGTCTCCCTCTCTCTCCCACACACCCTAACCTGAGCCTATCCTTATAAAACCTTTTTACAGCATTTAGTAACTTACCACCTATTCCATATACTTGCAACATCTGCCACATTGCTGCCCTATCCACTCTACTATATGCCTTTTTCTAAATCCATAAATGCAATGAAACGTTCCCTACCTTTATGTAAATATTGTTCACATATATGCTTCAATGTAAACACTTGATCTACACATCCCCTACCCACTCTAAAGCCTATTTGCTTATCCAAAATCCTACTCTCTGTCTTAGCTCTAGATCTTTCAATAATAACCCTACCGTACACTTTTCCTGGTATACTCAGTAAACTTATTCCCCTATAATGTTTACAATCTCTTTTGTCCCCATTCCCTTTACATCAAGGAACTATATATGCTCTCTGCCAATCAATAGGTACCTTCCCCTCTTTCATACAATTATTAAACAAAAATACCAACCACTCCAGCACTATATCCCCCCCCAGCTTTTAACATTTGTCATGATCCCGTCAGTTCCAGCTGCTTTACCCCCTTTCATTCTACGTAATGCCTCACGCACCTCTCCCACACTCCCATCCTGCTCTTCTTCACTCCTAAAAGATGCTATACCTCCCTGGCCAGTGCACGAGATTACCGCCTCCCTTTCTTCATCGGCCTTTAAAAGTTCCTCAAAATATTCCTGCCATCTACCCAATACCTCCAGCTCCCCATCTACTAACTCCCCTACTTTGTATTTAACTGGCAAATCCATTCTTTCCCTAGGCTTTCTTAACTTGTTTATCTAACTCTAAAATTTTTTCTTTTCATCAAAATTTCTTGACAGTGCCTCTCCCACTCTATCATCTGCTCTCCTTTTGCACTCTCTCACCACTCTCTTCACCTTTCTGTTACTCTCCATATACTCTACTCTTCTTATAACACTTCTGCTTTGTAAAAACCTCTCATAAGCTAACTTTTTCTCTTTTATCACACCCTTTACTTCATCGTTCCACCAATCACTTCTCTTTCCTCCTGCACCCACCCTCCTATAGCCACAAACTTCTGCCCCACATTCTAATACTGCATTTGTAAAACTATTCCAACCTTCTTCAACCCCCCCCCCCCACTACTCATACTTGCACTAGCCCACCTTTCTGCCAATAGCTGCTTATATCTCACCCTAACTTCCTGTTCCCTTAGTTTATACACTTTCACCTCTCTCTTACTTGTTGTTGCCATTTTGCTTTTGTCCCATCTACCTCTTACTCTAACTGTAGCTATAACTAAATAATGATCCAATATATCAGTTGCCCCTCTATAAACATGTACATCCTGAAACCTACCCATCAACCTTTTATCCACCAATACAAAATCTAACAAACTACTTTCATTACATGCTGTATCATACCTCGCACAGTGGAACCTCTACTTGCGAGTTTAATCCGTTCCATGACCTTGCTCGCAACTGGATTTGCTCATTTGCAGAGTCAATTTTCCTTATTTAAATTAATTGAAATGCAATTAATCCGTTCCAGTGGAATTCTGTACTTCAATAATTCCGCTAATGCGTATCAACTCTACGGCTTATTTATCTATCTCACTTCATCTAATATGATATAATAAACAATATAAATAACATAGAAACCTGATTATTATTTTTTTATTATCACACTGGCCGATTCCCACCAAGGCAGGGTGGCCCGAAAAAGAAAAACTTTCACCATCATTCACTCCATCACTGTCTTGCCAGAAGGGTGCTTTACACTACAGTTTTTAAACTGCAACATTAACACCCCTCCTTCAGAGTGCAGGCACTGTACTTCCCATCTCCAGGACTCAAGTCCAGCCTTCCGGTTTCCCTGAACCCCTTCATAAATGTTACTTTGCTCATACTCCAACAGCACGTCAAGTATTAAAAACCATTTGTCTCCATTCACTCCTATCAAACACGCTCACGCATGCCTGTTGGAAGTCCAAGCCCCTCGCACACAAAACCTCCTTTACCCCCTCCCTCCAACCTAAAATGAATAAAATATGTAATTCATGTATTGGTATGGGCGGTGTCGGCGGTGAACGAGAGTTTGTCTGGAGACCAGACAAAATACTTCATGAATAATTTCGCTATCATCTATACGGCTTATTCATCTATCACAGTTCATCTAATATGACATAAATAACACAGAAACCTGATACATACTCCAGAATGAATAAAATATGTCATTATATATGTGGCGGTGGCGGCCGACGAGAGTTTTTCTGGAGAGAGGACAAAATACTCCTTGAATACGTATTTCGCTATCATCAACTCTTCGGCTTATTTATCTATCATAGTTCATCTAATATGCAATAATAAACAATATAAATAACATAGAAACCTCATATATACTCTAGAATGAATAAAATGCAGTGGAACCTCAAACATCGAACTTTGTTCGTTCCAGACGGCTGTTTGAGTGCCGTTGCCAAACGAATTTATTCCCATCAGGAATAATGTAAATTACATTAGTTCATTTCAGACCCTCAAAAATACACTTCACAACCCTCCCTTTTTGTTGTGGTAAACACTGCCATCTAGTGACGGCCTATTGAAGCCGTCTATTATTATAATTATTATTACTATGTAGTACATTATTATTATTATGTGTATTATTATTATACATATATTATTATTATTGTATTATATTATTATTATAATATGTATTATTATTATTATTATTATTATACATATTATTATTATTATTATTATTATTATTATTATTACTACTACAATGTAAATAATTTGTAATTTTTATTCCCACAAAAAATATAAGATATACTGTTATGCCTTATTGCAATAATTGTATAAATAATGTGAACCCATTCACTACTGCATACTGGAATGGCCAGTGACATCATTTGTTTACACTTAAACAGCCAAGCAATGGAACATTTCTCCTACGTCGAGCTCAATTTCAAGGTACTTTTCGTCATGAAAGCAAACAAAATCATATTTCTGTAATATATCTTCCATTCTATCAAATGAGACTAAAATAACGATATACAACCATAAAAACCATACGAAAATACTGCTAATGGGTGGCTAATTGCTGAGAAGTGAACTCCATTATTTATGCTCCAATATCCTTCATTTTTTGTTTAAGTTAAGAAGCATCTTTTCATTATAAATTACCCAACTTTCAATAAGATTGTCCAACAAAAAAAAATAAGATACAAATCCCTAGATCAAGAGCAAGAGCCCCTCACCAGCGTCAAGGAACCTGCCTTGAGGTCTGCTCACTTATGGAAATTTTGCTCGCACATGGAAGCAAAAAATTGACCTATCGACTGCTCATATTTGGAAAAACTTGCACGTGGATGCGCTCGCAAGTAGAGGTTCCACTGTATACTTATTTATCCCCGTTTTCATAAAATATGCATTACTTACTATCAAACCTCTTTCTACACACAGCTCAATTAACCCTTTGAGGGTTTCGGACGTACTAGTACGGCTTACGCGCAGGGATTTTTGACGTACTAGTACGCATAAATTCTAGCGCCGTCAAATCTCGCGGGAAAAGGCTGGTAGTCCTAGACGTGAGAGAATGGGTCTGTGTGGTCGGTGTGCACGGTAGAAAAAAAATCTGGGACCCAGTGGTGCATTGTGGGAACGCCATATTAGTAAACAATGTCCACCATGCCTCGCGGTAAGAAGCTCCTCACTCCTCGGCGAATTGGGACACTTTTGTTCCCCAGTGACAGTTCTAATACAGATGGAAGTGCCAGTGAAGATGAGTTTCAAGGTTTTGGTGAGGTTTTGACCGAAACTAATGATCATAATATCGGTAATAGTGAGGAAAACCCAGACGACCCTCAGCCTTCCACCTCTGGTGCTGGGCCGTCTTGTTCACGTTCAGTTGTACCAGAATCCAAGAGGAAACTTCTATTTTCCCAAATCCCAGACTCAGATGAGAGCATGTCTGATGATAGTGATAGTGAATATGAACTACAAGCTCTTCAAACTAGTTCCAGTAGTGATAGTGAAGTGCAATATTCCCCAGTGAAGCGTCAGTATATACGACGATATATGCGCTCTGGTAGTGTGCCATATGCTATTCCAAGGGAAAGGAGTGCATCTTGGAGTACATCCCGTGGCTGTACAACAGGAACAGACAGTGAAAATGACGATGATACTGTTGCAATTGGGATGGAAAATGTGCGTGGTGGTAGTGGTGCTGGCGATGAGGCACCAGCAGTGGGCCATGCTGTCACCCACGCTGCTGCCTCAGCTGATCTACAACAAAGGCCACCATCCCCCACCCACCCACCACACCAGCCTCCACAACCACAACCTCGACAACCACAACCACCTGTCATTGTCCAATACCCACCAGCAGACCGCACCTGGGATTGGCAGGAAGCTGTCAATTTTGTTCCAAATCCCCACCAGTTTGATGACAGCCAAAGTGGAATACGGCCATCTTTTGTACACTTGGGAACAATGCCACTGAACTGGAATGTTTCGAGTTATTCTTTGACGAACCCCTGATGGAAAGTATTGTCATGGAAAGCAACACATACTACGAGTACACCATGGCAAACACATTATTTTCACCAAAATCACATCTACGCCAGTGGAAGGGGGCAACTGTGGCTGAGATGTATCTTTTCTTTGCCACAATAATGCTTATGCCACATGTGTATAAGCACAAAGTGATATCATACTGGTCAACAGACTGTCTGATTGCAACCCCAGGTTTCAGTGATATAATGCCAGTGAATCGATTTGTGCTAATGTTACGTATGCTTCACTTCTCAGACAAAACCAGGCCTAACAGAACTGACAGGTTATATAAGATTAGGAATGTGTTTGTGTATCTGAAAGAGAAATTCAGTACGCATTTTTATCCCTTCAGGAAGCTTGTAATTGACGAGTCTTTGATTCTGTTCAAAGGAAGACTCTCTTTCAAGCAGTACATACCAAGCAAGAGGAAATGCTTTGGTATAAAGTTGTTTGTGCTTTGTGATTGTTACAGTGGTCTGGTATTGGATATTATTGTGTACACTGGAAGTTATACATTGCAAAATACCAGGAAGTTATTGGGCATCTCAGGTGATGTGGTTAGAACAATGATAGAACCATACCTTGGTAAGGGGCATATATTATATACAGATAACAAGCCCCTCACTCGGTGATTTTTTGCGAGTGAACATGACAGATGCGTGTGGCACAGTGCGAGCAAATCAGAAACATATGCCCAGGTTTGACGCTGGCACTCATAGAGGTGAGGTGCAGGCGTTTGCTGCCAATGACATCATGGCATTTCGGTGGCATGACAAACGAGATGTCACACTGTTGTCATCAGTTCACCCTAATGAAGTGGCAGACAGTGGCAGGCAGCATAGAGAGAGCAATGAACCCATTCTAAAACCTGCAGCTGTGATTGATTACACCTTCAACATGCGTTCAGTGGACAAATGTGACATGCAGATTGGGTTTGCTGATTGTGTTCGCAAGAGTTATAAGTGGTACATCAAACTGTTTTTCCATCTTCTGGACATTTCCATGCTCAATGCTTATAATATGTATAAGATGAGGACCAGAAACAAACCACAGTATGGCGAATTCTGTTTGTCTGTCATCAGACAAATAGTATTCAAGTACCAAGGAACAGCACCTGCAATTGACCGCCCACCAAATTATCAACAACTACCTGCTTGTTTGAAGCATGGTGATCACTTCCTGGTTAAACTGCCTGCTACTGCTTTCAAGAAAAAGGCTCAGAAGAGGCGTTACGTCTGTGCACATACAAAAAAACGCCCACAACAACGCAGAGACACTCGTTTTATGTGTGAGGAGTGTAAAACACCACTGCGCATGACACCATGTTTCAAAGAGTTCCACAGGCTGCAGAACTTCTAGAAACATTCCCTGTGACTGTATATGTGTATATAAATATAGAAAAATAGTAATAAACAACATTTCATATCGTTTGTGTAAATATTTTCTATAAACAAAATAATGACAACAGTATTTACGCCCTTATTGTGTAGTATTGAAAAAGAAATAACTTACAAAATAATGATCATGTTGGCCTCAGAGGCCATAAAAGTTACTCAAAAAGAAAAACTGAAAAATAATTGAAAATAGTACATAATAAATAGAAAAATACTGGGCGACGGCAGTCGGCGATGTTACCAGATGTTATTCAATTTTGGCAAACTTCACGCCTCCATATCTCGGTAAGTATTGACAGTAAAATTTTTTTGTTTAGCCTATAATGTTTAGAAAAAAAAAAAACTATTTTTTTCATAAGAAATTTTTTTTTGTTTTTTTTTTTGAAATCTGGCCGACCCTGAGAACGAGTTTCTGAGAGGGCCTGTCGACCCTCAAAGGGTTAAAGGCTCCCCATTTTCATTTACCCTTGGCACCCCAAATTTACCTACAACTCCCTCAACAACATTTTTACCCACCTTAGCACCGAGATCCCAACCACAAGTACTCTCTCACTTGGTTCAAAACTCCCCATGCACTCACTCAACATTTCCCAAAATTTCTCCATTTCCTCTACACTTCACTCTTCTCCAGGTGCATAAATGCTTACTATAAGCCACTTTTCACATCCAACCCTTATGTTATTCCACATAATCCTTGAATTCATACATTTGTATTCCCTCTTTCCCTGCAATAACTTATCCTTCAACATTATTGCTAACTCTATTTGAAACCCCTGACCTAATCCCATTTATTTCTCCCCAATAAAACGATCCCACCCCCTTCAGCTTTGTTTCACTTAAAGCCAGGACATCAGCTTCTCATTCATAACAGTCACAATCATCTCTTTCTTATCATTTGCACAACATCCACGCATATTCAAACATCCCACTTTGATGGTTTTCTTCTTTTTCTTTTTAGTAGGCTATACGAGAAAAGGGGTTACTAGCCCATTGTTCCCGGCATTTTAGATGATTTTTACAACACGCATGGCCTACGGAGGAAAGATTCTTATTGCACTTCCCCATGGATATGAAAGGAAAAGCAATAAAAACAAGAACTATTAAGATAAAATCAAAGAAAACTCAGATGGGTGTGTATACATAAACATGTACATGTATGTGTAGTGTGACCTCAGTGTAAGGAGAAGTAGCAAGACATACCTGAAATCTTGCATGTTTATGAGACAGAAAAAAGACACCAGAAGTCCTACCATCATGTAAAACAATTACAAGAACTATTAAGATAAAATCAAAGAAAACTCAGATGAGTGTGTATACATAAAGGTGTACATGTATGTGTAGTGTGACCTAAGTGTAAGCAGAAGTAGCAAGATGTACCTGAAATCTTGTATATTTATGAGACAGAAAAAAGACAGAAGCAATTCTACCATGTAAAACAATTACAGTGGACCCTCCGTTTTCGTTGATCTCTGTTATCGCTGATTTCGGTTTTGGCCTACTTTTCTCGTTGATTTTTTGGTTCCGTTTTCGTCAATTACCTCTGTTTTCAATGATCGCACGGAACCTGTCCAGTGCCCAGTGCGCAGACAAAGCCGCCTCCCACAAGCATTCTCAGCCAGTGTAGCGCTGTTTCTCGGTGAGTGAATATATCCCGCCAGGTTATATGAAACATTTCGTAATAATCCACTGTTTTTGCCACTTGTTTATTGTGTGACTGCTAAATAAGTGACCATGACCCCTAAGAAAGCTCCTAGTGCCAGTGCTTTGGTAAAGAAAGTGAGGAACACCATAGAAATGAAAAAAGAAATCCTAAGAAAATATGATAGTGGCATACGCATTGCTGAACTTGACAGGATGTACGGGAAGTCACCAGCAACAATCAGTTCCATTGTGGCAAAGAGAAAAGAAATCATGGAAGCTGATGTTGCGAAAGGGATGAATGCGATAACCAAACAGAGATCCCAAACAACTGAAGAAGTGGAGAAATTGCTGTTGGTGTGGATCAGATAGAAAGAGTTAGCAGGGTATAGTGTTGTGCAGTCTATAATTTGTGAAAAGGCAAGGCAGTTGCATGACGATCTCAAAGAAACTGCTTGAAACAAGTGCTGATGTAGGTGAATTTAAGGCCAGCAAAGGCTGGTTCGAAAAATTCAAGGAGCGAAGTGGCATACACAATGTTGTAAGGCACGGTGAGGGTGCCAGTTCATACAAACAAGCACAGAAAAATTTGTGCAGGAATTCAAATGTTATGTAGAGGCTGAAAAATTCCAACCCCAAACAAGTGTTCAATTGTGACAAAACAGGCCTGTTCTGGAAGAAAATGCCAAAGAAGACCTATGTTACGCAGGAGGAAAAGGCACTCCCAGGACACAAGCCTATGAAAGACAGGCTAACTCTCTTGTTGTGTGGTAATGCTTGTGGGGATCTCAAAGTGAAGCCTTTACTGGTGTATCACTGAAAATCTCAGTGTCTTCAAGAAAAACAGTGTTGTTAAGAGTAAACTGTGTGTGATGTAGAAGGCTAACAGTAGCGCATGGGTCACTAGGGAAATTTTCCTGGAATGGTTCAATGAAGTGTTTGGCTGAGTGTGAAGAAATACCTCCTGGATAATAAATTACCACTCCAATGCCTCCTGTTAATGGATAATGCTCTGGCTCATCCTCCAGACTTGGAAGGCCAATTGTCTAAGGAATTCAGTTTTGTAACAGTGAAGTTCTTGCCTCCTAACACCACTCCTCTCATCCAGCCCATGGACCAGCAGATCATTGCAAACTTCAAAAAACTGTACACCAAAGCAATGTTTCAAAGGTGCTTTAACATAACCTCAGACTCTGAATTGACCCTAAGAGAGTTCTAAAAGAAACCCTCCAATATCTTTCACTGCATAGGTCTTATAGATAAGGCTTGGCAGGGAGTGACTTCCAGGACAATGAACTCTGCTTGGGGAAAATTGTGGCCAGATTGTGTCCAAAAGAAGAATTTTGAAGGGTTTGAAGCTGACCCTGTCAACCCTACACCTGTTGTGCAATCAATTGTGGCACTGGGGAATTCCATGGGGTTGGATGTGAGTGGCAATGATGTGGAAGAGATGGTGGAGGACCACAATGAAGAGCTAACCACTGATGAGCTGTAAAAGCTTCAACTGCAACATCAACAGACCACAGCTGAGGAAACTGCTTCAGAGGAGGAGGAGGAAGAGATGGAAGAAGGTGCTGTCTTCAAAGATTAAGGAGATTTGTGCAATGTGGACTAAAGTGCATTCATTTGTGGAGGAACATCACCCTGAGAAAGCTGTTGCAATCCGTGCTGGTGACTTTTACAATGACTGTCATGTCCTCTTTTAGGCAAATCTTAAGAGACACCAGAAACAGAGCACTCTGGACAAATATTTTGTGCAACAGGGGTTCACTGACTCTCAAGCTGGGCCTAGTGGCATTAAAAAACAAAGGAGGGAAGTGACCCCTGATAAGGACTTGGTACCCGAGTCCTTATGGATGGGGATTCCCCTTCCAAAGACTAACCTCTCTTCCCTCTCCCCTCCTCCCTGTCTTCCTTCCAGCAACAACAGCCTTCAATAAAGGTAAGTGTCATGTGTAATGTTCATTCTTTTGTGCATGTAACTATCTTTAAGGTAAGAAAAAAAAAATTTTTGTCGATACTTCTGGGTGTCTGGAACGGATTAATTCCATTTACATTATTTCTTAAGGGAAAAATGGTTTCAGTTTTGGCCAATTTCAGTTTTGGCTGATGGCTCTGGAACAGGTTAAACACAAAAACCGAGAGTCCATTGTACAGGCTTTCGTTTTACACTCGCTTGGCAGGACGGTAGTACCTCCCTGGGTGGTTGCTGTCTACCAACCTACTACTTACGTGTTCCACTTATGTTTTTAGAATTCCACGATTGTATGATACTCCATGAAGCATGGATTCATACAGAGTGCCACCCCACACTAGTGACATACGAATCATGTGTCCTTTCGCTGTTGGGGTCATTTTGTGGTGGTAGCGCACACAACACACTTTTTCTGGGAATACTTCTTCTTTGGGGTAGGTGGTATTGGTACCATGTAGTGACAGTTAGGGATGATTCAGTCTGGCACTTCCCCCACTGGCTGTGGTTGTGGGTGTGGTTGAAGGACTTGTCGCTGTTGAGGGACAGGTACAGGTGTGGTACCATACTTTTTGCTATCTATTTTACAACATTCAGGAAGAAATTTGCAAAATGTTGTCATTTTCCAGCCTTTATTTCATACATTCTGAATGCATTGAGCACTGCAATGTCTACAAGGTGGAAAAACACTTATATACCAATTGCGACTCCTACGCACACAGTCAAAAAACCTTATCATCATGTCACACTTGTCAACTAGTCGCACATTGTTCGTATAGTCGACGACAACAGCTGGCTTGACAATATGTTCATTGGTGTCCCGGTTCACTTTGTTTGTACCATCTCGTTTCTGTGGATGGTCGACAGAAATGTCATGTCCTGCTCGTCATGCCATGTTGGTGCCATGATGTCATTGGCACGAAACGCTTGCACTGCACTTTCAACAGTGCCTCCACTGAACCTTGGCATATGTTTTCTATTCCTTCTCACTGTTCCACATATATCAGTATTGTTCACACTTAGGAAATCAGCGAGCATAGGGCTTGTATACCAGTTGTCTGTGTACAATGTATGACCCTTGCCAAGGTACGGTTCCATCATCCTGGATTACCTGGAGTTTACCTGGATAGAGTTCCGGGGGTCAACGCCCCCGCGACCAGGCCTCCTGGTGGATCAGAGCCTGATCAACCAGGCTGTTGCTGCTGGCTGCACGCAAACCAACGTACGAGCCACAGCCCGGCTGGTCAGGAACCGACTTTAGGTGCTTGTCCAGTGCCAGCTTGAAGATTGCCAGGGGTCTGTTGGTAATCCCCCTTATGTATGCTGGGAGGTAGTTGAACAGTCTCGGGCCCCTGACACTTATTGTATGGTCTCTTAACGTGCTAGTGACACCCCTGCTTTTCATTGGGGGGACGTTGCATCGTCTGCCAAGTCTTTTGCTTTCATAGTGAGAGATTTTCGTGTGCAAGTTCGGTACTAGTCCCTCTAGGATTTTCCAGGTGTATATAATCGTGTATCTCTCCCGCCTGCGTTCCAGGGAATACAGTTTTAGGAACCTCAAGTGCTCCCAGTAATTGAGGTGTTTTATCTCCATTATGCGCGCCGTGAAGGTTCTCTGTACATTTTCTAGGTCAGCAATTTCACCTGCCTTGAAAGGTGCTGTTAGTGTGCAGCAATATTCCAGCCTAGATAGAACAAGTGACCTGAAGAGTGTCATCATGGGCTTGGCCTCCCTAGTTTTGAAGGTTCTCATTATCCATCCTGTCATTTTTCTAGCAGATGCGATTGATACAATGTTATGGTCCTTAAAGTTGAGATCCTCCGACATGATCACTCCCAGGTCTTTGACGTTGGTGTTTCGCTCTATTTTGTGGCCAGAATGTGTTTTGAACTCTGATGAAGATTTAATTTCCTCGTGTTTACCATATCTGAGTAATTGAAATTTCTCATCGTTGAACTTCATATTGTTTTCTGCAGCCCACTGAAAGATTTGGTTGATGTCCGCCTGGAGCTTTGCAATGTCTGCAATGGAAGACACTGTCATGCAGATTCAGGTGTCATCTGCAAAGGAAGACACAGTGCTGTGGCTGACATCCTTGTCTATGTCAGATATGAGGATAAGGAACAAGATGGGAGCTAGTACTGTGCCTTGTGGAACAGAGCTTTTCACCGTAGCTGCCTCGGACTTTACTCTGTTGATGACTACTCTCTGTGTTCTGTTAGTGAGGAAATTATAGATCCATCGACCGACTTTTCCTGTTATTCCTTTAGCACGCATTTTGTGCGCTATTACTCCATGGTCACACTTGTCAAAGGCTTTTGCAAAGTCTGTATATATTACATCTGCATTCTTTTTGTCTTTAGTGAATTTAGGACCTTGTCGTAGTGATCCAATAGTTCAGACAGACAGGAGCGACCTGTTCTAAACCCATGTTGCCCTGGGTTGTGTAACTGATGGGTTTCTAGATGGGTGGTGATCTTGCTTCTTAGGACCCTTTCAAAGATTTTTATGATATGGGATGTTAGTGCTATTGGTCTGTAGTTTTTTGCTGTTGCTTTACTGCCCCCTTTGTGGAGTGGGGCTATGTCTGTTGTTTTTAGTAACTGTGGGACGACCCCCGTGTCCATGCTCCCTCTCCATAGAATGGAAAAGGCTCGTGATAGGGGCTTCTTGCAGTTCTTGATGAAACCGGAGTTCCATGAGTCTGGCCCTGGGGCAGAGTGCATGGGCATGTCATTTATTGCCTGTTCGAAGTCATTTGGCGTCAGGATAACATCGGATAGTCTTGTGTTAACCAAATTCTGTGGCTCTCTCATAAAAAATTCATTTTGATCTTCGACTCTCAGTCTGGTTAGCGGCTTGCTAAAAACTGAGTCATATTGGGACTTGAGTAGCTCACTCATTTCCTTGCTGTCATCTGTGTAGGACCCATCTTGTTTAAGTAGGGGCCCAATACTGGACGTTGTTCTCGACTTTGATTTGGCATAGGAGAAGAAATACTTTGGGTTTCTTTCGATTTCATTTATGGCTTTTAGTTCTTCCCATGATTCCTGACTCCTATAAGATTCCTTTAGCTTAAGTTCGATGCTTGCTATTTCTCTGACCAGTGTCTCCCTACGCATTTCAGATATATTGACCTCTTTTAGCCACTCTGTTATTCTTTTCCGTCGCCTGTAAAGGGAGCGCCTGTCTCTTTCTATTTTACATCTACTCCTCCTTTTTCTTAGAGGAATAAGCCTTGTGCATACATCGAGTGCCACCAAGTTAATCTGTTCTAGGCATAAGTTGGGGTCTGTGTTGCTTAGTATATCTTCCCAGCTTATATCGGTTAGGACTTGGTTTACTTGGTCCCACTTTATGTTTTTGTTATTGAAGTTGAATTTGGTGAATGCTCCCTCGTGACTAGTCTCATTATGTCGGTCTGGGGCTCCACGCATACATGTCTGAACCTCAATTATGTTGTGATCTGAGTATATTGTTTTTGATATGGTGACATTTCTTATCAGATCATCATTGTTAGTGAAGATGAGGTCTAGTGTATTCTCCAGTCTAGTAGGCTCTATTATTTGCTGGTTTAAATTGAATTTTGTGCAGAGATTTAAAAGCTTGTGTGAGCCACACTGGCCACCCCAGAAATACTTGGCCCAGGGTCTGGTGTGGCCACACTGGCCACCCCAGAGTTGATGAGCTGAGGTTCATTTGGGTTATCGTCGATATTTTCACCAATTCCTTGATTATTAGTAGTCACACCAGTGTCAAATCCACTAAACTCACATTCTATATCACTTTCCTCAAATAAGTGTTAGCATGACGAGGCATGAGTGAATCATGAAGGTTTGCCATGATGTTGACCCAAGATGGACCTGTATATAACGAACTACCATGTGGTACCAAGGCATCCCCAATTTTTTTCATACTACACACACTGAGTGCGCAGACCCATTCTCTTGTGTCTAGGCGACTCAGGCCTATCATGCCAATTTTGAAGGACTGAAAAATAAAATGCTGATCCACGTTTGGGGAACTAACTGTAAGAATGTATATATACATTTGGACCATTTAGGGGTTAAAACAATCAGCAACACTGAGGTCACAATTATAACTCTTCCCTTTTCCAGTTTAAGACTGAACTTTCTTTGACTGAACCCAGTTGAGTTCATTTACATATTGCACAAGATTTCCTCTTTGAAAAGATACTTAGAAAGAACTAATTGGAAAGACTGATTAGTTATAAAAGATAACTGCGAACAAGAATCCTTAACACAACTTGCCTTTAGCCCCGGGCACTGAGAATACCAAGATGCAAAGCACTGGGAGTGCTGAGCTCCAACACCAGCAGCTGCTCCATTTGGTCCACGGAACACAATTGGTACATGAATCTGGAATAAAGTTAAGTTTCATTTGGAAGCTTCCACAGCTGTTCTGCAAGATGTGTTGGATTGCCTTAAAAAAAAAAAAATAATACCTGCTGCTAATTCCTAGGAGTGTCAGTAATATGTACTCTAGTCTGTATTACAAAGTGTCCACGTATATATGGGCTTTTCTAACTGTTACACAACAGAAATGAGTCACCGTGAAAAATAAAAAAATTAATATAACTATACAAGACAATGTTTGATCCTTCCTGGACATTTATCACACATGACTTCATAAATGGTTAAGCACAGACTGAAGCATTATCTAAAGACAAAGCATGTCCAATTTGTGTTAGTTATGAAGAGTGACTGTGATGAAAGAAAAGGAGAGAGAAGATAGAAAGGGAGAGAGAGAAGACAGGAAAGAAGAAAGAAAACAAGAAAAAAAATAAGACAGAAAATAAGAGAAAGAAAAAAGTCAAGTCAGGAACATGTTGGAAAAATCAAACGAGGAAGAAATAAAGTAAAAATGACCAAATTAAATCTCTGGTCTAAAGCTGGCTGCAGGAAAGATAATCTCCACACAGGGATAATCTTAACTCTCATTATGGCACAATTTAGACAATATAATACTGCACTGGTTATCAATTCTATTGTAAATGGTGGTTACAAATAGTGTTAGAAAATTAATATAAAAAAATATTTAATTTTATGTAAAAAAATATATGATACTAGAAGAATGGGGTAGTTGGTTTCAACAATTTAGGGGAGAATGTACTGAGGAATTTGTGTAAAATTGTGCAACAACATACACTACATGGTAGTGTACTAGTAGTAAACTAAATTCGGGCAAGAAACAGCAATTAAAAAAATATATATGAAAAATAAAAGGATGAGGAAGATGAACTTAACAAGTTAAGGATTGTACTGGGGAATTAGTGCAATAATTGAGCAACAATATACACTTCAACGTAGGAAGGCTTTTTGTATGAGCTGAGATAGGTAACAGCTTTTTTTTTTTTTTTGCTTGTAACTGAAGGTTATGCACCTTTAGCCTCAGCCTGCAAAAATGCCTGTTAAAAAGAGAAATGAAGAGAGAAAATGAAAAACAGAAGAGATGAGAAAAAAAGGAAGAGACAGAAAAGGAGAGAGAGAAGAGGATAAAAGAAAGAAAAACAGAAAATAGAGGAGAAAAAGAAAATGGAAAAGAGAGAAGAGGAAGAAAAGAAAAAGAAAAGCAAGAGATAAGGAGAGAGAAGAAAGAAAATAAGAGAGGAAAAAAGTTACATTTATAAATTAGTTACTATACCAGGCCAGCAGACATGTAGAAGGTCTTGGAGGCAGAGTTGACAACATGATCAATAGCTTGCATTGAGAAATTGAAGGTCATGAACTCACACACTGGACGCAAACCACCCTACAACAATTAAACAAAATAAATTATGAGGATTTAATACAAATTATGAACAGTAGTCCAGCTGCTCTTGATGGCCCATTTATTGAACAAGTGCTGTGTTAACACATTCTCACACACTATAAATGATAGTTTATCTCTAGAAAATATGGTTTACACATGTATCAGAAAAGGTAACATTAATGATATACTAAATAGAAAGCCCCTGGTTATGCAGAGTATTTTGGGGAGTCAGCTTACTATGAAAAACTAATTTGTACATCTAAATAATATTCAAATAAAGCAAACCTTATAAAAAATATATGGCCTATTTGATTAGTACAAGAGAGGGAGGTAGTCCTTACATACCATAGCAGCTCCCACAGCAATACCAGCAAAACCACTCTCAGTGATTGGAGTGTCTATCACTCGCTTGTCACCATACTTCTTCCACAAGCCACGTGATATCTTATAAGCACCATCATACTGAGCTACCTCTTCTCCCATCAGGAACACCTGTGCAACAAAATACATGTTAATTTTGGGTACTATTGTACAATTAAGCCTTTATCAATCTGGGTAAACCTTGTTTACATATATATTCATGGAGAATTTTTCAAATACAGAGGCAATATGCTACACCAATGATGGATATGTGGGCTAGCAGGCCACTAACACCCTGGTTGACCAGGCAAGCACCAGACAAACCTCTGGGCTGAAAGAGCAGGAAAACTCTTGAAGCCTCTCAAAGGCATATCAAAGGTATTATTATTACAATGGAACCTTGGTTGTCGAATTTAATTCGTTCCAGATGTCGATTCAACAACCAAAATTGACAACAACTAAAAAGCACTCGGCTCACACACTACTGTCCAGAGTTCAAATCTCCTCCAGTATGGCTGGAAAACATTAGGGATGTGTTTCCATAAGACACCTGCTGTCCCTGTTCACCCATCAGTTTAAAATGGGTACCTGGGTGTTGATCAACTAGTGTGGGTTGCATCCTGGGACAAAACTAGCCTAATTTGCCTGAAATGCTCAGCATAACAAGTGGCTTTCTATCTAGTAGTATGTCACTGATGTCAGCTAGGCCTGTATACCATGTACATGTGTTTGTGTGTGTGTAGTAAATGAAGATATTATATTATTAAAAATGTACTACTACATTAAACAATGTATAAAATTATACAGCAAAGGGAAACTGTAAAAATGAATACTAAATGAAAATTTAACTGAAATACTCAACCAATTATGTAAGTGTATTTTTGTAAGTGCTTTTATAAGTGTATTTTTGAAGGTCTGAAATAAATTAATCTAATTTACATTATTCCTGATGGGAATAAATTAGTTCGGTAACGGCACTCGAACAGCCGTCTGGAACGAAGAAAGTTCGATATTTGAGGTTCCACTGTATCTTTAATGTAACACTCTTCCACAAATATTTTTTTTCTTCTAGTTTTATTAATCTGCTTTTCCTAATGTAGATACCCAATCAACTACTGAAGTATGTTTTTACTACAAATTTTATATTATCAACCCTATACACATAGTATGATACCAAGTTAAATCTTAAGTAGTTTTGCTTCATACAATACACAATTATTACCTTTATTATTAGTACTATATGCTATCAATACTATTGTGTAAAGTAAAAGGACACAAGTGCAACTAATGTGACATTTTATTGTGGCAACCTTTCGCTCTCCAGGAGCTTTATCAAGCCGTTACAAACAATACATGGACACAGAGGGTATATTTATTTATTTATTTAGTAATTTGAGCATACATACAGAGGTACAAAAAAATACAGGTAAGAGCAGCATGCCAAAGCCACTTGTATGCATAGCATTACGGGCGGGCTTAAAATTAACTTAAGATTAACTAAGCAATGATGTAATCAGTGATAAAACATTATTGTAAACAGATAACAATAAAGCACAAATGAGTATTACAAAGACAGGTCATATGGTTGCATGCATTGCTGTACATTCAGTCGAATGGAGTATTCTGTTAGGTAGTGTATTTAAAAAATAACAAAGTTAGATTGGGTCTTAGGTTTAACATTTATGTGATATAATTGTGAGAAACATTTAAGATATACAATTTATAAGGTTCAGTTATTCAGTATATATATAGGCTTAGTGAGGTGTAATCCTAGTGGTGGTAGTAGTAGTAGTAATATAAGTTGTAATAGTAGTAGTAATACAATATGGTAGAACAATCAACTTTCACATGAGTAAAAGGTCAAAAAACTATTACTTGGGTAGCATAAAAATAGGTTAGACAAATATTTCTGTTGGTGGTTGGATCTGAGAAGGTCTGTTTCAGTGTTCCTTCTCTGTTGTGTTCTTATGTAACAGAGACTGTGTGATGGCAGGGTTTACTGTTTTGAGGAGGATTTTTGATAATACTTCAGAGATGATGCTGCCTTTATTTTGCTTGATTGTGTTAGAAACAGTGATTAATAATGATTCAAGGTATTTACATCTGCGGAAATTTGGCTCTCTGATTACTAGTCGGGCGTCGTTGAATTTTATGAGATGATTGGTGGAATTCTGGTGTTGTACATAGGCACTGTTCAAGTTATCATTCCTACATGCGTTGTGTTCACAGAGGCGTGTTTTGAGGTTCCTAGCTGTTTCCCTTACATATATCTTGTCACAGCCTCCACATGGTATAGTGTAAACTCCTGCATTGACTGGTTCATGGTGGTTCGATTCTCTCCTGGTTAGATCCCTTATGGAAGTGCTGGAGGCGATGGCGACTTTAGTGTTAGTTTGTGCGAGTACCCTGGAAATGTTCAGTGCAACCTGGCTGTTGGGAAGGATGATAACTTTGTTAGGAGTGGTGTTGGTGCACAGAGAATTTATGATCTGAAGAGCTCTTTCTTGCAGTCTTTGATGAAAAAGGAAGGAAAATGTAGATCAGTAAAGGTTTGGTGTATGTAAGTACATTCTTTGTCAAGAAACTCAGGACTACAGATTTGGTAAGCTCTTAGGAACATTAGTTGTACTTGTGTCCTTTAACTTTACACACTGTCGGTAATTCTACCAACATTATTACAATACTATTGTCATCAAATTTTTGCCTGAAATAACGTATATAAATAATAAGGTAGTAGGTTGGTAGACAGCAACCACCCAGGGAGGTACTACCGTCCTGCCAAGTGAGTAAAACGAAAGCCTGTGATTGTTTTACATGATGGTAGGATTGGTGATGTCTTTTGTCTGTCTCATAAATATGCAAGATTACAGGTATGTCTTGCTACTCCTACTTACACTTAGGTCACACTACACATACATGTACACATTTATTTATACACACTCATCTGAGTTTTCTTTGATTTTATCTTAATAGTTCTTGGTCTTATTACTTTTCCTTTTATATCCATGGGGAAGTGGAATAAGAATCTTTCCTCCGTAAGCCATGCGTGTTGTAAAAGTCAACTAAAATGCCGGGAACAATGGGCTAGTAACCCCTTTTCCTGTAAAGATTACTAAAAAGAATAAGAAGAAAATTGTCAAAGTGGGAAGTCTGAATGTGCGTGGATGTTGTGCAGATGATAAGAAAGAGATGATTGTGGATGTTATGAATGAGAAGCTGGATGTCCTGGCTTTAAGTGAAACAAAGCTGAAGGGGGTGGGAGAGTTTCAGTGGAGAGGAATAAATGGGATTAGGTCAGGGGTTTCAAATAGAGTTAGAGCTAAAGGAGTAGCAATAATGTTGAAGGATAAGCTATGACAGGAAAAGAGGGACTATAAATGTATTAATTCAAGGATTATGTGGAGTAAAATAAAGATTGGATGTGAAAAGTGGGTTATAATAAGTGTGTATGCACCTGGAGAAGAGAGAAGTGTAGAGGAGAGAGAGAGATTTTGGGAAATGTTGAGTGAATGCATGGGGAGTTTTGAATCAAGTGTGAGAGTAATGGTGGTTGGGGATTTCATTGCTAAAGTGGGTAAAAATGTTATGGAGGGAGTAGTAGGTAAATTTGGGGTGCCAGGGGTAAATGTAAATGGGGAGCCTTTAATTGAGCTATGTGTAGAGAGAGATTTGGTAATAAGTAATACATATTTTATGAAAAAGAGGATAAATAAATATACAAGGTATGATGTAGCACATAATGAAAGTAGTTTACTAGATTATGTATTGGTGGATAAAAGGTTGATGGGTAGGCTCCAGGATGTACATGTTTATAGAGGGGCAACTGATATATCGGATCATTATTTAGTTGTAGCTACAGTTAGAGTAAGAGGTAGATGGGAAAAGAGGAAGGTGGCAACAACAAGTATGAGGGAGGTGAAAGTGTATAAACTAAGGGAGGAGGAAGTTCGGGTGAGATATAAGCGACTATTGGCAGAAAGGTGGGCTAGTGCAAAGATGAGTAGTGGGGGGGTTGAAGAGGGTTGGAATAGTTTTAAAAATGCAGTATTAGAATGTGGGGCAGAAGTTTGTGGTTATAGGAGGGTGGGGGCAGGAGGAAAGAGGAGTGATTGGTGGAATGATGAAGTAAAGGGTGTGATAAAAGAGAAAGGGGTAGCTTATGAGAGGTTTTTACAAAGCAGAAGTGTTATAAGAAGAGCAGAGTATATGGAGAGTAAAAGAAAGGTAAAGAGAGTGGTGAGCGAGTGCAAAAGGAGAGCAGATGATAGAGTGGGAGAGGCACTGTCAAGAAATTTTAATGAAAATAAGAAAAAATTTGGAGTTAAACAAGTTAAGAAAGCCTAGGGAAAGTATGGATTTGTCAGTTAAAAACAGAGTAGGGGAGTTAGTAGATGGGGAGATGGAGGTACAGTGGTCCCTCGCTTTTCGTAGTTCTCGGCAATCGTAAATTTCGCCAATCATAGGAGTATTTTCGTATAAACATGGACTCGCTTTTCATAGGTTGACTCGCGAATAGTAGTTCGTCCGGGACGCGTATGCATCGTGTGAGCCGGGGCGGCCTCCCTACCCAGCCAGTCTGGCATTGTTTACCAGTGAGTGAAGGTCCCCTTAAGTGCTCCTACGAAATATTTCATAATATTCCACTCATTTTAGTGCTTGCAAACACTAAATAAGCTACCATGGCTCCAAAGAAAGCTCCTAGTGCCAAGCCTGTGGTAAAGAAGGTGAGAAATATGTACAGTGACAAAGTCTTGGGCCATTTTAGGGAAGTGTTAAAGAGATGCCAGAAACAGAGCTCTCTTCACAGTTACTTTGCGAGACAGGACTAGAGTGACTCTCAAGGTGGTCCAGGTGGCACTAAGAAACAGAGAAGAGAAGCAACCCCAGAGAAGCAATTGGTACCTGAGGTGTTGCTGGAAGGGGATTCCCCTTCCAAACTGTAAACAATCCAATCTCTCTCCTCCAGTCCCCCATACACTAAGTAGAATCTCCAATAAAGGTAAGTGTTAAGCTGTTAATGTTTCATTCATCATTTCCCATTGTATTGTTTATGTACTACATGTATATTTCATGTAAAAATTTTTTTCGTTTTAATACTTCTGGGTGTCAGGAACGGATTAATTATATTTACATTATTTCTTAGGGGGAAAATTGATTCGCAAATCGTAAATTTCATTTATAGTAACGGCTCCAGGAACGGATTAATTACAAAAAACGAGGGACCACTGTATTAGGTAGATGGCGAGAATATTTTGAGGAACTTTTAAATGTTAAGGAAGAAACAGAGGCAGTAATTTCATGCACTGGTCAGGGAGGTATACCATCTTTTAGGAGTGAAGAAGAGCAGAATGTAAGTGTGGGGGAGGTACGCGAGGCATTACGTAAAATGAAAGGGGGTAAAGCAGCTGGAACTGATGGGATCATGACAGAAATGTTAAAAGCAGGGGGGATATAGTGTTGGAGTGGTTGGTACTTTTGTTTAATAAATGTATGAAAGAGGGGAAGGTACCTAGGGATTGGCGGAGAGCATGTATAGTCCCTTTATATAAAGGGAAAGGGGACAAAAGAGACCGTAAAAATTATAGAGGAATAAGTTTACTGAGTATACCAGGAAAAGTGTACGGTAGGGTTATAATTGAAAGAATTAGAGGTACGACAGAATGTAGGATAGCGCATGAGCAAGGAGGTTTCAGAGTGGGTAGGGGATGTGTAGATCAAGTGTTTACATTGAAGCATATATGTAAACAGTATTTACATGAAGGTAGGGAAGTTTTTATTGCATTTATGGATTTAGAAAAGGCATATGATAGAGTGGATAGGGGAGCAATGTGGCAGATGTTGCAAGTATATGGAATAGGTGGTAAGTTATTAAACGCTGTAAAGAGTTTTTATGAGGATAGTGAGGCTCAGGTTAGGGTGTGTAGAAGAGAGGGAGACTACTTCCCGGTAAAAGTACGTCTTAGACAGGGATGTGTAATGTCACCATGGTTGTTTAATATATTTATAGATGGGGTTGTAAAGGAAGTAAATGCTAGGGTGTTCGGGAGAGGGGTGGGATTAAATTTTGGGGAATCAAATTCAAAATGGGAATTGACACAGTTACTTTTTGCTGATGATACTGTGCTTACGGGAGATTCTAAAGAAAAATTGCAAAGGTTAGTGGATGAGTTTGGTAATGTGTGTAAAGGTAGAAAGTTGAAAGTGAACATAGAAAAGAGTAAGGTGATGAGGGTGTCAAATGATTTAGATAAAGAAAAATTGGATATCAAATTGGGGAGGAGGAGTATGGAAGAAGTGAATGTTTTCAGATACTTGGGAGTTGATGTGTCGGCGGATGGATTTATGAAGGATGAGGTTAATCATAGAATTGATGAGGGAAAAAAGGTGAGTGGTGCGTTGAGGTATATGTGGAGTCAAAAAACGTTATCTATGGAGGCAAAGAAGGGAATGTATGAAAGTATAGTAGTACCAACACTCTTATATGGATGTGAAGCTTGGGTGGTAAATGCAGCAGCGAGGAGACGGTTGGAGGCAGTGGAGATGTCCTGTTTAAGGGCAATGTGTGGTGTAAATATTATGCAGAAAATTCGGAGTGTGGAAATTAGGAAAAGGTGTGGAGTTAATAAAAGTATTAGTCAGAGGGCAGAAGAGGGGTTGTTGAGGTGGTTTGGTCATTTAGAGAGAATGGATCAAAGTAGAATGACATGGAAAGCATATAAATCTATAGGGGAAGGAAGGCGGGGTAGGGGTCGTCCTCGAAAGGGTTGGAGAGAGGGGGTAAAGGAGGTTTTGTGGGCAAGGGGCTTGGACTTCCAGCAAGCGTGTGTGAGCGTGTTAGATAGGAGTGAATGGAGACGAATGGTACTTGGGACCTGACGATCTGTTGGAGTGTGAGCAGGGTAATATTTAGTGAAGGGATTCAGGGAAACCGGTTATTTTCACATAGTCGGACTTGAGTCCTGGAAATGGGAAGTACAATGCCTGCACTTTAAAGGAGGGGTTTGGGATATTGGCAGTTTGGAGGGATATGTTGTGTATCTTTATATGTGTATGCTTCTAAACTGTTGTATTCTGAGCACCTCTGCAAAAACAGTGATAATGTGCGAGTGTGGTGAAAGTGTTGAATGATGATGAAAGTATTTTCTTTTTGGGGATTTTCTTTCTTTTTTGGGTCACCCTGCCTCGGTGGGAGATGGCCGACTTGTTGAAAAAAAAAAAAAAATAATGTGTAGTGTAATTTAATGTAAAGTACAGTGGACCCCCGGTTAACGATATTTTTTCACTCCAGAAGTATGTTCAGGTGCCAGTACTGACCGAATTTGTTCCCATAAGAAATATTGTGAAGTAGATTAGTCCATTTCAGACCCCCAAACATACACGTACAAACGCGCTTCCATAAATACACTTACATAATTGGTCGCATTCAGAGGTAATCGTTATGCGGGGGTCCACTGTATTGCCTTTTGTAACAAAAGACATGTTTTAATACTGCTCTTTAACCACAATTAAATAGGGAGCATAAAAAATATCCATTAAAAATATAAATGACAAACATAGAACAATACACTGCTTCATTCATTCAATGAACAGACAAATAAAAAATTAAAAGGACACAAGTGCAACTAATGTGACATTTTATTGTGGCAACGTTTCGCTCTCCAGGAGCTTTATAAAGCCATTACAAACAATACATGGACACAGAGGGTATATAAAGGCTCAGAGTGAGGTGCAGTACTAGTGAGGTACCATTTAGATGTTCACTAGTGGTAGTAGTAGCAGTGACAAAAGTAGTAGTAGTAATACAATATGGTAGAGCAATTAATTCGTACATGAGTAAAAGGGTACAAAAGCTATTACTTGGGTAACATAAAAATAGGTTGGTCAAATATAGACTGGAAAGAGGCAGCCTGTTTCAGTGTTCACTCTCTGTAATGTGCTTTGTGTAGTATAACAGGAGAGACTATGTGATGGCAGGGTTTACTGTTTTCAGGAGGATTCTTGCTAAGATTTCAGAGATGGAGAAGCTGCCGTTGTTTTGTTTAATTGTATTCGAAACAGCGATCAGTGCTGATTCGAGGCACTTGCGTCTGCGGAAATTAGTTTCTTTAATCACTAATTGGGCGTCTCTGAATTTCATGAGATGATTGGTAGAATTTCGATGTTGTACACAGGCGTTGTTCAAGTTATCGTTCCTACATGCGTAAATGTGTTCATTGAGGCGGGTGTCGAGGTTTCTTGCTGTTTCACCTACGTAAATCTTGTCACAGCCTCCACAGGGTATAGTGCAAACTCCTGCGTTGACTGGTTCGTGGTGCTTGGATTTTGTTCTGGTTAGATCCTTTATTGAAGTGCTAGAAGCGATGGCACCTCTGGTGTTAGCTTGTGAAAGTACTTTTGAAACGTTCAGTGCAACCTGGCTGTTGGGAAGAATTATAACTTTGTTGGGAGTGGTGTTGGTGCGTGGAGAATTAATGATCTGAAGAGCTCTTTTCTTGCAGTCTTTGATGAAAAAGGAAGGAAAATGTAGCTCAGTGAATGTTTGGTGAATGTATGTACATTCCTCGTCAAGAAACTCAGGACTACAAATTCGGTATGCTCTTAGGAAAAACCCGATGATGATGCCTCTTTTGGTCTTGGTATCTTGACTGGAATAGAAGTGTGTGAGATCATTTTTATTGGTGGGTTTCCGATAAACTTGAAATCTTAGGTTGTTGTCTACTTTGTGAATGAGGACGTCGAGGAAAGGTAGCTTGTCATTGGACTCTTCTTCTAGTGTAAACTGGATCGCCGGTTCAACTGCGTTGAGCCTTGCCTGAAGATTCAGTACATCAAAACGTTTGGGAGTTATTACGAGGACGTCGTCCACGTAACGTAACCAAGTGGCGCTTGAAGGGATGATGTTGGTGAAGTGTTAGGACTCTAGGTGTTCCATGTATAAGTTGGCTAGGACGGCACTGATGGGGGACCCCATTCTCATGCCGTAGGTTTGTTTGTAGAGCTTGTTATTGAAAGAAAAACAGTTGAAATTATCACAGAGTTCAATCAAGTCAACAAAATCTCCGGGAGGTAGAGGAAGATTAAGGTCCTGATTGACTTTACGTCGTAGAACCTCGATGGCTTTTTTGGTAGGTACTTTTGTGAAGAGGGAAGTCACATCCAAACTGCTTAGTTTCTTGTTACGGATGGAGAGGTTTCGGATGCGGTTGAGAAGGTCACCCGAGTGTTTAAGATGAGCAGGGCTGATGGTCCCCAGAAGGCAGGAAAGATGTTTGGCAAGAACTCCGGCTAGTTTGTGTGGAGCAGTGCCTATTCCTGACGTGATTGGTCTGAGAGGAATGTTGTGTTTATGGGTCTTGGGTAAACCATACATGTGTGCTGGTTTAGGGTTGCTTGGTAACAAGTACAGAAGTTTCTTCCCTTCTCTAGTGCGTTTGAGTATTTGTCTGGTTTTGTATAGAAAGTCTTTGGTGAGCGTCTCCCACTGTTGAGTGCTGATGGGTTCGTATGTAGATTGATCATTCAAAAGGTCCATCATTTTAGTGTTGTAGTCACTGGTGTTGAGTATGACGACTCCACCTCCTTTGTCGGCGGTGGTGACGATAATGTTGGGGTCGTTGGCGAGGTCCTTAAGGGCAGTGATTTGGACACCCTTCTTCATGCTCACAGCTATCGCAACAGACACAACTTCCTACAAGATTGCCTGGCAGAGAAGGTGATCCCTAAGTCTACTCCTGCACAACTCTCCAACTCCAAGCACCCCTTCTCTCCAGCTACCCAAGCTTACTTAACTGAATGTGCCTAAGAACTTTCTAACATCGCTAAGGAATCCTTTGAAACTGCAAGGAATATGAGGGCCAATCTTCAGATTGACAACACACCGCTGAGCATATTCTCAGCACAGTCACCACAGCTAACCTCCAACAGAAGATTAAACTCAATTGCAAACTTCAGTACCTCTGCACTAACAGTCGATGGAAGGAAATGGGACGCGAATCCCTGATAAACAACTTATCGTCACGCACCTTAACTGACTACGAGAAACAAGCACTGAGTCTGGGACTCAAATTTACCACCAACATACGCAAACCTAACTATCAACTCGATCTTGTTACCAGGAACCATAGACACAATGACAGCAACTTCCAGAAGGGTTATATACAGGGCCTTCTCACTGCAGCTTTATGTGAACCTTCTTCTAATCTTCCTAAACGATACATCACTGCCCTTAAGGACCTCGCCAACGACCCCAACATTATCGTCACCACCGCCGACAAAGGAGGTGGAGTCGTCATACTCAACACCAGTGACTACAACACTAAAATGATGGACCTTTTGAATGATCAATCTACATACGAACCCATCAGCACTCAACAGTGGGAGACACTCACCAAAGACTTTCTATACAAAACCAGACAAATACTCAAACGCACTAGAGAAGGGAAGAAACTTCTGTACTTGTTACCAAGCAACCCTAAACCAGCACACATGTATGGTTTACCCAAGACCCATAAACACAATATTCCTCTCAGACCAATCACGTCAGGAATAGGCACTGCTCCACACAAACTAGCCGGAGTTCTTGCCAAACATCTTTCCTGCCTTCTGGGGACCATCAGCCCCGCTCATCTTAAACACTCAGGCGACCTTCTCAACCCCATCCGAAACCTCTCCATCCGTAACAAGAAACTAAGCAGTTTGGATGTGACTTCCCTCTTCACAAAAGTACCTACCAAAAAAACCATCGAGGTTCTATGACGTAAAGTCAATCAGGACCTTAATCTTCCTCTACCTCCCGGAGATTTTGTTGACTTGATTGAACTCTGTGTTAATTTCAACTGTTTTTCTTTCAATAACAAGCTCTACAAACAAACCTATGGCATGGGAATGGGGTCCCCCATCAGTGCCATCCTAGCCAACTTATACATGGAACACCTAGAGTCCGAACACTTCGCCAACATCATCCCTTCAAGCGTCACTTGGTTACGTTACGTGGACGACGTCCTCGTAATAACTCCCGAACGTTTTGATGTACGGAATCTTCAGGCAAGGCTCAACGCAGTTGAACCGGCGATCCAGTTTACACTAGAAGAAGAGTCCAATGACAAGCTACCTTTCCTCGACATCCTCATTCACAAAGTAGACAACAACCTAAGATTTCAAGTTTATCGGAAACCCACCAATAAAAATGATCTCACACACTTCTATTCCAATCAAGATACCAAGACCAAAAGAGGCATCATCATCGGGTTTTTCCTAAGAGCATACCGAATTTGTAGTCCTGAGTTTCTTGACGAGGAATGTACATACATTCACCAAACATTCACTGAGCTACATTTTCCTTCCTTTTTCATCAAAGACTGCAAGAAAAGAGCTCTTCAGATCATTAATTCTCCACGCACCAACACCACTCCCAACAAAGTTATAATTCTTCCCAACAGCCAGGGTGCACTGAACGTTTCAAAAGTACTTTCACAAGCTAACACCAGAGTCGCCATCGCTTCTAGCACTTCAATAAAGGATCTAACCAGAACAAAATCCAAGCACCACGAACCAGTCAACGCAGGAGTTTACACTATACCCTGTGGAGGCTGTGACAAGATTTACGTAGGTGAAACAGCAAGAAACCTCGACACCCGCCTCAATGAACACATTTACGCATGTAGGAACGATAACTTGAACAACGCCTGTATACAACATCGAAATTCTACCAATCATCTCATGAAATTCAGAGACGCCCAATTAGTGATTAAAGAAACTAATTTCCGCAGATGCAAGTGCCTCGAATCAGCACTGATCGCCGTTTCGAATACAATTAAACAAAACAACGGCAGCTTCTCCATCTCTGAAGTCTTAGCAAGAATCCTCCTGAAAACAGTAAACCCTGCCATCACATAGTCTCTCCTGTTATACTACACAAAGCACATTACAGAGAGTGAACACTGAAACAGGCTGCCTCTTTCCAGTCTATATTTGTCCAACGTATTTTTATGTTACCCAAGTAATAGCTTTTATATCCTTTTACTCATGTACGAATTAATTGCTCTACCATATTGTATTACTACTACTACTTTTGTCACTACTACTACTACTACCACTAGTGAACATCTAAATGGTACCTCACTAGTACTGCACCTCACTCTGAGCCTTTATATACCCTCTGTGTCCATGTATTGTTTGTAATGGCTTGATAAAGCTCCTGGAGAGCGAAACGTTGCCACAATAAAATGTCACATTAGTTGCACTTGTGTCCTTTTACTTTACATATTGTCTGTAATTCTACCAACTTTATTACAAATAAAAAATTACTGTAGTATACTCCCTTACTGTTTCATCTCGCTCCATTTCCTCATCAAGGGCGCTGTTGAGGGCATCTCGGACAGTTAACTGACTTGCTGTTGCAGCCCTACTTGTTGAGAAACTTTGACTCAATACTCCAGACAACCTCTGCAATAATTTTTTTTTTCAGTAACCCTTCAATATATAACAAACTAAAAGGGAGGAGCAGGTGGCTGGTAATGGCAAGTGTGGTGGATAAAGAAGGACATGATTTGCCATGACAGTAATAATAATATGATTTGCCATGACAGTAATAATAATGAACAAATATATATCCAGTGGACTTTGTCCACTGTTTCTGAATTAACTGACCCAGCAGACTTTGTTCCTTCATACAGAGGTCTAGTATAGTGACGGCTTATTGTACAAAAAATCCCTACAACCACAGACACAGAAACAAGTATTTTTTATTTAAAACAGATTACCACAAACCAATATAAAGAAAGTGTTCAACAATTCAATAATAATTCTCAATTCATGATAGATAGGCAAATGTATATTTGTGTTACATATACTGTATAGAATTTACATTTCTGTATCTTATATACATACAATCAGTACAGGTCAAAGACGATATCAACTACTAACAAGTACATAAATAAGATGAAAACTTGAGCAGTACTAGGACACCGAATATGGAAATGTTTCACTCACTGAAAGCTTTGCCAGTCCAATAAACTGGACTGGCAAAACTCCCAGCAAGTGAAATATCTCCATAATAAATGTAATGGTGCTGAACTTGTCTTATTTATGTAAACAAGACAGTACAGTAGGGCCCCACTCATATGGCAGTTTAGATTCCAGGCTACTGCCGGAAAGCAGACATCGCTGGAAAGCAGAATGCCATTTTTTCCACTTATAAATGCACATAAATGCCAGGTAACAAGTTTACACTAACATATATTACATTAGCAATAGAACTAGGCATTAAAAACAATAAAAAGTAAAATACACACACAGTACACCCATTGCTTACCTTAAAATATTTGTAGTCTTAATGTAGGGTGAGAGTTGAGTTTAATTTGTAGGAAGTCAGGTTTGAGATTTATGGTAGCCAGCCTGGTGAGCCCACCCCACCCATACGTAATATATTACGACATTTAACCCCTTGACTGTCGCAACCCCAAATCCTGAGATGTCTTCTGGTGTCGCAAAATTCCCCCCCCCCCCCACCCACAAAAAAAATTCTTATGAAATGATTGAGAATCTTTTCCCGATTGTAATGACACCAAAAAAACAAAATTGATGGAAAACTAACGGAATTACGCTCTTGCGAAGTTAGCGATCTCGGTGATATTTACGAATCGGTGATTTTGCCCACTCTGAGCCCTATTTTCAGCTAATTCCATTGTTCCAGTCGACCAAACTCATAGCTATTTCTTTAGAACAACATTTTTTGTATCGATTGAGTACAAGAAACTGCCCATTTACCGATATCAACTACCCAATAATGTGGTCAGAAATTTGCAATTTGGCCAATTTCACGAAAATCAAAAAATATGACAATTTCAAAATAGGGTCCAGAATGAACAATGCAGACATTCCTGGCTGTAAAATAACATTTTCTTTGTTCATCAGTCATGCCCCTCTGATATTACTCTTGTTTTCTATTTTGAATTTTTATTAAAAAAAAACCAGAAGATTTACTGTTATGCAGACTACTGCAATATTGTAATAATTGTATAAATAATGTCAACCCATTCATGACTGCATATTAGAATGGCTACTTGGACATTTATTGGAAAATGACATCATTTGTTTACTTTTGAACACTGGCAAAAATCAAACATTTCAAGGTTCTTTTCATAGTAAAACCAATCAACATCACCTCTATTTCTATAATATGTTTTCCATTCTATCAAATGAGACCAAGAAAACGAGAATACAACCATAAATATTATACAAAAATAGACCACAAATTTGGCATTTTGATAAAAAAAAATAGTCGGAGTTTTTTTTTTCCTCATTATGCACTGTGTGCTGCAGGATTTTCTTTTATATGGTGCACACTGACCACACTGACCCATTCTCTCACATGTGGGCCTACCAGCTTTCTCCTGCTTGATTTGAAGCCGCAAGAATTTATGAGTATAGTATATACATCAAAGACGGTGGCTCGTAAGATGTATACTATATATGACCAAAACAGTCAAAGGGTTAATGATAAATGAACATTACATATCTTTATTGAACTCTTGTTGGTGATAGTATTTATACTCCCAGAGGGACTACATCCCAGGCATATACCTACCGGCTACATGCACTGCGGCCTACAGCCATATTATTACCATTGACATACCATGTTCACCGAGTTTAATCGTTTCTAACAACTACCTTTACATGCCATAATAAACAAAGGGAGAAGTAATGAATAATTCATGCCGAGAATTGTAAACAAAAGCCTTATGTACTATTAAGGGCAGTTACAGGGCCAACACAGATTCATACACGTTTACTTTGAAGCTGGACCAGAGAAAATGGAATGTTTACCTCTACCCAACCTCACTTCTTGTAATGTAATGTGTTTCTTATAGTGTAATTTTGAAGAAAATATCATAGATGGATTAATGAAAATGTCTATATTAACATAAAATAAGACATTTAATGTGCCCAAGAGTGATTATTATTAAACATACATAACATATAAACACTGCATGTTTATATACTATATAATGTGTTACATAATTTTAAAGAAAATATCATAGATGCATTAATGAAAATGTGTTTTTTTTTTTTTTTTTAACAAGTCGGCAGTCTCCCACTGAGGCAGGGTGACCCAAAAAGAAAGAAAATCCCCAAAAAGAAAATACAGTGGTCCCCCGCTTTTCGTGGTTCCCGGCAATCGTAAAATTCGCCAATCATAGGGGTATTTTCGTATAAACATGGACTCGCTTTTCATAGGTTGACTCGCGAGTCGTAGTTTGTCCGGGACGCGCACGCACGGCATGGGCCAGGGCGGCAGCCAGTCTGGCAATGTTTACCAGTGAGCAAAGGTCCCCTCGCATGCTCCAGCGAAATATTTCATAATATTCCATTTACTTTAGTGCTTGCAAGTACTAAATAAGCTACCATGGCTCCAAAGAAAGCTCCTAGTGCCAAGCCTGTGGTAAAGAAGGTGAGAAATACGATTGAATTTAAGAAAACCATCATTGAACAATATGAAAGTGGTACAAGTGTGGCCGAACTGTCCAGGATGTATAAGAAATCCTACACAACCTTACGTTCCATAGTGGCCAAGAAAAATGAAATAAAGGATGCTGTTGTTGCAAAGGGAGTAACTATGCTGACAAAAATGAGATCACCAGTACTGGAAGAGGTTGAGAAGTTATTATTGGTGTGGATAAATGAGAAACAATTAGCAGGAGATATTCTTATGACTTCGTTTATTTGTGAAAAGGCTAGGCAGTTGCATGAAGATTTGGTAAAGAAATTGCCTGCAAATAGTGGTGAAGTGAGTGAATTTAAGGCCAGCAAAGGCTGGTTTGAGAGATTTAAGAACCGTACTGGCATACACAGTGTGGTAAGGCATGGTGAGGCTGCCAGTTCGGACCACAAGGCAGCTGAAAAATATGTGCATGAATTCCAGGAGTACATAGAGGCTGAAGGACTGAAACCTGAACAAGTGTTCAATTGTGACGAAACAGGCCTCTTTTGGAAGAAAATGCCAAAGAGGACCTTCATTACACAAGAGGAAAAGGCAATGCCAGGACACAAGCCTATGAAAGATAGGCTGACGCTAATGTTCTGTGCTAATGCTAGTGGGGATTTCAAAGTGAAGCCATTACTAGTGTACCATTCTGAAAATCCCAGTGTTCAGGAAAAACAATGTTATGAAGAGTAAATTGTGTGTGTTTTGGAAATCTAATAGTAAGGCATGGGTCACGAGGGAAATTTTCGTCGAGTGGTTCAATGAAGTGTTTGGCCCTAGTGTGAAGGAGTATCTCCTGGAAAAGAAATTGGATCTCAAGTGCGTGCTAGTAATGGACAAAGCAACTGCTTATCCTCCAAACTTGGATGACCTAATTTTCGAGGAGTTTGGGTTCATCACAGTAAAGTTCTTGCCCCCGAATACCACTCCTCTCCTCCAACCCATGGACCAGCAGGTTATTGCAAACTTTAAAAAACTCTACACAAAAGCAATGTTTCACAGGTGCTTGACTGTGACCACAGACACTCACTTGACCCTAAGGGAATTTTGGAGAGAACACTTCAGCATCCTCCACTGCATAACCCTTATAGGTATGGCTTGGGAGGGAGTGACTACCAAGACTTTGAACTCTGCCTGGAGAAAATTGTGGCCAGATTGTGTCGACAAGAGGGATTTTGAAGGATTTGGGACTGATCCTAATGAGCCTATGTCTGTTGTAAAATCAATTGTGGCACTGGGGAGTTCCATGGGGTTGGATGTGAGTTTGGAGGATGTTGAAGAATTGGTGGAAGACCACAATGAAGAGCTCACCACTGAGGAGCTGCAAGAGCTTCAGCAGGAAGAGCAACACATCACAGCTCAGAATCTTGCTGCAGAGGAGGAGGAAGAGAAATGGAAGAAGGTGCCTTCTTCAGATATTAAAGAGATTTTACTATGTGGGGTAAGATGGAAAGCTTTATGGAGAAACATCACCCTAACAACGTTGTTGCAAGCCAGGTTGGCAACATGTACAGTGACAAAGTCTTGGGCCATTTTAGGGAAGTGTTAAAGAGATGCCAGAAACAGAGCTCTCTCCACAGTTATTTTGTGAGACAGGACTCCAGTGACTCTCAAGGTGGTCCTAGTGGCATTAAGAAACAGAGAAGAGAAGCAACCCCAGAAAAGCAAATGGTACCTGAGGTGTTGATGGAAGGGGATTCCCCTTCCAAACTATAAACAATCCACTCTCTCTCCTCCTCCAGTCTCCCATACACTAAAAAGAATCTCCAATAAAGGTAAGTGTTATGCTGTTAATGTTTCATTCATCATTTCCCCATTGTATTGTTTATGTACTACATGTATATTTCATGTTAAAAAATTTTTTGTTTTAATACTTCTGGGTGTCAGGAACGGATTAATTGTATTTACATTATTTCTTATGGGGAAAATTGATTCGTAAATCGTAAATTTCGTTTATAGTAACGACTCCAGGAACGGATTAATTATGAACAACGAGGGACCACTGTACTTTCATCATCATTCAACACTTTCACCTCACTCACACATAATCACTGTTTTTGCAGAGGTGCTCAGAATACAAGAGTTCAGAAGTATATATATGTATAAAGATACACAACATATCCCTCCAAACTGCCAATACAGTGGACCCTCGACATTCGATACTAATCCATTCCTGAGAGCTATCGAATGTCAAAAATATCGAAAGTCAAATTAATTTTCCCCATAAGAAATAATGGAAATCAAATTAATCCGTGCAAGACACCCAAAAGTATGAAAAAAAAAAATTTTACCACACGAAATATTAAGTTTAATGCAATAGAATAATTACAATAACAACAATAACAATAGAATAATAACAATAGAATAACTGACACTTACCTTTAATGAAGATCTGGTGATGATTGATGGGATGGGAGGAGGGGAGAGTGTCGAAGTTGTTAATGTTTAGAAGGGGAATCCCCTTCCATTAGGACTTGAGGTAGTAAGTCCTTTTCCGGGGTTACTTCCCTTCTTCTTTTAATGCCACTAGGACCAGCTTGAGAGTCACTGGACCTCTGTCGCAGTTCCTTTAAGATTTGTCTAAAATGGGCCATAACATTGTCATTGTAATAGTCACCTGCACGGCTTGCAATAGCTGTGTTAGGGCGATTTTCATCCATAAAGGTTTGCAGTTCAACCCACTTTGCACACATTTCCTTAATTTTTGAAGAAGGCACAATGGAGTCCATAACTGGCATAGGCTTCTCAGGGTTAGCCCCAAACCCTTCAAAATCTTTCTTAATTTCCATACTAATTCTCACCCTGTTTACCACAGGGTTGGCACTAGAAGCTTTCTTGGGACCCAAGGTAACTTATTTTGCAGAAACAAGCACCAAAAACAGTGATAATATGGATAATATGTAATGTACCGAATGTATCCTTAGATGCGTGCACACTGGCTGGCTTGTAAACACTGGCACACAAGGGGTAGTTCAGGCCACACGTGGACACGTCTCGTACAAATCGTATCGAATGTTGGGTTTTCCATCGAATGTCGAGGCGAAATTTTTGCGTTAAAATGCATCGAATGTCGGATTTATTGAATGTCGATGCCATCAAATGTCGGGGGTCCACTGTATCCCAAACCCCTCCTTTAAAGTGCAGACATTGTACTTCCCATTTCCAAGACTCAAGTCCGGCTATATAAAATAACTGGTTTCCCTATATTAACGTAAAATAAGACATTTAATATGCCCAAGAGAGACTATTATTACGTACTATTAGTATTACTATGGCGTTAAGACTAGGACACACACTCGGTGAACGAGTAACAAAGACATGTTTATATGCTATGTAACATGTTTCTTACATAATTTTGAAGAAAATATCATAGATGGATTAATGAAAATCTCTATATTAACATAAAATAAGACAAGTAATGTGTCCAAGAGTGAGTCACGAACATATGAGTGGCCCAGGTGGATGTGTCTGGTACTGTCAATTTCTGAGCTGATGTACGAAACCTGGGGGGAAATTTCGCAGAAAAAAAAGTGCTTGAAATCCGAATTGTACAATTTCTGCACCGGCTGAAAACCTGGGGCCCACTGTATCTCTTTCTAAAACACTGTGCCAGTGGAACAGGCTTCTTCAGTCGAATACTGGAGATGGTAGAAGTGGAGAGGCAATCAGTCCCTCAGCCTTGATAAAAGGTAGTCAGTGCCCTAGTCTAAAGCAGAGGCACAGGGCAAGACCTTATATACTGTACTGGGGTAGAAATGAGGTATAACAAATCAAAGACGACACTGCAGGTGAGCATGGCTCATCAGTGTAAATACATGACTTATGCCTGGTGACAAAGTTAGTATATTGTCAAAATCTTGTGTAATAAATGGATTAACTAACACACTAACTCCAGGACTAATTGTGATAATCTAACCAACCAAACCTAATACAACTTTATCAAAATAACAAGTGTAAAGAAATCATTAGAAAAATAAATACTGTACCTCTACTTCTATGTTAAGACCTTCAGTGCTTCACTGCATAAGTCTATAAACAAGAAAATACATACAGTGGAACTTCCACTTGCGAGTGCATCCACATGCAGGTTTTCCCAAATACGAGCAGTCACTCGGCCGATTTTTTTGCTTCCATACTCGAGTGAAATTTCCATAAATGAGTGGGCCTCAAAGAAGGTTCCTTGACGTTTGTGAGGGGCTCTTACTCTTGATCTAGGGTTTTGGATCTCATTTGTTTGTTGGACTATCTTATTGAAACTTTGGCAATGTATGTTGGAAAGATGCTTCTTAACATTCACCAAAAATGGAAGAAATCGGACCATAAATAATGGAGTTCACTTCTCAGCCATTAGCCACCCCTTGGCGGTATTTTCATATGGTTTTTATGGTTGTATTCTAGTTTTTTGGTCTCATTTGACAGAATGGAAGATATACAGTGGACCCCCGGTATACGACATTAATCCGTTCCTGAGAGCTCATCGTATGTCAAAATTATCAGAAGGCGAATTAATTTTCCCCATAAAAAATAATGGAAATCAAATTAATCTGTGCAAGACACCCAAAAGAATGAAAAAAAATTTTTACCACATGAAATATTAAGTTTAATGCACACAAACTGAAGAAGACATGCACAGTTTGTAGTACTCTACTTACCTTTAATGAAGATCTGGTGATGATTGATGGGATGGGAGGAGGGGAGAGTGTCAAAGCTGTTAATGTTTAGAAGGGGAATCCCCTTCCATTAGGACTTGAGGTAGCAAGTCCTTTTCTGGGGTTACTTCCCTTCTTCTTTTAATGCCACTAGGACCAGCTTGAGAGTCACTGGACCTCTGTCGCACAACAAATCTGTCCATAGAGGTCTGTACCTCCCGTTCCTTTAAGATATGTCTAAAATGGGCCATAACATTGTCATTGTAATAGTCATCAGCACGGCTTGCAATAGCTGTGTTAGGGTGATTTTCATCCATAAAGGTTTGCAGTTCAGCCCACTTTGCACACATTTCCTTAATTTTTGAAGTAGGCACAATGGATTACACAACTGGCATAGGCTTCTCAGGGTTAGCCCCAAACCCTTCAAAATCTTTCTTAATTTCCATACTAATTCTCACCCTTTTTACCACAGGGTTGGCACTAGAAATTTTCTTGGGGCCCATGGTGACTTATTTTGCAGAAACAAGCACCAAAAACACTGTGATAATATGGAATGTACCGAATGTATGCTTAGATGCGAGCACACTGGCTGGCTTGTAAACACTGGCACACACGGGGCAGTTCAGGCCACATGTGGACCCGTCCTTGACGAATCGTGTGTGGCGGGTTTTTTAAAGAGTGGCGAGGCAAAATTTTTGCGTTAAAATGTATCGTATACTGGATTTAACGTACAGTGGTCCCTTGATAATCGTAGTTCTAGAGAGTCGTAGATTTAGGAAATCATGGCAATATTTTCATATAAACATGGGCTCGCTAATCGTACATTGACTCACGAATAGTAAGTCATCCGGGACGCGTACGCATGGCGAGCCGGGGGCGGCCTCCCTACCCAGCCAGTCTGGCATTGTTTACCAGTGAGAGAAGGTCCCCTCGCGTGCTCCTACGAAATATTTCATAATATTCAATTGATTTTAGTGCTTGCAAGTACTAAATAAGCTACCATGGCTCCAAAGAAAGCTCCTAGTGCCAAACCTTTGGTAAAGAAGGTGAGAAATAAGATTAAATTTAAGAAAAACATCATTGAACAATATGAAAGTGGCTTAAGTGCGGCCGAACTGGCCAGGATGTATAACAAACTCTACACAACCATATGTTTCATCGTGGCTAAGAAAAAGGAAATCAAGGACGCTGTAGTTGCAAAGCGGGTAAATATGCTGACAAAAATGAGATCACCAGTACTCGAAGATGTTGAGAAGTTATTATTGGTGTGGATAAACGAGAAACAATTAGCAGGAAATAGTCTTATGACGTCGATTATTTATGAAAATGCTAGGCAGTTGCACGACGATCTGGTAAAGAAATTGCCTGCAACTAGTGGTGATGTGAGTGAATTTAAGGCCAGCAAAAGTTGGTTTGAGAGATTTAAGAACCATACTGGCATACACAGTGTGGTAAGGCATGGTGAGGCTGCCAGTTCGGACCACAAAGCGGCTGAAAAATATGTGCATGAATTCAAGGGGTACATAGAGGCTGAAGGACTGAAACCTCAACAAGTGTTTAATTGTGACGAAACAGGCCTCTTTTGAAAGAAAATGCCAAAGAGGACCTACATTACACAGGAGGAAAAGGCACTGCCAGGACACAAGCCTATGAAAGAGACTGACGCTCATGTTCTGTGCTAATGCTAGTGGGGATTTCAAAGTGAAGCCGTTACTAGTGTACCATTCTGAAAATCCCAGTGTTCAAGAAAAACAATGTTATGAAGAGTAAATTGTGTGTTTTGGAAATCTAATAGTAAGGCATGGGTCACGAGGGAAATTTTCGTCGAGTGGTTCAATGAAGTGTTTGGCCCTAGTGTGAAGAATTACCTCCTGGAAAAGAAATTGGATCTCAAGTGCCTCCTAGTAATGGACAATGCACCTGCTCATCCTCCAAACTTGGATGATCTAATTTTCGAGGAGTTTGGGTTCATCACAGTAAAGTTCTTGCCCCCGAATACCACTCCTCTCCTCCAGCCCATGGACCAGCAGGTCATTGCAAACTTTAAAAAACTCTACAACAAAGCAATGTTTGAAAGGTGCTTTAATGTGACCTCAGACACTCACATGACCCTAAGAGATTTTTGGAGAGAACACTTCAGTATCCTCCATTGCATAAGCCTTATAGGTAAGGCTTGGGAGAGAATGATTACCAGGACTTTGAACTCTGCCTGGAGAAAATTGTGGCTAGACTGTGTCGACAAGAGGGATTTTGAAGGGTTTGGGACTGACCCTGATGAGCCTATGTCTGTTGTTAAATCTATTGTGGTACTGGGGAGTTTCATGGGGTTGGATGTGAGTAGAGGATGTGGAAGAGTTGGTGGAAGACCACAACGAAGAGCTCACCACTGAGGAGCTGCAAGAGCTTCAGCAGGAACAGCAACAGATCGCAGCTCAGAATCTTGCTGCAGAGGAGGAGGAAGAGAGATGGAAGAAGGTGCCTTCTTCAGAAATTAAGGAGATTTTTGCCATGTGGGGTAAGATGGAAAGATTTATGGAGAAACATCACCCTGACAAGGCTGTTGCAGGCCATGTTGGCAACATGTACAGTGACAAAGTCTTGGGCCATTTTAGGGAAGTGTTAAAGAGACGCCAGAAACAGAGCTCTCTCCACAGTTATTTTGTGAGACAGGACTCCAGTGACTCTCAAGGTGGTCCTAGTGGCATTAAGAAACAGAGAAGAGAAGCAACCCCAGAAAAGCAATTGGTACCTGAGGTGTTGCTGGAAGGAGATTCCCCTTCCAAACTATAAATAATCCAATCTCTCTCCTCCTCCAGTCTCCCATACACTAAGAAGAATCTCCAACAAAGGTAAGTGTTATGCTGTTAATGTTTCATTCATCATTTCCCATTGTATTGTTAATGTACTACATCTATATTTCATGTAAAAAAATTTTTTGTTTTAATACTTCTGGGCGTCAGGAACGGATTAATTATATTTACATTATTTCTTATGGGGAAAATTGATTCGAAAATCGTAGATTTCGATAATAGTATCTCCTCCAGGAACGGATTAAATACGAAAAACGAGGGACCACTGTATATCGATGCCATCGTATACCGGGAGTCCACTGTATTACAGTGGACCCCCAGTACGAAGCATTTGAACGTAAAAATTTTGCCTCACCTCACGATAAAAAACTCGCCTTACGTGATTCATCCGGGATGCATCCCACGTGTGGCCTCAGCACCAGTGTTTACAAGCCAGCCAGTGCGGTCACATCTATGCATACATTCAGTACATTTCACATTATCCCAGTGTTTTTAGTGCTTGTAGCTGCAAAATAAGTCACCATGGACCCCAAGAAAGCTTCTGTCATCCCTGTCGTAAAAAGGGGCAAGAATTAGTATGGAATTGAAAAAAGAGATTAAGGAAATGTGTGCAAAGTGGGTTGAACTGCAAACCTTTACGGATGAAAATCACCCTGACACAGCTACTGCAAGCAGTGTTGGCAACCTGTACAATGACAATATTATGGCCTACTTTAGGAAAGTCTTAAAGGAACGGGAGGTACAGAGCTCTATTGACAGATTTGTTGTGCGACAGAGGTCCAGTGACTCTCAAGCTGGTCCTAGTGGCATTAAAAGAAGGGAAGTAACCCCGGAAAAGGACTTGCTACCTCAAGTCCTAATGGAAGGGGATTCCCCTTCTAAACAATAACTTCCACACTCTCCCCTCCTCCCATCCCATCAATCATCACCATATCTTCAATAAAGATAAGTGTCATGTATTCTATTCTTAGTAGAGTAGTAATTGTGCATGTCTTCTTCAGTTTGTGTGTATTAAAATTAATATTTCATGTGTTAAAATTTTTTTTTTCATACTTTGGGGTGTCAGGAACGGATTAATTTGATTTCCATTACTTCTTATGAGAAAAATTGATTCGGCTAACGATAATTTCGGCTTACGATGAGCTCTCAGGAACGGATTAATATCGTACGGCGGGGGTCCACTGTATCTTGAAATTGAGCTCAAAGTAGAAGAAATGTTCGATTCTTTATCGATGTTCAAGAGTAAACAAATGACGTCACTGTCCATTCCAATATGCAATCATGAATGGGTTGATATTACTTATACAATTATTACAATAATGCAGGAGTCTGCATAACAGAGAATCTTTTATTTTTTGTGTGAATAAAAATTCCAAATGGTAAGCATATTATTATAAGAATATGTATGCACTACTACTACTACTAATAATAATAACAATAATATGTATAATATAATAATTATATACGTAATATTATACATAATATAAATTATTATAAGAATACATACGTACTAATATGTAATTAGAATAATAATAATGCTATAAATGAGTTTCAGATTGCCACCACTGGATGTCAGTATGTGTATCATAACATCGCCGCTCTGGGAGGGAGGAAGGGAAATTCTCATGTTTTCCTTATGTTTTGTGCAGTTATTTTGCGAAATTTCTTGTTTCTAACCATGGGTGTTAAGAAAGAAAGAGCAAAGGACAGTGCTGAGAAGAAAAAAGAGGATGATTTCCATGGAATTAAAGCAGGAAATCATGCAAACACAAACTAGGTGTAGCATTATAAGTGTAGCATTGAAAGTGTAGCATTAAAAGTGTACTATTAATAGTGCAGCAATTAAACAATTAAGTGATAGAATAGGGATGATCTAATGGAGTTTGCCTTACAAACACTTCGTTTTCTGTTATAATAAAAGCATGGGAAGGTATGAAGTTGATATGAGGAATGGCCGCTGTGGTGGCCCCAACAACAATGGCAGCCACTAGCACTACTCACATATGTAGTATTTCATTCATTCTAGTGTATATATCATGTTTCTATGTTATTAATATTGTTTATGTCATATTAGATGACTTGTGATAGATAAATAAGCCGTAGAGTTGATATTAGGGAAATTATTGAAGTATTTTATGGTGCCTGGAATTCCACTGAAACGAATTAATTGTAAATCAATTAATTTAAATGAGGAGAATTGACTCTGCAAATGAGCAAATCCAGATGCAAGGTCACGGAACAGATTAAACTCATTAGTGGTGGTTCCACTGTACACTGTATTGGCCCTGAACACCCCACCTTACACAACACATTGGTCACTATGTGACTGCTTTGTAAACAGCATTTCTCAAATTGTTTGCTACCTGGCTAATGGATGAATAAAAGTTTCCTATTCTTTAATTGAGTTTAAACATTCTCAGCTCACAATTGAGAATTGGGGTTGAACCTTGCACAAAGGGAGATGTATGGGAAAGTCTAATTCCAGTTCCTGCTATCTAGCCAAAGAGTTACTAATACACACACTCATACCTAGGTGGGCAGTATCAATAGCACTGTTTGCAGCCACTAACACACAGGATCATTGTTTTCTGTATTCTCCAAACAAGTTCAAATTCAAATTTTTTTATTTCTTTACATAGTATACAATGGGTGATTTACATGGTATAAAATACATACTGTTAAGCACAAAAAAAGCCACAAGCCTGCCTGAGCATTTCAGGCAGACAGGGTTTCAAAGCAGGAGTGGTAACACTGGGCATGTTTCCTTAGATAAGACTTCTTTAGACTTTTAACCCAAAGGGTAAGCCACCTAAGATAACCCAATAAAGTCAATGTGTCATCGAGGACTGCCTGTCTGATTTCCATTGTGGTCTTTCAATCTTGTCTCTCAGGATGTGATCCACGATAGTGAACTAACACCCAGGTACCTACTTACTGCTAGGTGAATAGGGATAGCAGGTGTAAGGAACATACCCAACATATCCACCCATGCTGGGAACTGAACCAGGGTCACTCATTATACGGTGAGTGCACTGCCAACTGAGTCAAAGGACACCATACACCTGTTGTCCCTTTCACGTAACAGCAAGTAGGCACCTGGGTGCTGACTGACTGTTGCATTCACATGCACTTGCCTGTATGTGGCTGAAGGGGTAGTTTTAGCTCCTTATTCCACCCCTCAATTTGCTGCTTGCCAGATTCACTCTCTCCTAACCTTGTGGGCTCAATCATACTGGCTCTTAAAACTATGTACTGAATCTGCCTCCATCATGTCTTTTGTCAAAATCATTCCACTTCCTGAACACCATGAAGCTCAATAAATACTTCATGACATCCCTGTGACTCATCTGTATTTTTAACTTCCAGTTGTGCCCCAGAGTACCTTTTTCCTGATTTAGTCTATTACTGTCTACTCTTTCCAGTTCTCCGGATATTTTGTAGGGGTGGTATTAATTTTGGTGGGCATCAACTAATTTTGACGGCATACAGTAGGCATCATAAATACGTATGCACATGCACAAGAAAGAAGCTTTTATCAGACTATCTGTCTGACAGTTTTGAGAGATGCCAGGGCAACTTTTGTAGGGAAGACAGTGCCCCTTGACATACTGTCAAAAGACAAAGACGTGAATAAATTACTGTGATTCACCAAATGGCACTTAATGACTGGCCTGGAAACTCAATGGACTTAAATCTGATAAGAAAACATTGGAACCTTATTAGAGAACATTTGGAACCTTTGTGGTATCAACGTGTCCTCTAATTGCAAAATCTCAAGAGAAAGCAGGTGTGGGAGAGTATTAACCTTTCATCCAACATAAGTTAGCCTTATCAGTGACAGAGATTTAAGAAATGCATCAAAAGGAAGAGTAATCCTACGAAATACAAATTTAGGTGAAGAACCCATCCATATTTCATTATTTTATTTCTGAAACAACAGTTTAAGGCGTCAGATTTCATTTCCTGTGTTATGTGTTTGTGTGCATGTATATTTATATCTTATCTAATTGGACATTGACTAATTTTGATGGTATCGGAAAACATATTTTGGTAGTGTTTTATCACCAGGATCTAAGAGTCCAAATAGAAATCAGCCAGACACAATGACTTTACTGGGTTATCCTGGATTACTAACCCTCTGGGTTAACAAGTCTTAATAAAATCTCCCTTGGATCAAGAACCCTTCGTTGTTACCTCCCTCGAGAGGATCTTCCTTTATCCTAAACTCGGAATTCGCCATAATTCCTGCTACTAGCTTACTATCAATACAATGAGTCAATAGACAGTGCCACTCAGGTGCCTACCTTAGCTATCCTAGTGGCTGAAATAGCCATTATTAATACAAACTATTAAGGGCACAGCCTTACACCGGCTGACAACAACACAAGATGACTTCCTCTCAACACGCGCCACACACCTCGACCTCGGCTTCGTATTATTATTTAAAACAAAATAAAAAGTTTATCCAAACACTGAAAATTTTTAAATGGATTCCTTTCTTAAATAAATGAAAATGTGTTTGGGGGAATGTGTGTGTGTGTGTGTGTGTGTGTGCGTGTGTGTCTAAAAAGCTGTGATACTGTAAAATTACCGGGCAAGGATTTAAGACAATGATGCGTTTAAACATAGACAATCAATACTAGTGACATCTGGAGGATAAAGTGAAATTTTTCCCGCCATGGTTTTAAATAAACGTCAAACTAGATGTACTGTATTCAGTACATATTCTGAAGAAGACATTTCTCTTATGCACCTAATTGTGGCTGCAGGGGTCGAGACTCAGCTCCTGGCCCCGCCTCTTCACTGATCGCTACTAGGTCCTCTCCCTCTCTGCTTCCTGAGCTTTGTTTTTTATTTATTTATTTATTTATTTATTATAAATTTGAGCACACATACAGAGGTACAAAAAAATACAGATAAGAGCAGCATGCCAAAGCCACTTATACTATGCATAGCATTACGGGCTGGCTTAAAATTAACTTAAGATTAACTAAGCAATGATGAATTCAGTGATAAAACATTAATGTAAACAGATTACTATAAAGCACAAGTGAGTATTACAAAGACAGGTCATATGGTTGCATTCAGTCATATGAAGGATTCTGTTAGGTAGTGTATTTAAAAAATAATAAAGTTAGATTCGGTTTTAGGTTTAACATTTATGTGATATAATTGTGAGAAACATTTAAGATATACAATTTATAAGGTTCAGTTATTCAGTATTTATTTGGTTTTGGGTGAGTAAGTGATCTTTGAGTAGAGACTTGAATTTATAAACAGGTAGTGTTTCTTTTATATTTACAGGTAATTCTATGTATGGTTCCTGCCTCCACTACTTAACTTGCTAGGCTATTCCACTTCCTGACGACTCTATGACTGAAGAAATACTACCTAACGTCCCTATGACTCGTCTGAGTCTTCAGCTTCCAGTTGTGACCCCTTGTTTCTGTGTCCCCTCTCTGGAACATCCTGTCTCTGTCCACCTTGTCTATTCCCCGCAGTATCTTGTATGTCGTTATCATGTCTCCCCTGACCCTTCTGTCCTCCAGTGTCGTCAGTCCGATTTCCCTCAACCTTTCCTCGTACGACATTCCCCTGAGCTCTGGGACTAGCCTTGTTGCAAACCTTTGTACTTTCTCTAACTTCTTGACGTGCTTGACCAGGTGTGGGTTCCAGACTGGTGCTGCATACTCCAGTATGGGCCTGACGTACACAGTGTATAAAGTCTTGAACGATTCCTTACTGAGGTACGGGAACGCTATTCTCAGGTTTGCCAAGCGCCCATATGCCGCAGCAGTTATCTGGTTAATGTGTGTTTCTGGCGATGTACTCGGTATTATACTCACTCCTAGGTTTTTCTCCCTGAGTGAGGTTTGCAGCCTTTGGCCACCTAGCCTAAACTCTGTCTGCAGTCTTCTTTGCCCTCATCCGATCTTCATGACTTGGCATTTGGCGGGGTTAAATTCTAGGAGCCAGTTTCTGGACCACACATCCAGCCTGTCCAGGTCTCTTTGTAGACCTGTCTGGTCCGCATCTGATTTAATTCCCCTCATTAACTTCACGTCATCTACAAACAAGGACACTTCTGAGTCTATCCCTTCCATCATGTCGTTCACATATACCAAGAATAGCACTGGTCCCAGGACTGACCCCTGTGGGACCCCGCTCGTCACTGGTGCCCACTGTGATACCTCATCACGGACCATGATTCGCTGTCGCCTCCCTGTTAGGTATTCTCTGATCCATTGCAGTGCCCTTCCTGTTATACGTGCCTGTTCCTCTAGCTTCTGTACTAATCTCTTGTGAGGAACTGTGTCAAAGGCCTTCTTACAGTCCAAGAAAATGCAATCAACCTACCCCTCTCATTTCTTACTCCAGTTACCTTGTCGTAAAACTCTAGTAGGTTTGTGACACAGAATTTGCCTTCCATGAATCCGTGCTGGCTGTCGTTTATAATCTTGTTCCGCTCCAGGTGCTCCACCACTCTCCTGATAATCTTTTCCAAGACTTTGCATACTATACATGTCAGTGACACTGGTCTATAATTTAGTGCTTCATTTCTGTCTCCCTTCTTAAAGATGGGGACTACATTTGCCTTCTTCCATACTTCAGGTAGCTGCCCAGTTTCAAGGGAAGTGTTGAAGATTTTGGTTAGTGGCACATGTAGTGTCCCTGCTCCCTCTCTAAGGACCCATGGAGAGATGTTGTCCGGTCCCACCGCCTTTGAGGTATCAAGGTCACTTAGGAGCTTCTCCACCTCCTCCTCAGTTGTGTGTAATTCATCCAGCACTTGTTGGTATATCCCTTGTTGCTGTATGCCACTGTTTTGTCTCCCCGTTGTCCCTTCAGCCTTCACTGTAAATACTTCCTGAAATCTCATGTTGAGCTCCTCACATACCTCATGGTCGTTTCTTGTGAGCTCCCCACCTTCTTTCCTCAGCCTGATTACCTGGTCCTTGACTGTTGTCTTCGTCCTGATATGGCTGTAGAGTAGTTTCAGATCAGACTTGACTTTCGATGCTATGTCATTTTCATACTGCCACTGCGCCTCCCTTCTTATCTGTGCATACTCGTTTCTGGCTCATCGACTAATCTCTTTATTCTCCTGAGTCCTTTGCCTTCTGTACTTCTTCCATTCTCTTGCCTCCCTGCACCTTCGGGTAAACCAAGGGCTCGTTCTGTCCTTCCCATTATTTCTCTTACCCTTGGGAACAAACCTTTCCTCTGCCTCCTTGCATTTTGTTGTTACAAAGTCCATTATTTCGTTTACTGATTTTCCTACCAACTCCTGTTCCCACTGAACCTCCTGCAGGAAGGTCCTCATTCCTGTGTAGTCCCCCCTTTTATAGTTTAGCTTTTGTGTGTGTACTCACCTAGTTGTACTCACCTAGTTGAGGTTGTGAGGGTCGAGTCCGAGCTCCTGGCCCCGCCTCTTCACTGATCGCTACTAGGTCACTCTCCCTGAGCCGTGAGCTTTATCATACCTCTGCTTAAAGCTATGTATGGATCCTGCCTCCACTACATCGCTTCCCAAACTTTTCCACTTACTGACTACTCTGTGGCTGAAGAAATACTTCCTAACATCCCTGTGATTCATCTGTGTCTTCAGCTTCCAACTATGTCCCCTTGTTACTGTGTCCAATCTCTGGAACATCCTGTCTTTATCCACCTTGTCAATTCCTCTCAGTATTTTGTATGTCGTTATCATGTCCCCCCTATCTCTCCTGTCCTCCAGTGTCGTCAGGTTGATTTCCCTTAACCTCTCCTCGTAGGACATACCTCTTAGCTCTGGGACTAGTCTTGTTGCAAACCTTTGCACTTTCTCTAGTTTCTTTACGTGATTGGCTAGGTGTGGGTTCCAAACTGGTGTCGCATACTCCAATATGGGCCTAACGTACACGGTGTACAGGGTCCTGAACGATTCCTTATTAAGATGTCAGAATGCTGTTCTGAGGTTTGCCAGGCGCCCATATGCTGCAGCAGTTATTTGGTTGATGTGCGCTTCAGGAGATGTGCCTGGTGTTATACTCACCCCTAGATCTTTTTCCTTGAGTGATGTTTGTAGTCTCTGGCCCCCTAGACTGTACTCCGTTTGCGGTCTTCTTTGCCCTTCCCCAATCCTTATGACTTTGCACTTGGTGGGATTGAACTCCAGGAGCCAGTTGCTGGACCAGGTCTGCAGCCTGTCCAGATCCCTTTGTATTTCTGCCTGGTCTTCAATCGAATAAATTCTTCTCATCAACTTCACGTCATCTGCAAACAGGGACACCTCGGAGTTTATTCCTTCCGTCATGTCGTTCACAAATACCAGAAACAGCACTGGTCCTAGGACTGACCCCTGTGGCACCCCGCTGGTCACAGGTGCCCACTCTGACACCTCGCCATGTACCATTACTCGCTGCTGTCTTCCTGACAAGTATTCCCTGATCCTTTGCAGTGCCTTCCCTGTTATCCCTGCTTGGTCCTCCAGTTTTTGCACTAATCTCTTGTGTGGTACTGTGTCAAACGCCTTCTTGCAGTCCAAGAAAATGCAATCCACCCACCCCTCTCTCTCTTGTCTTACTGCTGTCACCATGTCATAGAACTCCAGTAGGTTTGTGACACAGGATTTCTCGTCTCTGAAACCATGTTGGCTGCTGGTGATGAGATCATTCCTTTCTAGGTGTTCCACCACTCTTCTCCTGACAATCTTTTCCATGATTTTGCATGCTATACATGTCAGTGACACTGGTCTGTAGTTTAATGCTTCATGTCTGTCTCCTTTTTTAAAGATTGGGACCACATTTGCTGTCTTCCATGCCTCAGGCAATCTCCCTGTTTCGATAGATGTATTGAATATTGTTGTTAAGGGTACACATAGTGCCTCTGCTCCCTCTCTCAGGACCCATGGAGAGATGTTATCTGGCCCCATTGCCTTTGAGGTACCTAGCTCACTCAGAAGCCTCTTCACTTCTTCCTCGGTTGTGTGTACCATGTCCAGCACCTGGTGATGTGCCACACCTCTGCGTCCCTCTGGAGCCCCTTCTGTCTCCTCTGTGAACACTTCTTTGAATCTCTTGTTGAGTTCCTCACATACTTCACGGTCATTTCTTGTTGTCTCTCCTCCTTCCTTCCTTAGCCTGATTACCTGGTCCTTGACTGTTGTTTTCCTCCTGATGTGGCTGTATAACAGCTTCGGGTCAGATTTGGCTTTCGCTGCTATGTCGTTTTCATATTGTCGTTGGGCCTCCCTTCTTATCTGTGCATATTCGTTTCTGGCTCTACGACTGCTCTCCTTATTCTCCTGGGTCCTTTGCCTTCTATATTTCTTCCATTCCTTAGCACACTTGGTTTTTGCCTCCTTGCATCTTTGGGTGAACCATGGGCTCATCCTGGCTTTTCCATTATTCCTGTTACGATTGGGTACAAACCTCTCCTCAGCCTCCTTGCACATTGTTGCTACATATTCCATCATCTCATTAACTGGCTTCCCTGCCAGTTCTCTGTCCCACTGAACCTCATTCAGGAAGTTCCTCATTCCTGTGTAGTCCCCTTTCCTGTAGTTTGGTTTCATTTGTCCTGGCCTTCCTGCTTCCCCCTCCACTTGTAGCTCTTATGTGTATTTGAAGCTCAAAACCACATGATCGCTGGCCCCAAGGGGTCTTTCATATGTGATGTCCTCAATATCTGCACTACTCAAGGTGAATACTAAGTCCAGTCTTGCTGGTTCATCCTCTCCTCTCTCTCTTGTAGTGTCCCTTACGTGTTGGTACATGAAGTTTTCCAGTACCACCTCCATCATCTTAGCCCTCCATGTATCTTGGCCCCCATGTGGCTCCAAGTTCTCCCATTCGATCTCCTTGTGGTTAAAGTCGCCCATGATCAGGAGCTTTGCCCTGCATGCATGAGCTCTTCTCGCCACTGCAGCCAGTGTGTCAACCATCGCTCTATTGCTCTCGTCATACTCTTGCCTTGGCCTCCTGCTTTTCTGTGGTGGTTTATACATCACTGCAATTATCACCTTGGGACCACCAGAGTGAGGCGTTCCCGCTATGTAATCACTTTCTTCTCCGCTGTCTCCTCTCTCCAGCTCATCAAAATTCCATCGGTGTTTGATCAGCAATGCCACTCTTCCACCCCCCCTGTTCCTTCTGTCTTTCCTCAGGATCTGGTATCCCGCTGGAAAGATGGCATCTGTTATCATACCTGTAAGCTTGGTTTCTGTGATAGCTATGATGTCTGGTGATGCCTCTTTGACTCTTTTGTGCCACTCCTCCCACTTGTTTGTTATTCCATCAGCGTTTGTCTACCATGCCTTCAGTTTCCTTTCCAACACTGTGGTTTGGGGGGCCTGTGGGGGTGGGAGACCTGGTAGCATACTTTGGGATTCTATGGTTGGGGGTTGGGTGGAAGCTGTGGGTATGGATTGTATTGTGTGTTGGGATGGTGTGATAGGTTGTGGGGTTCTGAGGATAGTTGTGTGTGTGCTTGCCCTTGCTGCTCTGTTCTGCTCTGACTGACCTCTGCTGGTTCCATCCTTGTCTCCTTTCCTAGCTCCTTTCGCTTTTTTGTCCTCTCCCTCAGCTGCTGTCTCTCTGTTTGTGTTCTGTCTCTGTCTAGGAACACCTTCTTGTACTCTTCCGAACTTTTCAACCGTGGTTTCTCTTGGAGGATCCTGTTCCGCACTGTTTCTGTCCTGAGAATCAGCTTGATCAGCCGGTTTCTTCCCTTCAAGTACCCCCCCTATTCTCTGAAAATTTACAATCTCGTCCATGTCTTCTCCCCCTATTTCCATGATGATTTTCTCAATCTCCTTTCTTTCTTCCTGCCATCTTTCAGTGTGTGTCCTTTCCTCTCTCTCCCAAAGCCCATGGATAATCACTGATTTTGCCCTTTCCTTCTCCCATTGCCTCTCTCTCTGTGACTCTGGTTCCTGTCTGTATGTGGTCATTTTCTCCCTTGATTTTTCCAGTGGCTCTTGGTAGCATGGTTGTGCCTCAGCATTCGACCTATCTCCCTCTCCATCTGCTCTTCCCTTCCACTCCCTGGCCCTTCTTTGTAGGCTGATATGACCTTAGCATAATTCATATCTCCTTCCTTCCTGTTCAGCCTCTCAGCTTCGTATGGTGTGTCTTCTCTGGTCACTACCCCTGAGGCTTGCTTCAGCCTGTTTACCTCAAATTCTAGGACCTTTACCCTGGCTACTGCAGTTTCGACTTGTGCCTCCCAATTCTTCGTCTCCTTCTCCAACCACTTTTCCCATTTCACAGAGAGCTCTTTCTCCATTTTTTCAGAAAGCTCTCCTAATTTTCTCTCCCATTCTTGCTCTATCCTTTTCCACTGTTCCTCCATCCATTCCTCCCTACCAGTACCATTGTCATCTGATCCCTGATTCCTGCGAGTCCCAACCATTTTTTTTTTTTTTTTTTTTAGTGAAAGAGAGAAAGAGAAAAAGAAATAGGGGGAGAGAGTGAGAGATAGGGAGAGAGAGAAGGGGAGCCTAGAAGAAGGGGAAAAGAAAGGAAAAAGGGGGAGAAAGTGAGAGAGAGGGAAAAGGTAAGAGAGAGGGGGGAGTGACAAAGGAAGAGAGAGAGAGATAAAAGAAGAGGAAAAGAGAGAGCAAGAGAGGAAGAGAGAGAGGGAGAGGCAGAGAGAGAGGAAGAGAGAAAGAGTGAGAGGAAGAGAGAAAGGGGGAGAAAGAGAGAGAGAGAGAGAGAGAGAGAGAGAGAGAGAGAGAGAGAGAGAGAGAGAGAGAGAGAGAGAGAGAGAGAGAGAGAGAGAGAGAGGAAGAGAGAGGAGAGGCAGAGAGATGGGGGGAAAGGAAGGGTTATAGGGTCTCTTCACAGGAAGGTGTAAAATCCTGTATAGGTGTGTGTGTGTGTCTGTATGTGTGTGTGTGTGTGTGTGTGTGTGCTACAGCTATTCAAGTGCCTAACAGCAGAGCTGTCCTCACCTAATGTGTGTGCATATGTTTATGTAAACAGTCCTTATTTCCCACGTATGTACTACATATGTATTGTATATGTACCCGATCTCTTGGTTCCCACTGTACTGTCTTATGCGTTTAAAATTACGTTAAAAAATAAATACACTAGGCTTTGCCTATATGCTGCTACCTCTAAATTCTATTAAATGCCAGTAAATGCTGCTTATTCTAATTCTGATAGCTCGAGGAGAGTGACCCCCAATTCCAGCTAGAGACAGGTACTATTGACCCCCATGCAACTCAAACTAGGTGAATATTACTTGCGGCTGGCAGTGGAGTAACGTTGCGGGTCTGTCCTGTCCCAGAAGTTGAAGAAGTTTGATGCTTCTCAGTAATTTTTCCACTAACTTCCTGTATGCACTATAGTCTCTAGCTCTTCTAATTTTTTCACTCACTCACTGTATTTACTGACACATCTATACATACCTCCGGATGCAACATCCCAGCAATTCCAGGAACAGCTGTTAAAAATTGACCACTGTCTGGAAAATCTTCCAGCTCCTGCACCCAACATCTTGCTCCTGGGGGATTTCAACTTAAGGCACCTAAAATGGAGGAATATAGCAAATAATATTGTTGCAGTAATAACACCAGGAGGCAGCTCTGATGAAAACTCACACTCACACAAGCTTTTAAATCTCTGCACAAAATTCAATTTAAACCAGCAAATAATAGAGCCTACTAGAATGGAGAATACACTAGACCTCATCTTCACTAACAATGATGATCTGATAAGAAATGTCACCATATCAAAAACAATATACTCAGATCACAACATAATTGAGGTTCAGACATGTATGCGCAGAGCCCCAGACCGACAAAATGAGATTAGTCACGAGGGAGCATTCACCAAATTCAACTTCAATAACAAAAACATAAAGTGGGACCAAGTAAACCAAGTCCTAACCGATATAAGCTGGGAAGATATACTAAGCAACACAGACCCAACTTATGCCTAGAACAGATTAACTTGGTGGCACTCGATGTATGCACAAGACTTATTCCTCTAAGAAAAAGAAGGAGTAGATGTAAAATAGAAAGAGACAGGCGCTCCCTTTACAGGCGATGGAAAAGAATAACAGAGCGGCTAAAAGAGGTCAATCTATCTGAAATGAGTAGGGAGACACTGGTCAGAGAAATAGCAAACATTGAACTTAAGCTAAAGGAATCTTATAGGAGTCAGGAATCGCGGGAAGAACTAAAAGCCATAAATGAAATCGAAAGAAACCCAAAGTATTTCTTCTCCTATGCCAAATCAAAATCGAGAACAACGTCCAGTATTGGGCCCTTACTTAAACAAGATGGGTCCTACACAGATGACAGCAAGGAAATGAGCGAGCTACTCAAGTCCCAATATGACTCAGTTTTTAGCAAGCCACTAACCAGACTGAGAGTCGAAGATCAAAATGAATTTTTTATGAGAGCCACAGAATGTGGTTAACACAAGCCTATCTGATGTTATCCTGACGCCAAATGACTTCGAACAGGCGATAAATGACATGCCCATGCACTCTGCCCCAGGGCCAGACTCATGGAACTCCGTGTTCATCAAGAACTGCAAGAAGCCCCTATCACGAGCCTTTACCATCCTTTACCAGCCTTTCCTACGGTGAAAAGCTCTGTTCCACAAGGCACAGTACTCGCTCCCATCTTGTTCCTCATCCTCATATCCGACATAGACAAGGATGTCAGCCACAGCACCGTGTCTTCCTTTGCAGATGACACCCGAATCTGCATGACAGTGTCTTCCATTGCAGACACTGCAAAGCTCCAGGCGGACATCAACCAAATCTTTCAGTGGGCTGCAGAAAACAATATGAAGTTCAACGATGAGAAATTTCAATTACTCAGATATGGTAAACATGAGGAAATTAAATCTTCATCAGAGTACAAAACAAATTCTGGCCACAAAATAGAGCGAAACACCAACGTCAAAGACCTGGGAGTGATCATGTCGGAGGATCTCACCTTCAAGGACCATAACATTGTATCAATCGCATCTGCTAGAAAAATGACAGGATGGATAATGAGAACCTTCAAAACTAGGGAGGCCAAGCCCATGATGACACTCTTCAGGTCACTTGTTCTATCTAGGCTGGAATATTGCTGCACACTAACAGCACCTTTCAAGGCAGGTGAAATTGCCGACCTAGAAAATGTACAGATAACTTTCACGGCACGCATAACGGAGATAAAACACCTCAATTATTGGGAGCGCTTGAGGTTCCTAAACCTGTATTCCCTGGAACGCAGGAGGGAGAGATACATGATTATATACACCTGGAAAATCCTAGAGGGACTAGTACCGAACTTGCACACGTAAATCACTCACTACGAAAGCAAAAGACTTGGCAGACGATGCACCATCCCCCCAATGAAAAGCAGGGGTGTCACTAGCACGTTAAGAGACCATACGATAAGTGTCAGGGGCCCGAGACTGTTCAACTGCCTCCCAGCACACATAAGGGGGATTACCAACAGACCCCTGGCAGTCTTCAAGCTGGCACTGGACAAGCACCTAAAGTCGGTTCCTGATCAGCCGGGCAGTGGCTCGTACGTTGGTTTGCGTGCAGCCAGCAGCAACAGCCTGGTTGATCAGGCTCTGATCCACCAGGAGGCCTGGTCACAGACCGGGCCGCGGGGGCGTTGACCCCCGGAACTCTCTCCAGGTAAACTCCAGGTAATGGAGAGGGAGCATGGACACGGGGGTCGTCCCACAGTTACTAAAAACAACAGACATAGCCCCACTCCACAAAGGGGGCAGTAAAGCAACAGCAAAGAACTATAGACCGATAGCACTAACATCCCATATCATAAAAATCTTTGAAAGAGTCCTAAGAAGCAAGATCACCACCCATCTAGAAACCCATCAGTTACACAACCCAGGGCAACATGGGTTTAGAACAGGTCGCTCCTATCTGTCTCAACTATTGGATCACTACGACAAGGTCCTAGATGCACTAGAAGACAAAAAGAATGCAGATGTAATATATACAGACTTTGCAAAAGCCTTCGACAAGTGTGACCATGGCATAATAGCGCACAAAATGCGTGCTAAAGGAATAACAGGAAAAGTCGGTCGATGGATCTATAATTTCCTCACTAACAGAACACAGAGAGTAGTAGTCAACAGAGTAAAGTCCGAGGCAGGCACGGTGAAAAGCTCTGTTCCACAAGGCACAGTACTAGCTCCCATCTTGTTCCTCATCCTCATATCCGACATAGACAAGGATGTCAGCCACAGCACCGTGTCTTCCTTTGCAGATGACACCCGAATCTGCATGACAGTGTCTTCCATTGCAGACACTGCAAGGCTCCAGGCGGACATCAACCAAATCTTTCAGTGGGCTGCAGAAAACAATATGAAGTTCAACGATGAGAAATTTCAATTACGCAGATATGGTAAACACGAGGAAATTAAATCTTCATCAGAGTACAAAACAAATTCTGGCCACAAAATAGAGCGAAACACCAACGTCAAAGACCTGGGAGTGATCATGTCGGAGGATCTCACCTTTAAGGACCATAACATTGTATCGATCGCATCTGCTAGAAAAATGACAGGATGGATAATGAGAACCTTCAAAACGAGGGATGCCAAGCCCATGATGACACTCTTCAGGTCACTTGTTCTATCTAGGCTGGAATATTGCTGCACACTAACAGCACCTTTCAAGGCAGGTGAAATTGCTGACCTAGAAAATGTACAGAGAACCTTCACGGCTCGCATAACGGAGATAAAACACCTCAATTACTGGGAGCGCTTGAGGTTCCTGAACCTGTATTCCCTGGAATGCAGGCGGGAGAGATACATGATTATATACACCTGGAAAATCCTAGAGGGACTAGTACCGAACTTGCACACGAAAATCACTTACTACGAAAGCAAAAGACTTGGCAGACGATGCAACATCCCCCCAGTGAAAAGCAAAGGTGTCACTAGCACGTTAAGAGACCATACAATAAGTGTCAGGGGCCCGAGACAGTTCAACTGCCTCCCAGCATACATAAGGGGGATTACCAACAGACCCCTGGCAATCTTCAAGCTGGCACTGGACAAGCACCTAAAGTCGGTTCCTGATCAGCCGGGCTGTGGCTCGTACGTTGGTTTGCGTGCAGCCAGCAGTAACAGCCGGGTTGATCAGGCTCTGATCCACCAGGAGGCCTGGTCACAGACCGGGCCGCGGGGGCATTGACCCCCGGAACTCTCTCCAGGTAAACTCCAGGTATCTCCCTGATCTTGAGTCGCACTTTTTCTTCAAAATACCCCACTGCGTTATTATGGCAACACTATTTAGGCTTGACACAACCGTTCACCCTTCCAACGGCCCTCACTAAACACTCAGCCAATATTTCCTTTGTCTTCTTTTCTGTGATCACTTATATTTCCTTTTTTCGGGGCTTAAGTGATTATATGCACTCTTATGCGTGCACACGCCTATATCCCACACTCTATTCCTTATGGCACAGTCAGAAATTACCACCAAAACACGAGCTCAAACCGCGTGACTCCTCCACGAGTGTATGTGTGTGTGTACTCACCTAGTTGTACTCACCTAGTTGAGGTTGCAGGGATTGAGTCCAAGCTCCTGGCCCCACCTCTTCACTGGTCGCTACTAGGTCACTCTCCCTGAACCTTGATTATTATTATTATTATAATCAAGGGGAAGCGCTAAACCCGTAGGATTATACAGCGCCTGGGGGGGGGATGTGGAAGGCATTCAGGCTTAATTCGGGGAACTGGAGCACAGATCCAATTCCCTAAATCAAGAGCCCCTCACCAACATCAAGGAACCTTCCCTGAGCTTTATCATACCTCTGCTTAAAGCTATGTATGGATCCTGCCTCCACTACATCTCTTCCCAAACTATTCCACCTCCTGACTACTCTGTAACTGAAGAAATACTTCCTAACATCCCTGTGATTCATCTGTGTCTTCAACTTCCAACTGTGTCCCATTGTTGCTGTGTCCCATCTCTGGAACATCCTGTCTTTGTCTACCTTGTCAATTCCTCTCAGTATTTTGTATGTTATCATGTCCCCCCTATCTCTCTTGTCCTCCAGTGTCGTCAGGTCGATTTCCCTTAACCTCTCCTCATAGGACATACCTCTTAGCTCTGGGACTAGTCTTATTGCAAACCTTTACACTTTCTCTAGTTTCTTTACGTGCTTGGCTAGGTGTGGGTTCCAAACTGGTGCCGCATACTCCAATATGGGCCTAATGTACACGGTGTACAGGGTCCTGAACGATTCCTTATTAAGATGTCGGAATGCTGTTCTGAGGTTTGCTAGGCGCCCATATGCTGCAACAGTTATTTGGTTGATGTGTGCTTCAGATGTGCCTGGTGTTATACTCACCCCAAGATCTTTTTTCTTGAGTGAGGTTTGTAGTCTCTGGCCCCCTAGACTGTACTCCATCTGCGGTCTTCTTTGCCCTTCCCCAACCTTCATGACTTTGCACTTGGTGGGGTTGAACTCCAGGAGCCAATTGCTTGACAAGGTCTGCAGCCTGTCCAGATCCCTTTGTTGTTCTGCCTGGTCATCGATCGAATGAATTCTTCTCATCAGCTTCACGTCATCTGCAAACAGGAACACTTCGGAGTCTATTCCTTCTGTCATGTCGTTCACAAATACCAGAAACAGCACTGGTCCTAGGACTGACCCCTGTGGGATCCCGCTGGTCACAGGTGCCAACTCTGACACCTCGCCACGTGTGTGTGTGTGTGTGTGTATGTGTGTGTGTGTGTGGGAGGGGCTGGGTTTGATTGGTGTGCGGGAGGGGCTGGGTTTGATTGGTGTTGGGGGGTGCGGGAGTTGTTTCTTGATTATTATTATTATAATCAAGGGGAAGCGCTAAACCCGTAGGATTATACAGAGTTGTTTCTTGAGTAGCTTTAGGTAGATGTCGTTTTGATAAGGACCTGCCTCGTATGGGCCAGTAGGCCTTCTGCAGTGTTCCTACATTCTTATGTTCTTATGTACTCACCTAATTGTACTCACCTAATTGTGGTTGCAGGGGTCGAGACTCAGCTCCTGGCCCCGCCTCTTCACTGATCGCTACTGGATCCTCTCTCTCTCTCTGCTTCCTGAGCTTTGTCATACCTCTTCTTAAAACTATGTATGGTTCCTGCCTCCACTACTTCACTTGCTAGGCTATTCCACTTTCTGACGACTCTATGACTGAAGAATTGCTTCCTAACGTCCCTGTGACTCGTCTGAGTCTTCAGCTTCCAGTTGTGAGCCCTTGTTTCTGTGTCCCCTCTCTGGAACATACTATCTCTGTCCGCCTTGTCTATTTCCCACAGTATCTTGTGTCGTTATCATGTCTCCCCTGACCCTTCTGTCCTCCAGTGTCGTTAGTCCGATTTCCCTCAACCTTTCCTCATACGACATTCCCCTGAGCTCTGGGACTAGCCTTGTTGCAAACCTTTGTACTTTCTCTAACTTCTTGTCGTGCTTGACCAGGTGTGGGTTCCAGACTGGTGCTGCATACTCCAGTATGGGCCTAACATACACAGTGTACAGTGTCTTGAACGATTCCTTATTAAGGTGTGTGTGTGTGTTTACTCACCTATTTGTGGTTGCAGGGGTCGAGTCTTAGCTCCTGGCCCCGCCTCTTCACCGGTTGCTACTGGGCCCTCTCTCTCCCTGCTCCGTGAGCTTTATCAAACCTCGTCTTAAAACTGTGTATGGTTCCTGCCTCCACTACGTCACTATCTAGGCTATTCCACTGCCTGACAACTCTATGACTGAAGAAATACTTCCTAATATCTCTCTGGCTCATTTGTGTCTTCAACTTCCAATTGTGGCCTCTTGATTCTGTGTCCTCTCCCTGGAACATCCTGTCTTTGTCCACCTTGTCTATTCCATGCAGTATTTTATATGTCGTTATCATGTCTCCCCTGACCCTCCTGTCCTCCAGTGTCGTCAGGCCGATTTCCCTTAATCTTTCTTCATAGGACATTCCCCTTAGCTCTGGAACTAACCTTGTCGCAAACCTTTGTACTTTCTCTAGTTTCTTGACGTGCTTTATCAAGTGCGGGTTCCAAACAGGTGCTGCATACTCCAGTATGGGCCTGACATACACGGTGTACAGTGTCTTGAACGATTCCTTACTAAGGTATCGGAATGCTGTTCTCAGGTTTGCCAGGCACCCATATGCTGCAGCAGTTATCTGATTGATGCGTGCTTCCGGAGACATGCTCGGCGTTATACTCACCCCAAGATCTTTCTCCTTGAGTGAGGTTTGCAGTCTTTGGCCACCTAGCCTATACTCTGTCTGTGGTCTTCTGTGCCCTTCCCCTATCTTCATGACTTTGCATTTGGCAGGATTAAATTCGAGAAGCCATTTGCTGGACCAGGTGTCCAGTCTGTCCAGGTCTCTTTGAAGTCCTGCCTGGTCCTCATCTGATTTAATTTTCCTCATTAACTTCACATCATCTGCAAACAGGGACACTTCTGAGTCTAACCCTTCCATCATGTCATTCACATATACCAAAAATAGCACTGGTCCTAGGACCTACCCCGGTGGGACCCCGCTCGTCACAGGCGCCACTGTGATACATCATTACGTACCATGACTCGTTGTTGCCTCCCTGTCAGGTATTCTCTGATCCACTGCAGTGCCCTTCCTGTTATATGCACCTAATGCTCTAGCTTCTGCACTAATCTCTTGTGAGGAACTGTGTCAAAGGCCTTCTTGCAGTCCAAGAAGATGCAATCAACCCACCCCTCTCTCTCGTGTCTTACTTCTGTTATTTTATCATAAAACTTCAGAAGGTTTGTGACACAGGATTTGCCTTCCATGAATCCGTGCTGGTTGGCATTTATACTCTTGTTCCGTTCCAGGTGCTCCACCACTCTCTTCCTGATAATCTTCTCCATAACTTTGCATACTATACACGTCAATGACACAGGTCTATAGTTTAGTGCCTCTTTTCTGTCTTCTTTTTTTAAAAATGGGAACTACATTTGCCGTCTTCCATACCTCAGGTAGTTGCCCAGTTTCCAGGGACGTGTTGAAGATTGTGGTAAGTGGCACGCACAACATATCTGCTCCCTCTCTAAGGACCCACGGGGAGATGTTGTCCGGTCCCATTGCCTTTGAGGTATCGATGTCCCTTTGCAGTTTCTTCACCTCCTCATCTGTATGTATGTCGTCCAACACTTGTTGGTGTATTCCTTGCTGGTGTCCCCATCTGGTCTGTCCCCCCAGAGTCCTTCCTGTCTCTACTGTAAATACTTCCTTAAATTTCGTGTTGAGCTCCTCACATACCTCTTGATCGTTTCTTGTGAGTTCTCCACCTTCTTTCCTCAGCCTTATCACCTGGTCCTTGACTGTTGTCTTCCTCCTAATGTGGCTATACAGCAGTTTCGGGTCAGATTTGACTTTCGATGCTATGTCGTTTTCATACTGTCGCTGGGCCTCCCTCCTTATCTGTGCATACTTGTTTCTGGCTCTTCTACTAATCTCCTTGTTTTCCTGGGTCCTATGCCTCCTGTACCTTTTCCATTCTCTGTTGCACTTAGTTTTTGCCTCCCTACACCTTCGGGTAAACCAAGGACTCGTTTTGGTCTTCCTATTATTTCTGTTTCCCTTGGAAACAAACCTTTCCTCTGCCTCCTTGCACTTTGTTGCCACATATTCCGTCATCTCGTTTACTGATTTTCCTACCATTTCTCTGTCCCACTGAACCTCCTGCAGGAAGTTTCTCATACCTGTGTAGTCCCCCCTTTTATAGTTTGGCCTGTCCCCTTCAGTTCCTGTTACCTTCTCCACTTGTAACTCTACTATATACTCAAAACTCAGAACCACGTGATCGCTAGCTCCAAGGGGCCTCTCGTAAGTGATGTCCTCAATGTCTGAACTGCTCAGGGTGAACACAAGATCCAGTCTTGCTGGCTCATCCCCCCCTCTCTCTCTGGTTGTGTCCCTGACATGTTGATGCATGAGGTTTTCAAGTACCACATCCATCATCTTGGCTCTCCATGTTTCGGGACCCCCATGTGGCTCCAGGTTTTCCCAGTCGATCTCCCTGTGGTTGAAATCGCCCATTACCAGTAACTTTGCTCTGCTCGAGTGAGCTCTTCTTGCCACCTCAGCCAGTGTGTCCACTATCACCCTGTTGTTTTCTTCGTACTCCTCTCTTGGCCTCCTGCAGTTCTGTGGTGGGTTATACATCACTCCAATGACTACTTTATGTTCTCCAGACTGAATTGTACCTACAATGTAGTCTCTTTCTCCAATCATGTCCATGCCTTCCATTTCCTCAAATCCCCATCGGTGTTTTATGAGCAGGGCAACCCCTCCTCCCCCTCTACTCCTTCTATCTTTCCTCAGGATCTGATATCCCGTTGGGAAGATTGTGTCTGTTATTGTCTCAGCGAGTTTTGTTTATGTGACTGCTATGATGTCTGGGGATTTTTCACTGATTCTTTCGTTCCACTCCTCATGTTTATTCGTTATTCCATCCGTGTTTGTGTACCAAACTTTCAGTTTCTTTTCTATCACTGTGTGTGTGTGTGTTTGTGTGTGTGTTTGTGTGTGTGTGTGTGTGTGTGTGTGTGTGTGTGTGTGTGTGTGTGTGTGTGTGTGTGTGTGTGTGTGTGTGCAATGCCGGATTAAGAAGTCTCCGGGGCCTAGGCTATTCAGATTGGCGGGGCCCCTTTGAGTTACGGGTAAGCGAAGCGACCCCTTCCCGCTTGGGGGGGGGGGTGGGGGGGTCGGTGTGAGCCTGCTCAAGGTCTAATTAAATGCACCATACCCCCGGCCGGGATTGAACCCGCGGTCATAGAGTCTCAAAACTCCAGCCCGTCGCGCTAGCCACTAGACCAGCTAGCCACAATAAGATTCATCCAACTAGGTATATTTCTACACCATAGGAAAGTTAGCACAGGCACCTCTGTGACCACAAATGCAAGTTTTTACAGACGAATCTCCAGCTAGCGTGGCCGTGACGAACTCTAGCTCAAGTCCCTTCACTGCCGTCAACATGACTTAAGAAATCGTAATGACACGATTGCAAATAAACCATACCCCCGGCCGGGATTGAACCCGCGGTCATAGAGTCTCAAAACTCCAGCCCGTCGCGCTAGCCACTAGACCAGCTAGCCACAATAAGATTCATCCAACTAGGTATATTTCTACACCATAGGAAAGTTAGCACAGGCACCTCTGTGACCACAAATGCAAGTTTTTACAGACGAATCTCCAGCTAGCGTGGCCGTGACGAACTCTAGCTCAAGTCCCTTCACTGCCGTCAACATGACTTAAGAAATCGTAATGACACGATTGCAAATAAACCATACCCCCGGCCGGGATTGAACCCGCGGTCATAGAGTCTCAAAACTCCAGCCCGTCGCGCTAGCCACTAGACCAGCTAGCCACAATAAGATTCATCCAACTAGGTATATTTCTACACCATAGGAAAGTTAGCACAGGCACCTCTGTGACCACAAATGCAAGTTTTTACAGACGAATCTCCAGCTAGCGTGGCCGTGACGAACTCTAGCTCAAGTCCCTTCACTGCCGTCAACATGACTTAAGAAATCGTAATGACACGATTGCAAATAAACCATACCCCCGGCCGGGATTGAACCCGCGGTCATAGAGTCTCAAAACTCCAGCCCGTCGCGCTAGCCACTAGACCAGCTAGCCACAATAAGATTCATCCAACTAGGTATATTTCTACACCATAGGAAAGTTAGCACAGGCACCTCTGTGACCACAAATGCAAGTTTTTACAGACGAATCTCCAGCTAGCGTGGCCGTGACGAACTCTAGCTCAAGTCCCTTCACTGCCGTCAACATGACTTAAGAAATCGTAATGACACGATTGCAAATAAACCATACCCCCGGCCGGGATTGAACCCGCGGTCATAGAGTCTCAAAACTCCAGCCCGTCGCGCTAGCCACTAGACCAGCTAGCCACAATAAGATTCATCCAACTAGGTATATTTCTACACCATAGGAAAGTTAGCACAGGCACCTCTGTGACCACAAATGCAAGTTTTTACAGACGAAATATACAGTAGAAATATACCTAGTTGGATGAATCTTATTGTGGCTAGCTGGTCTAGTGGCTAGCGCGACGGGCTGGAGTTTTGAGACTCTATGACCGCGGGTTCAATCCCGGCCGGGGGTATGGTTTATTTGCAATCGTGTCATTACGATTTCTTAAGTCATGTTGACGGCAGTGAAGGGACTTGAGCTAGAGTTCGTCACGGCCACGCTAGCTGGAGATTCGTCTGTAAAAACTTGCATTTGTGGTCACAGAGGTGCCTGTGCTAACTTTCCTATGGTGTAGAAATATACCTAGTTGGATGAATCTTATTGTGGCTAGCTGGTCTAGTGGCTAGCGCGACGGGCTGGAGTTTTGAGACTCTATGACCGCGGGTTCAATCCCGGCCGGGGGTATGGTTTATTTGCAATCGTGTCATTACGATTTCTTAAGTCATGTTGACGGCAGTGAAGGGACTTGAGCTAGAGTTCGTCACGGCCACGCTAGCTGGAGATTCGTCTGTAAAAACTTGCATTTGTGGTCACAGAGGTGCCTGTGCTAACTTTCCTATGGTGTAGAAATATACCTAGTTGGATGAATCTTATTGTGGCTAGCTGGTCTAGTGGCTAGCGCGACGGGCTGGAGTTTTGAGACTCTATGACCGCGGGTTCAATCCCGGCCGGGGGTATGGTTTATTTGCAATCGTGTCATTACGATTTCTTAAGTCATGTTGACGGCAGTGAAGGGACTTGAGCTAGAGTTCGTCACGGCCACGCTAGCTGGAGATTCGTCTGTAAAAACTTGCATTTGTGGTCACAGAGGTGCCTGTGCTAACTTTCCTATGGTGTAGAAATATACCTAGTTGGATGAATCTTATTGTGGCTAGCTGGTCTAGTGGCTAGCGCGACGGGCTGGAGTTTTGAGACTCTATGACCGCGGGTTCAATCCCGGCCGGGGGTATGGTTTATTTGCAATCGTGTCATTACGATTTCTTAAGTCTAATTAAATGCATTCTGGCTATTTAGATTAAATTTAATAGGGAAAGTACATCAAGACAACCAAAACCATTTACCAACAGTCATTATAACTATCTTGTTAAATCATGCATTTTAAAGAGAATAAACTCAAGACGGCATAGTATTACTAGATTAGGCTATTAAAGTAGTGACATCATGTACCTATTATATTCAGCATAACCACTATACAGCACTATTATTCCCTTTATAAATCACTGACCATTATTGTTATCATTGCATCATGCATAACACTATCAAATCATATAAACTCAAGAAAGTAAAGAATTGTTTATATTCACAGGCACTTCTCAAATAAACTTTTTTCTGGAATTCATATTGGCAAAATCATCAATTATATTCTGAAAATCAATATTTCTTGTTAGATCAGACTCAATGGTCAATAAGGCTAGGTTACACAATTTGTCTTGGCTCATTGCTGAACGGAGCTGGTTTTTCACTCTTTTCAAAACAGAAAATGAACGTTCTCTGTCACAGTTAGTAGCTGGAAGTGTTAGGTAAAGGCGATACACTATGTCAACATTAGGGAAGGTTTCTGAGATACCTGCATTTCTTAAGTGTTTCAAAGCAGCTGAGGGCGCACATTTTTCAGGTGGAGCTTTAATCTGATTCATATACCCAGAAAAATGAACAATTTCTTCAACAAATGTGTCCTGAACATCTGCTGAAAGGTGTTGTTGCAACTTTAATGCAGCTTCCCTCAATTATGCATCTGGCATAGTAGTAATTTTGAACAGAAATCCAAACTTGTCATTGAGATTCTGGTAGATTTCTTTTCTTTTCACCAATTCTGTAATCAGTGAATCCAGAATGACGAAGTATGTAGCTGTCTTACATTTCTGCCTTGGTAGCAACACAATTTCATTGTCTGGCTCTTCAAAATTGCGTTTCCTCTTCCTTGACCGCTGATGATCAGCCCGGTAACTGTAGTCTTTCACCAGCAGTTTAGCTTTCTCTTCAAACATTTCAAAAGCTTCATCATTGCGAAGTGAGCTTACAAATTCCACTAAGCCTGCATAGAGGTTAGCACAAGTAGCCATTTCAATTTCAGTTTTCTGAAGTGTCTTGTTCGTGGCATTTAACCGTTCCAGTATACAGTCCCAAAGCACACTGAGTAAGGCCAATTCAAAATCTTCCAATTTTGATGCTAAGCTGGCTGCTTCGCTTCTTGTAGTTGCTATCTGGTCTTCATCCTCTGCTATTTGGATCAAAGCAGAACGTATTTCAGCAAAGCTGTCTTTCAAAGCATGTGTTGCATCATGCTGCGCTGACCACCTTGTTGTTGATAATGATTTGATGACATCTCCATGAATGGTTGACTTGAGTATACTCCACCGATGCGTTGAAGCAGAGAAAAATTTAAAGAGTGCTTGTAAAAGTCCAAAAAATGAAACTGCAGCGGCACAATGCTCCGCAGCACATGACCCAACAAGATTAAGAAAATGTGCTGAGCAGGGCACATATTCAGCAAGTGGGGTGATTTGCTTGATACGGCCTTGCAATCCATTATATTTACCCGACATGTTACTTGCATTGTCATAGCTCTGGCCACGGCAATCCATAATAGAGAGATCATGTTCAAGCAGAGTATCCAGTACTACATTCATCATTGTTTCTCCATCATGGCCTGAAAGAGGAATGAATTTTATAAAGCGCTCTACAGGCTTACCACTGGAGTTGACAAAGCAAACAATGAATGTCAATTGATCTGTATGTGAAATATCTGGTGTTGAATGTACACTTATTGCAAAGTATTTTGCAGTTTTCACAGCTGCTATGATGTTATTGAGGACCTTCTTAGTCATCAGTTCAATAAATTCATTGAATATAGTAGATGACATGTAAGATACAGTGCCTCTTCCTGCATTCCCAAGGCGTGACACATGATTTGCTAAGAATGGATCGAATTGTGCTAACAGTTCTATGATCCCTGGGAAATTGCCATTGTTTTCCGAACCAAAAACCTCATTTTCTCCACGGAAAGCAAGTCCTCTTAGAGCTAAGAATTTTACAACAGCAACAACTCTTTCTAGAACTTTTCTCCAATAAGTGCGCTCTTTTTCAGTTTGATTTTCCAAATGAGAATCCAATAAGCCTTTTTTCTGTGCACGAAATACACTGGCTAAAATGCAGCTCCTGTGAGTGGTGCTGTTTTCATGTTCCTCGAAACGCTTGGAATTTTTCCAGTCATTGAACCCCTGTGTGAAGGTATTTTCTTTGGTAGAAAATAGCTTGCATGCTGAACAGTACACTTTTCCTGAGCTTTCAGAGTATACCATCCATGATCTTTTCACAGTTTCTGAATTTGCAAGCTTCCTATAAAACATAGATGACTTTAAACAACGACGACTTCCATCATCATAAATCCTTGCTGATTTCCTAAAGTCAATGTTCAGAGTTTGACTGAAGTTTTCTGCAATGAAAGCATTACGTAGAGAATCTAGGATTACATTTGGCCATGAGGCAGGATCTTTTAATTAAGACAAATCCTCTGGATGAAATGCCCATTGAAACATTGAGAGGAGACACAAAAGAAGTAGATGCTGGCTGAGAAATAATGGAGGGTGGGCTTCCTGTATGATCTGACGTATCTGCAGATTCAACTGTACTGGTAACATCAGAAACTGTTTTCGTGAGCATGTCTGTGATCTTTCTGCAGTCTTGGATGAGCCCCTGAACCCCTTGGACCGCGGGGCCCCCAAATGCGCGGGGCCCTAGGCAAATGCCTACTTTGCCTATGCGGTAATCCGGCCCTGTGTGTGTGTGTGTGTGTGTGTGTGTGTGTGTGTGTGTGTGTGCGCGCGCGCATGCGTGCGTGCATGCACTGAAAACAACAATCTGCACACAATTATTATTATAATCAAAACAAAGCGCTAAACCTACTAGCGCACTCAGCGGTACGGCTGGATAACATTAGGGACGTGTTTCCTTAAGACACCTGCTGTCACTGTCTATGTTCCCCCATCAGTATAAAATGGGTACCTGGGTGTTAGTCGACTGGTGTGGGTAGCATCCTGGGGCAAAACTGACCTAATTTACCTGAAATGCTCAGCATAACAAGGGGCTTTCTATATAGTAGTAAGCCATTGATGTCAGCTAGACCTGTATATCTTGTACATGTACTTGTAGTAAATATATTATATTATTATTATTATTATTATTATTATTATTATTAATGTATGCAATAATGTATATTAAAATGTACTGCTTCATAACCTGTGCCAATATAGAGTAAGAATTAGGATTAGTTGGCCCGAAATGCTAGTGGCTTTCTTTGTAATTAATATTTTATAATAACCCAGCAAAAGGCTGCAATCAGAATGATAACAAATTCCCATTCACGGCATCATACTCCACCTCTATTCAAAAGTCTAAATTTGCTCACCATAAAGAACATCCACACTTATTCATGTGCCTAATACATACATAGAACAATACATGCAAACATAAACCCTCCACTCAAACTTCTCCTCACCAACCTTAACAGGACATGACCATAACACAAGACACAGATCTCTTTTTGATGTACCCCGTGTCCATATCACACTGTGTAAAAACTCTATGCACATAAAGAGCCCCAAAATCTGGAATTCATTACCAGAGCATACTAAAGTAACCAGGCCTGAAAATCAATTTAAGACTCTTCTAAAAAACCACTTACTTGCCCAGGACTAAATGATAAACACTCAATATTTAACATTACCAATAATTCTCCTAAGTACTTAAATCTTAAAACTTCAAGACAACATACAGTAAATTGATCATCTTGTTTGTTATACATCGTAATGCGACAAATTTGTACAACTATAATGCTTCAATAATGATATGTTCAAATTTCATTGTTTCAAATACTCAACTGTACTTCATATTGTAAATTGTTTACGATAATTTTTACCACTGAACCTTTCATTGCTTGTTAATTTTAAGCCTGCCCATAATGCTCTGCCTACAAGGGGCTTTTGGCATGTACACCCAACTACTATAATTCCTTGTACAACTATGTATCATGTCCAAATAAACTATATGAATATGAATATAGTATATGAATATGTAAACCATACATTGTGATGAAAGGTTTTGAGAACCGACAAGTTGAAGAACTGAGACGCTTATGCAACATATGGGAATCTTTACTGAAGAAACGTTTTGCCACACAGTGGCTTCATCAGTCCAATACAAAGGCTGAGGGACTTATTACCTCAATCTCCTCCTCTCCTTAGCCGTTTCTACTTTGTATTGGACTGATGAAGCCACTGTGTGGCGAAATGTTTCTTCAATAAAGATTCCCATATGTTGCATGAGTGTCTCACTTCTTCAACTTGTCAGTTTTCAAAACCATTCATCACATCTGTCAGACACTGCAACATCATGGGATCTTGGTACAAAGACTTCTTCAACGCTTCCCATGTGTTGCATAAGTAGTGTCTCAATTCTTCCAACGATACGTTGTAAGCTTTGCAAGGAAATAAACATTTTCATTTCATTTTAATTTTCACTAGGGTCATCTGCACACAAAAAGGGGTGTATATAGCAATGTACACCCCTGACTTTTTTGGGGGGTTATCCTAGGTAATTTACACTATGCATGATAATTGTATTTATGTGTACCTGTACCTAAATATACTTACATGCATGAATAACTAAAGTGTAATGAACACTGTCAACTGCTCTGGAAACAGAAACATAGAAGATTAATTGATCTGTATATTTCAACTCTTGCTGGGATCCTCTTTAGCAGATACACAAGTGAAAGAACATGAATTTATAGGAAGGTTGCACCTCTCACACACTAGCTGTTTCCCACCGAAGCAAGATGGCCTATAAAAAGAAGAATGCTTTCACCATCACTCGCTCCATCACTGTCTTGCCAGAGAGGCGCCAATATTACCTGGAGGGTGTTCTGGGGGACAACGCCCCCACAGTCCAGTCATGACCAGGCCCCATGGTGGATAAGGGCCTGATCAACCAGGCTGTTACACTGGCCACACCTAAACTGACATATGAACCACAGCTCGGCTGGTCAAGTACTGACTTGAGGTGTCTGTCCAGCTCCCTCTTGAAGACAGCCAGGAGTCTATTGGTAATACCCCTTGTGTATGCAAGGAAGCAGTTGAACAGTCTCGAGTTCCCTGACACTTATTATGTGTTGTCTCTTAGCGTACTCGTGGCACCCCTGCTTTTCAATGGGGGATGTTGCACCACCTACCGAGTCTTTTGCTTTCATAAGCAGTGATTTCTGTATGCAGATTTGGGACTAGTTCCTCTAAGATTTTCCAAGTGTACATTATCATGTATTATCTTTCTTGCCTGCATTCCAAGGAGTACAGGTCAAGGGACTTCAACCATTCCCAATAATTTAGGTGCTTTATTGCACTTAAATGTGCAGTAAAAGTTCTCTGTATATTCTCCAGGTCTGCAATTTTGCCTGCCTTGAAAGGGGCCATTAGTGTACCCCAATATTCCAGCCTAGAGAGAAACAATTTGAAGAGAATCGTTATTGACTTGGCAACCCTAATTTTGAAGGTTCTCGGTATCCATCCTATCTTCTGCTGCTGCTGTTGCTGTGGTGCTGCTACTGCTCCTGCCTCTACTGCTCCAGCTGCTGCTGCTGCTACTGCCACCCCTGTTGCTGCTGCTCCTGCTTTTGCTGCTACTGCTGCTGGTTGTGGTCATGGTAAATTAAGCGCTAAACTCGAAAGGGTCGTGCAAAACTGCTGGGAAACACGTGGGAAGGTGAGGAGGGAGCGAGAGGTAGGAGTGTGGGAGGGTAGGGAAGAGTACAAGAGGAATCAAAGTTGGTGCAGTAAGCTTCTGCTAAAATTCAGTCTAAATCAAAGGAAGGACTTAGGGACTTTCATCACAAAAGTCAGTGTGTATGGGTGGCAAAGGCATCAAAAGTGAATTCTGCACGCCGACTGATAAACAGAATAGTCTATCAGATGTGGTTATAATTATTATTATAATCAAAAAGAAGTGCTAAACCACAAGGGTTATACAGCATGTCAAGATACGGTGAGCACAGTCCTTGCAGAGCAGTGCCTGGTGTTTTTCCATAAGATATCCATGGTTGAGGCAAGTGGTTGATAAGTAGGTAGCCCCCCTCAAGGTGAGGGGCTCTTGATCTAGGGAATTGGATCTGTGCTCAAATTCCCTTAAGCCTGAATGCCTTCCATCACCCCCTCCCCCACAGGCACTGTATAATCCCTATGGGTTTAGCTCTCCCACCTAATAATAATAACGCGACAGGCTGGAGTTTTGAGACTCTCTGACCACGGGTTCAATCCCAGCCGGGGTATGGTTTAATAATAATTAGGCAGGAAAGAACAGTCACCCAAACAAGACAGCGATGGGATGATGGCCAGAATCAAGAAAAGGGAGATTAGCTTTAATTCATTAGATCAGGAGCCCTTCATTAATATCAATGAAGGGTGACATCAGTCTCAATCCATATTCATTCTGACAAGAAAAGTAATGTGAAAACCCATCAACTGTAGGTTTATTATGCTTTTCTCCCCTTGTGGGTTTAGTATTATGATTATAATAATAATATGCTTTTCCCTGCAATATACGTACACTCATTATATAACCCATCCTCATTGGCAAATGCCAGTACAGTATTTTATCAAGACTTGAAACCATCAGTAAAGCAACTGCAATGCTAAAATGGAAATTGAATTTTACTGGTGTTTCCTGTCTCTTCAGTGGTTCTTAGTACAGTTTTCTGGTTGCCCTTCAGTGCATATATTTGTCTCTATTAAGTATTGCATTTATTGTTGAATGTGTTATAACTGGATAAACTTGACTAACTGATTAACCTAACTCCATTAACCAACAAACCATCTGCTTTGCTTCATCATCAGAATATTTTGCACATCATAAACATGTCTTTTATTGTCTTTCCCTTCTTTGAGGTCTAGTTGCAATTCTGAGAATTATCAAACATTTGAACATGTAGCTCTATGATGGTGATGTGTACAACTGTATAAATTTTAATTAGGGTGAAGCACTAGACCCATAAGGGTCAAATAATAACTGGGAAATGGGAGACCTACAGATTCAATCCAAAGAAGAGGATAGAGTCCCTCACCAGGAACAATGCACCTCCTCTGAAGATATTGACTTAAGAATACAAATTAAAAAAAAACATTGGACTTAGGAAAGGCTTCAGTATATGTATGTTAAACCCAACTTAGATTATTTATACAGTGGCACCTCAAAAGGGGTGTGTTGATGTTGAAGAGCTCTTGATCCATGGAATTGAAGCTCCCCTCCCTTTCCTCGAATTACCCAATTACCTTCATTCTCCAGTGGCTATACTCATATGATTCTTGCAGGTTTGGTGGGTTCTCATAAACTTCATACCCTAATTGTGATGTCAGCACACTGCTGGCAAGACAATGACTGAGTAAATAATGGTCAATGTTCCCATAGTGGGAGATGGCCAGTTAGGTAAAAATAATCAGTATCCAAGAAATCAGGGCAGAGTAAGAGGGAGTCTGGGTATAACAACATAATTAATACCGTACATGCTCTCTTATTCTAATGTCACAGTTAATTGTAGATAATTAGGACAAATGTGAAGCTGCTGATATGATGGGGATTTTAATAACAAATTTAAGGGAGTCATACTGTACCTTCAGAAATAAGAGGTCATCATGTTTAATACAAAGGGAGGTCAGGTCTAATTTCTTGGAACAAGAGCCCTTCACTGGAATTAAAAACCTTCCTTAAGGGGGCAGTTATTAATTTAATATAGTCTTGTTAAATTCTAGGGTTTTATTTTGGAGCCCTCATTGCTGAGTTGGACATTCCATGGCAGGTCAAAATTGGGAAGTCAAATAGTACCTAAGTTAAATGTCTTGGAGCTAATGGGGAAAATATTTTCACATAACAGTGCTTAATCCACAAAGGTCACATGGTTAATGGAGAATGCGAGTCAACTGGTTTTGATCCAAGAAAGGGGAGGGTAACTAAATTTTTGAAGACTCTTCTTTTACAGTTCATTTCAGTACTTAGTTAAATTTTCAGTAATTCTGTGCACAAGATACAGTACTGGTAGACAGTAATCATCCAGGGAGGTACTATCATCCTGTCAAATGAATATGAAATCAAAACCTGTATTTTATTTGCACTTTGGTAGGATTGCTGATCTTTATATTCAACATACACATATCTTTACTTTCCTATATGCTTCCTAGATCTATGTGATGGACAGTGAAAGGTTTATGTCATTGATGCCAAAGTCTGTCATGTACATCATCGTCATGAGATCAGCTTACTCTGATAAGCTGTGAATTTTGGCTTTGATGCAACAGAATGAGTGTGTGGCAAGTGTGCAAAGTATAAAAAAAATCCCATCTCATGGGGTTGCATGATGGGAAAAGCAAAACTTTGACCTTATGTTTGATTTAGAATAGCGACTTTGAAGTGTTTACTAGGATAGTTATTATTTTATTGGCTATTTCTTGGTATCTCTCGATAGAATGGGAGACATGCTACTAAAATACGAGTTGATTTTGGTTGGTTCCATGACCTGAAGTAGCTTAAAATTGGTCTCTAAGTAATAGAATTAGATTTATGCTGATTTTCCTGAGGGGGGTAAGGCCATTTCTCCCAACACTACCCAGTCTATTGAATGGGTTTTTATTAGGTCTGATTCAATTACTGGAACACCATAACCATGACCAATCATTCCTGGTTATATTTTGTCATCTGAGCAACGGTAAATCTTCGATTTTTTTTGTGATGAATTCAAAATGGAAGGCAAGTGTATTACAGGCTGGCCCTGCTATACAGTACTTCACTTTACAGTGCTTCATTAATACAAAGGTTTTCCAATTATACCCATTCTTCATTCTTCAGGCTTCCTACAATAAATATATTCACCACTCACTAAAAGCTAAGTACGAAAATATTTTAAGGCAAGTAATGTGTATTGTATATGCATTTTTTAGGCCTAGATCTAATGCTCGCTTAATATATGATAGTGTAAACATGTTATCAGGCTTTTATATGCATTTGAAACTGAAGAAAAGGCTATGTTTCACTTTACAGCAGTAGCCCAGAACCTAATCTGCTGTACAAGAGGGGCACTCCTGTATAGGAAATACCTGGGGACATGGTTAATGAAAGGAGTAAATGTCTTTTAGTGCCTGGAATATCTAGTGTTTATTTTACATTCTATTTTTAAATTGAAATTTTTTAAATTTTGCATAAAACTGGTCAAATTACAGACTTTTGTGCACCTTAGAGGAGTGTGTTGATAGATGAATGGGAGGTTCCTTATGTTAAATCAATAGAATTTGGTCAAATTGAGCAATGGAATTGGTTTAAGGATCAGCAATTTCACTAACTTTGAGTCCTGTTTTAAATTGTGCCCAGAACTTTGTGCCTCTGTTATTCCATAAGTTTTTCATCAAATTTCATATTTTTATTTTTGTCATTACTTTCTGTAAAAGATTCTTTACCACTTCAAAAGAATTTTTGTTTCTTTTGAAAAATGACTACACTGAGCACTCTGAATTAAACCCTTTCAGTAGCCATCATGTAGAACTACTTCACTGAGGCCAGGGCCCTCACGTAGTTCTACATTATGAGCTCAACTCGCTCAGATAAGCTGATTGTGGTAAATTTTGGCTTAGATATGAGAGAATGGGTCTACACAGCATGTGTATAGAAAAATCCTGCCCTACACAGTGCATAATGGGAAACAGCAGAACTCTGTGTGTTTGGTTTAAAATAGCAGTTTTAAGGTGTGTTTAGGATGTTTTTTAAAGGTTTTATTTTGTATTTTTATATTTTATTATCCGGAAAATAGAGTATACAGTGGACCCCTGCCCAACAGCGGCATCAAGTAACGGCAAATTCGTCTAACAGCGCTCTTTGGCGTAAAATAAATGGCTCTACCAACTGTGAAAAACTCATCTAATGGCGTTCGGCCCGAGCGGGCCCAGCCACTCCAAGACTCAGTGCGCCATTGTTTACAAGCTGTTGTGGTCGATTCCATGTGTACCTGCGATATATTTTGTATTATTCCAGTGTTTTTAGTGCTTGTAACCCCTAAATAAGCCACCATGGCCCCCAAGAAAGCTTCTAGTGCCAAGCCTGTAGTAAAAGGGGTGAGAATTACGATGGAAATGAAGAAAGAGATCGTTGAAAAATACGAAAGTGGAGTGCGTATGTCCAAGCTGGAAAGGCTATACAACAAATCCCATTCAACCATCAGTACTATCTTGGACCTGCAAGAGCCTCAGGTGCAACAGCAACAGATCACATCTCAGGAATGTTCTTCAGAGCAGGAGGAAGAGATACAGAGGAAGATGACTTCGTCAAGGATTAGGGAAATGTGTACAATGTTTACAAAGGTACAAGCATTTATTGATGAATTTTATCTTGTCGCAGTTGCTGCAAGCCGTATTGGCAACATGTACAGTGAAACTCGTGTCCCATTTTAGTGAAATCCTAAGGGCACGTGAGAAACAGAGCTCTCTGGACAGATTTTTGGTGCGACAGGGGTCCAGTGACTCAAGCTGGTCCTAGTGGCATTAAAAAACCAAGAAGGGAGGTAACCCCACCAAAGGACTTAGTACCTGAAGTCTTTATGGAAAGGGATTCCCTTTCCAAACAATAAAACACCTGTATCATCTGCCCTCCTACCATCTCATCATTCATCAACAACTCCACAATGAAGGTAAGTGGCATTTAATTATTGTTTATTTTGCATGTCCCATTCGTTTTTGTGTAGGGAAATGTATATTTCATGTAAAAAAAATTATTTTGTTTAATACTTTTGGGTGTCTGGAATGGATTAATTCTATTTCCATTATTTCTTATGGGGAAAATTAATTCGACTAACGGCTAGCTCTCTGGAATGGATTAATGCCGTTGGTCGAGGGTCCACTGTATTTTTGAGAGATTATGAATTCAAAATGGAAGGCAAATGCAATACGATAGGCCTGGGGACATGACTAATGAACAGAGGAAATGGTGTTTTGGTCCCAATTATGTCTACATTGTTTATTTTGCATTTATTTTAAAATTAGTTTTTAAATTTTGTGTAAAACAGGCCAAATTATGGACTTCTGTGGACTTTATAGGGAGTTGTATTAGTTGAATGGGTGGTTCTTTCGTGCTCAATCTACAGAATGGAAGGCATACTAGTGAAATAGCTAAGAATTTGGTCAAATGACACAATACAATTGATTTAAAATAGGACTCAAAGTGGGCAAAATCACCGATGCATAGATTGGGCCCAGACCACTAACCTTGTGCCTTCATAATTCTGTAAGTTTACCAACAAATTCTGTACTTTTGGTGTCGTTACCTTTGGGAAAAGATTGTCATTTCAGACAAAAACCGTTTATTAAGAAAATAAAAGTTAACACTGATCAATATTAATTTCCGGGGTCTGGACAGTGAAAGGGTTAATTGTTCTCAATAGTCAGTTTTCCTCATTTAAATTAATTGAAATGCAATTAATACGGATTAATATTGTTTATTATGTCATCTAATATGACATAATAAACAATATTAATAGCATATACTCTAGAATGAATAAAATAGGCCATAATATGGCGAGTGATGGCAACGCCGGCGGCATCATCCTGCTGCCATTTACTCTCCCACTCTAGTATCTTCCCAGTCTGTAACCCCACACCCAGCTTGTGTTTATCTATGATTAGTGGTGAGGTTGTCACATATGTAACCACAGGTGTGGTCAAGACAGATGTACGTATACATAGGTGAAGACGTGATCACTGTGGCCACAGTGGTGTTGGTGGCCAGCTGCCTCACTCTCTGCTGCTGCCTTCTTCGTTTCTCTAGCTTTTTTCATAGTTCCTAATCGCTTCCTGAGCTTCTTGCTGATTGTACGCAAATACTGTCTCTTTGGGTGAGGCATTGAGTAAGAAATTTGTACAACATAAGACAAAATTACACATCTCAAGGGTCTGCTGCTGTCACTCAGAGCGGCTCACCTCCCATTCCTTTTGACCCTTGGTTGGCACTGAGATAGCCGTGGTCTAGCAGCTGTACCTACAGCCACCCAGAGGGTTAGCAATTTGTATTTTGAAGCATTTGGCACAAAAATACGAAAACAAAAATTACGGAAAATGTCTAAAAATGATGACATCATATTACTATTATATTGTATTATTAGTTATAATTATTATTTAGTACATACGTATCATAATTATTATTATTAATACATACGTATTATAATTATTATTTAAAAAAAAAAAAAAAAAAAAAAATAATAATAATAATTATAATACGTATGTATTAATAATAATAATTATGATACGTATGTACTAAATAATAATTATAACTAATAATACAATATAATAGTAATAATATGATGTCATCATTTTTAGACATTTTCCGTAATTTTTGTTTTCGTATTTTTGTGCCAAATGCTTCAAAATACAAATTGCTATTATTATTATTATTATTAATACATACGTATTATAATTATTATTACTCTTATTAATTTAGGGAACTGGAGCACAGATCCAATTCCCTAGATCAAGAGCCCATCACCACATACTAATAATAATAATAATTATAATAATAATAATACAAAATAATAATAAGTGATAATAATAATAGTGAACATAGATAAGAGTAAGGTGATGAGGGTATCAAATGATTTAGATAAAGAAAAATTGGATATCACATTGGAGAGAAGGAGTATGGAAGTGAATGTTTTCAGATATTTGGGAGTTGATGTGTCAGCAGATGGGTTTATGAAGGATGATGTTAACCATAGAACTGATGAGGGAAAAAAAGGTGAGTGGTGCATTGAGGTATATGTAGACAAAAAATATTATCAATGGAGGCAAGGAAGGGAATGTATGAAAGTACAGTGGACCCCCGGTTCGCGATGCTATCGGTATCCGATAAATCCGGTAACCGATGCATTATATCGCAGAAAATTTGCCTCGCTTCCCGATACAAAACCCGGTATGCGATGTGGTTCGTACGAGACGTGTCCATGTGTGGCCTGAACTGCCCCGTGTGTGCCAGTGTTTACAAGCCAGCCAGTGTGCGCGCATCTAAGGATACATTCGGTACATTCCATATCATCCATATTATCACTGTTTTTGGTGCCTGTTTTTGCAAAATAAGTCACCATGGGCCCCAAGAAAGCTCCCAGTGCCAACCCTTCAAGACCAAGGGAACTAATGACTGTTGAAATGAAGAAAGAGATAATTGCAAAGTACGAAAGTGGAGTGCGTGTGTCGGAGCTGGTCAGGTTGTATAGTAAACCCCAATCAACCATCTCTACTATAGTGAGCAAGAAAACGGCAATCAAGGAAGCTGTTCTTGCAAAAGGTGCAACTGTGATTACGAAACAGCAACCGCAAGTGTTAGAAAATGTTGAGAGACTGTTATTGGTGTGGATAAATGAAAAACAGATAGCAGGAGACTGCATCTCTCAAGCAATCATTTATGAAAAGGCTAGGCAGTTGCATGACGATTTGGTAAAAAAATTGCCTGCAACTAGTGGTGATGTGAGTGAATTTAAGGCCAGCAAAGGTTGGTTTGAAAGATTTAAGAATCGTAGTGGTATACATAGTGTGATTAGGCATGGTGAGGCTGCCAGTTATGTTGTGCGACAGAAGTCCAGTGACTCTCAACCTGGTCCTAGTAGCATTAAAAGAAGGGAAGTAACCCCGGAAAAGGACTTGCTACCTCAAGTCCTAATGGAGGGGGATTCCCCTTCTAAATGCTAACACCATCCACACTCTCCCCTCCTCCCATCCCATCAATCATCACCAGATCTTCATTAAAGGTAAGTGTCAATTATTCTTTCGTTATTTATTGCTATTTATTGTTATTGTTGTTATTGTAATTACTATTCTATTGCATTAAACTTAATATTTCATGTGGTAAAAGTTTTTTTTTTCATACTTTTGGGTGTCTTGCACGGATTAATTTGATTTCCATTATTTCTTATGGGGAAAATTGATTCGCTTTCCGATATTTTTGATTTACGATGAGCTCTCAGGAATGGATTAGTATCGCAAACCGGGGGTCCACTGTATAGTGGTACCAACACTCTTATATGGGTGTGAAACTTGGGTTGTAAATGCTGCAGTGAGGAGGCAGTTGGAGGCAGTGGAGATGTCTTGTCTAAGGGCAATGTGTGGTGTAAATATTATGCAGAGAATTCGAAGTGTGGAAATCAGAAGGTGTGGAGTTAATAAAAGTATTAATCAGAGGGCTAAAGAGGGGTTGTTGAGGTGGTTTGGTCATTTAGAGAGAATGGATCAAAGTAGAATGACATGGAGAGCGTATAAATCTGTAGAGGAAAGAAGGCGGGGTAGGGGTCATCCTCGAAAAGGTTGGAGGGAGGGGGTAAAGATGGTTTTGTGGGCAAGGGGCTTGGATTTCCAGCAAGCGTGCATGAGCGTGTTAGATAGGAGTGAATGGAGACTAATGGATTTTGGGACCTGATGACCTGTTGGATTGTGAACAGGGTAATATTTAGTCAAGGGATTCAGGGACACCGGTTTATTTTTATATAGCCGGACTCGAGTACTGGAAATGGGAAATACAATGCCTGCACTTTAAAGTAGGGGTTTGGGATATTGACAGTTTGGTGGGATGTGTAATAGGAAGGTATATATATAACTGGGGCCTTGATATTGTAATTATTTCAGGTCACTTTTTATACTGTGTCTTTATATGTGCTTCTAAACTGTTGTATCTGGGTGCCTCTGCAAAAACAGTGATTATGTGTGAGTGAGGCGAAAGTGTTGAATGATGATGAAAGTATTTTCATTTTGGGGATTTTCTTTCTCTTTGGGTCACCCTACCTAGGTGGGAGACGGTCGACTTGCTGAAAAAAAAAATCAAATGAATTTGTCCCACTGTGTGTTGATAACCAAGTGATAAATACTGATCCCATCAACTGAATGATCTATATTGAGTCCTTTATCTTATCTCTTACTTCACTTTCACTGTACCTGATTATCCTAAGTATAATCCAATTCTACATCACTGCTACTACTTTGGCTCTTAGCACCACCCAAGCCTGTCCATACATAAAGCTGCTCCATCTCTGCCATTCTTCCCTCTACTCATACACTATATTCCTTTGCTTGTCACCTCCTACCTTAAATTTCCATACCTTTGCCTATGTTTTGGTTTCAATTATGATATTGAAACCTTCCTCTCACTCATAATATTCAGTAATACCCCCCCACACAAATCTTAGTGCTTAGTTATGATTATAATTATAATAAACCCCCCCACCCAGGGATTTCATAGTGTTTTACCTTCCAGAACATGAATAAACAATTTAATAAGAAAAATTGGTAATAAAGTAGTAAACTATTTAGATGTCAGTAATGACTAACCAAATACAGTATCCTAAAAAAATTTCAGTGGCAAAAATCCTACTATAAAGAAACATCACACTTTTGTCTTTAGTAACTTTCTAACAGGTAAACTGTGCAAAGCAAAAACAAAACTTCATGTCTTGGTAAAAATAACAAAAAGGTCACTACACTAATGCTAAATGAGGATAAAGCAAAATTGGTTGAAAATAGGAGATGCTTATCCTTTTATTATATACAGTAACACTATATACTATAATGGAAAAGCTCTCACGTTGATTTACCGTGGAGACAGTATGATACAAATTGTACACACCTCAACATGTCATTAGTATAAGGCCCCTTAGATATATAAAACTTCCACTCCCATATAAGGTAAGAAAACCATATACAGTAGGTTATGGAATGAAAGAACATTGACTTAGAATTTGTAAAATTGGGACATTTTATTTTCTTTCCAAAACAAGCTAAAATCAGCTGCCTGCATATTCATATAATTATAATAATGATTTATTTAGATGCTATAATACAGATGTATATAAAACAGTGCTAAGCTGTGATTAAAAAAATGAATGTGTAGCTAATTAAACAATCCACCTTCTAGCAGCAAGAGGAGAAAAATGTGGTCCTACAACAACCTCCAGTATCTCCAGCTGAATGTCTCAACTTGTGGTAATAATAAGGTCACTTTGACCAATTTCCTTGCAATCTTAAGAAAGTTTCTGAGCTCCTGTGCTCATGGCCAGACTGAGTAAATTCAAGGCCACTAGATTAAGACATCAGCCAGATGACAAATGATGACCCAAGCATTGACCAGTCATAGGTATCTGCATCAACAATTTTTTTTTTCTGGGCACAAGTTACAAGATTACCAGGAAGGCTGAAGTGTAGCAGCTATAAAGATACCACTGGTGAAAGCCAATGGATTACTAATGCTGAGGAAAGTAGAAACAATAACAGTGAAGGGCATCCCCAGCTGATACTTAGGTCCTTCCATTCTTAATAGTTGGGGTCAGACTCACAAAAAAAGATTATAAAAGATAATTCCTCCTAGCACTCATAAATGAGGGCCATAAACTAACCAGGTGAGAGAAGGGAAAATCAAAGAACCAACTGTTAGTCTCTCTTCATCATGTGAACCATTTAGTGCAAATGGCGAGACTTGGTAGGGCGAGATGAGAGACTGCTGATCCAACAACTATCCATGGAAGGACAAGAGTAGGAGGGAAATAGGGCTGGTGTGCATTCATTCACTCGTATAAAAGAATAAAATCATGGAGGTCATTACTGAAAAAAACCCAAATTTACAGGTCACATTAACCCATGACACTGCAAATGGGAAATCTATGATTGTACTGCAATTGCTTGCAGGAAATTAGCACAAATAAACGTGAAGATTGTGCTACATATTGGAGAGCAGGTGGGTATCATTAAGAAACAACCAAGGCATTACATACATCACTGGTATACTGTTCCTCCACATAATGACTTCTGCAGATTAGCAAGTCATGCACATTCACACACACAAACATTCACATCAAGCAGTGACAAAGGTGTTCATCAGTATCTAAAACTTGACTTGAGGCACTCTAATGAAAGCTATAGTTTTGATGACCAGCTGGAGAAACCTAGCATTATTAAAGTTTAAAATAGTATAGAGAGCCTGAAAATATAAAATTTTGTGTATCACTGTAAAAGCTACAACAAGATTTAGCTTATCAAATCTAAAATCAAAAATGTGTTTTCATAAAATAAAATTAAATAAAAAATAATTGTAACTACATACTATAACAGTAACCACTAACAATTACTTAATAAAATTTTTCAAGCACTAACATTGTCATATCTGTAAAACTGAGTGACAGGGAAAGGTGATATTATGGAAAAATAGATAAGCTGACTAAAGATTTAGGTTGACAAGTCTTTGATGCGATGAACAATGTCAGCAGTAGCACATCTCTCGCCAGCACCACACGAGGGTTCCCACAATACATTCCTCTTTGCTATCTACAGATTCTGGCAGTGTCTGCAAAAGAGAACAAGGGTGAATATCTTATTTCCAATTGTTGCTTATTTGTATATAAAAAAAAATCTTTTACAGGAATTAGCTAAATCAAAATGACACGACTGTAAACAAAGTAAAGTGGGGTTCAACCTCATGACAAGCCAGTCATCAAATTAGTAGGGACGTGTGCACTAGCCTCCGAGTTGAAGGACTGACAAACTACAAGTCCGACTCTACTCTGTTCACTGAGTAATCTTTAGAGGATTTGTTCAGTGTTTCCTTCATGAAAATATGGTTAACATTTTGTAGTCCACATTCAGTAAAATTAAGTTAATAATAATAAAACTTCTCCATGGGGAAGTGGAACAGAATTCTTCCTCTGTAAGCCATGCATGTCTTAAGAGACGACTAAAATGCTGGGAGCAAGGGGCTAGTAACCCCTTCTCCTGTATACATTATACTAAAGTTAAAAAGAGAAACTCTCGTTTTTCTTTTTGGGCCACCCTGCTTCGGTGGGATATGGCCAGTTTGTTGAAAGAATAATAATAATAAAACTATTAAAGAAAAATCCTAATTAATGAAAAATGAAGTTAGAATTTATATTATTATTATTATTATTATTATCAAAGAAAGAGCTAAACCAACAAGGGTCATATAGCACTGCAGGGCAGAAAATAATGCTGAGGCTATAATCAGCAAGGTGGACAGGGGATCAGAGGTGAAGGGAGAAAAGGGCTGGAAGGGACGTCAAGGGCTATGTGTCAAAGTTTGTACAGTAGAGCAGTTGCTGAAAAAAAGTCAAAACGTGAATTTAAGTCCAAGGCTGGGCCGTCTGCAAGAAGGGAAGATAAAGTAAGAGTGGAAGGTCGGCAGCGTTGCTGGAGGTAAATCCTGTGAGCTTGCTGGTACACCAGACAATTGACAAGAAATTGAAGAACTGAAATAGGGACCTGACAAACCTCACAGAGAGGAACAGGGTGTCTTTCCATAAGATAGCAATGGGTAAGGAGTGTATGGCCAATGCGGAGCCAGGAGAGTGCAGTCTCCTGAGAACGGCAATGGTGGCAAGAAGATGGCCACAAACCTAAAAGCGGTTTAATAGAGTGCAATTTGTTACTGTGCATGCCTGACCACCGTTGTTGCCAACGGCTGTGAAGACAGGCCGAAATGACTGGAAAATAATCCCTGAACAGAATACCTCTTTAGGAAACCGGAAGATCATGCACCGCCGACCGTGTAGCAACATCTGCTTGTTCATTACCCTGCACACTAACGTGTCCAGGGACCCAACAGAAAACAACATCTTGGTGTTTGCTAGCCACATGGCGCAACCATAGTTGAATATGAAGGACTAATGGATGAGGGGAATCAAATTGTTTAATGGCTTGTAAAGCACTGAGGTAATCTGAAATGATCACAAGCAACGAAGGAGGCTTATGTAATAAGAAGCGCTATGAGGATGGCATACAACTTGGCAGTAAAAATACTAGCCGAGTCTAACAAGTGACCTTGTACATCATCAGGGAATACTGTTGTGAACCCAACACCGTCAGAAGATTTAGTACTATCTGTATAAACAGCGGTGGCATGAGCATGTGACCGGAAGTGCTCAAGAAAGAGAGAGTGATAAGCAGTCGTAGGCAGGAAAGCTTTGGCGCATGGTAGGGATAGTAAGGAAAAGGCAAACACTAAATGAACATACTGGAGAGGAGAAGACTGGAGTGAGTGAAGACGAAGAGAAAATGGTTGGAGTAGGCAGAGGCGCCGAACAAACAATGGACTTCTATTAATGTCCGAGACTAACCTATACATAGAAGAAACACGAAGATCATGAGCGCGGACAAAATAACGAAGACAATGAGCATCACGACGAACAGAGTTGTAGGAGAAGCCGCAGAATAGACTTGGTCACCATACTCCAGCTTAGACAAGACTAGGTAGGAATGCAAAGGGAGGAGAGCTCAGCGATCTGCTCCCCATGAACGATGCACAAGAATTTTAAGGATATTCAGCCGACTATGGCAAGTTGCCTTCAAAGAAGAAATGTGAGGTTTCCATGTCAACCAGCGATTGAAGAGAAGGCCAAGAAACTTGACCATATCACATTCTGGAATATGTGAGCCATGTAAATACTACTGTACAATGGAGTATCTGGGATAAGAGGACACCTAGTGAAGGTAATGAAACGGGTTTTCGTACTAGAAAATTTAAAAGCCATATGAAGTGGTCTGATGGGAAACTTGGTCAATCGCATCCTGAAGGGAGGCTGCTACTAGGCGACAGTCAGCACCTGAGTAAGCTATAGTTAAATATGCGTTGGAAGAACAGAAGGTAGGTCATTTATAGCTAAGAGAAAAAGGGTAGTGCTAAGGACACAACCTTGTGGAACTCCCTCGGCTTGTACAAAGTCTGAGAAAAGCAAGGAGTCAACACAGACCAGAAAATGTCTATCAGATAAGAAAGCAGCAAAGAAGGTTGGTAGATTACTTCGGAGGCCTAAAGAGTAGGCTTGGGCTAGAATGTTATACCTCCAAGTAGTGTCATATGCCTTCTCAAGATCAAAAAAGACTGCTAGGATGGAGTGTTTGTTAGCAAAGGCATTTCGAATATACGTATCTAAGTGAAGCAAGGGGTCCAAAGTAGAGCGGCCCTTGCGAAAGCCATATTGGTGAGGGGAAAGACTATTGCGAGTCTCCAAGAACCACATCAGACGTCTATTCACCAGTTGTTCCATCACCATGCAGACCACACTGGTCAGGGCAATGGGACGGTAGTGCGAGGTATCAAGCCCCAAGTTGCCTGGTTTGCAAAACGGTAGTACGATGGCAGATTTCCATTGTTGAGGGAGAACCCCTTGCATCCAAATATGATTGAAAAGATGTAAAAGGACTGGAAGGGCAGTAGAATGCAGATGTTGTAGCATACTGATATGAATATCAGGTCCAGCTGCTGAAGGCTGGCAAGTGGAAAGCATGGGCTCTAGCTCTAGGAGAGTGAAAGGTACGTTATACGGCTCCATTCCATTAGAGGAGAAATCCAAGGGCAATTGCTCCTTGACAGACTTGGACGCAAGAAATGAGTGACAGGGGTGAAGCCCTTGGGAGATATGGACAAGATAGTTCCTGATTTCCATGGCAACTTAAAGAGGTTCTGCAACATTAACACCAGCAACCCGCAAAACAGAAGCTGGGTCCGGAGTGTACCTGCCACACAACTTCCATACCTTCTTCCACACATATAGGGGAAGACGAGGTAAAGGTAGACACGTAGTTTTGCCAAAAAGTGCATTGAGCATTGCGTGACGCGGCAAGCAACTGCCCTTGCTCGCTTAAAATCCGAAAGACACTGTGAAGTCTGATTATATTGATAATGGCCCCACGCAGCACGTTTCAAACGCATTGCACGGGCACGCACAGGAGACCACCAAGGCACACATGTCTGAGAATGCCTGCCTGAAGTTTTAGGAATAGAACGTGACGCCACTGTCAAAATTAAGCTTGAAAACTGGTGTGCCACTTCATCAATAGAGGACAAAAGAAGGTCCTCACGAAAGGTAGTAATACAAGAGTATAAGTTCCAATCCGCTCATGCAAATTGCCAATGAGAGCTATGAGGCAGTCAGGAATAGTATGTAGTAAAAGAAAGAAGTACAGGTCTCCCTCAACATTCGCGAGGGTTAGGGGATCAAGAGCCTCACGAATATTGAAAAACAGTGAATGTTTGGTGCCCCAATATATTGTAGGGAAATATAATACAATACTGCTTCCTTAACTCGTTGAACCATGATCATAAAATACATAAAAACGTCATAAATTGTACAAAATATATACATGTTATGCTTTAATAACATGTATGTTATTAAATGCCACAGACTCCACCACTGCCTCCACCACTGCGAGTCCCTACTACCCTCCCACCGACCCCCGCAACTGGCAGCCAGCCCTCCCACCACTCAGTGTGGTGAGTGTTTTGTTTGTTCATTATTTGCTATTAAACTACAGTATAAATAATGTAAACCCATTAATGACTGCATATTGGAATGGCTATTCAGACAGGTATTGGACGGTGACATCATGTGTTTACTCTTGAACACAGCAAAGAATCAAACATTTCTGCTACTGCTAATAACAACAATAGTAATGGTACAGAGAACCGACATGTTGATAAATTAGGCACATATACAACTCTTGGGAATCTTCAATGAGGATTCTTCATTGAAGATTCCCAAGAGTTGTATATGTGCCTAATTTATCAACAATAGTAAATAATAATAATAATAATAATAATAATAATAATAATAATAATAATACAATAAAATTGAAGAAGGAAATTGTACAAAAATATGAGGGAGTGGTTGACACATCGTCAGTGTGGCTTTGTTTATGCTGGAGTGAACATTAGTCTCCCAGCTTTTCCAAACATTTCACAATAATTCAGCGTTTGAGGCAGTGGTATTTAATAACATATATGTCATAAATAATAATAGTACATATTATTAATAACATGTATTATTATTATTAAGCAGTAGTATTTAATAACATACATGTTATTAAATACCACTGCCTCAACCACTGCCTCAATCGCTGCCTCAATCGCTGCCTCACCCACTGCCTCAATTGCTGCCTCAACAGCTGCCTCAACCACTGCATCAATCGCTTCCTCAACAGCTGCCTCAACAGCTGCCTCATCCACTGCCTCAATCGCTGCCTCAACAGCTGCCTCAATCGCTGCCTCAACCACTGCCTCAATCTCTGCCTCAACAGCTGCCTCAACCACTGCCTCAATCGCTGCCTCAATCGCTGCCTCAACAGCTGCCTCAACCACTGCCTCAATCGCTGCCTCAATCGCTGCCTCAACAGCTGCCTCACCCACTGCCTCAATTGCTGCTTCAATCGCTGCCTCAACAGCTGCCTCACCCACTGCCTCAATCGCTGCCTCAACCACTGCCTCAATCGCTGCCTCAACAGCTGCCTCAACAGCTGCCTCAACTGCTGCCTCAACTGCTGCCTCAATCGCTGCCTCTACCACTGCCTCTACCACTCCAGTCGCACTCAATCTACAAGCACCAAACACAATGAATTATTGTGAAATGTTTGGAAGAGCAGGGAGACTAATGTTCGCTCCAGCATAAACAAAGCCATACTGACGATGTGTCAACTACTCCCTCGTATTTTTGTACAACTTCCTTCTTCAATTACGTATATCGTATTTATTATTATTATTATTATTATTATTATTTCTATTACTATTGTTATTATTAGCAGTAGCAGAAATGTTTGATTCTTTGCTGTGTTCAAGAGTAAACACATGATGTCACCGTCTAATACCTGTCCGAATAGCCATTCCAATATGCAGTCATGAATGGGTTTACATTATTTATACTGTAGTTTCATAGCAAATAATGAACAAACAAAACATTCACCACAGGAGAAGAGGGGACTACACGAGGGAAGGGGGGTGAACCTCCACCTTCGTGAGAGAGCTAGAAACAGGGCGAGAACCTGGCGCCGAGGTAGAAGGCAGATTCAACTTCACAGGTGATAGACGCGAAGAAGGTGTAGGCTTGCGAGATCTCATAGACTGAGAAACTAGCAAGCAAGATGAAGCAGCAGAAGTAGGAAGAGGTGCAGAGGTAGGAGTTTCAGAGGATAAAACTGCAAAAAGAATTAGAAACAGGGGGTGACCCCAGAAGACATGGTCGTAGAGGAGCTGGTAGGCGAGAGGACCGTCAAGGTTGGAGGTCTCTGGGCTACCCGTGAATAAGGAACACTAAGGAGTTTTCCCTGAAGGCGGAGCTGGGAGACCGCCATAGTGTAAGGCCTTCACTCTCTTTAAGATAGTGGATTTCTTGTTCATTACAATAAAATTGACAACAGCGTGAAAAAGTAAGATGAGATTCATTGCAATTGAGACAAGAGGGGGGAAAGACTGCAAGAAGTATTGGTATGATCTGCAGAACCGCAGACCAGGCACTCTGCTGTAGATCTGCAGTATTTAGCGGGGTGCCTGAAGTGCCAGTAATTACGACACTGTTGGGGAGTAGGGACCACTTTAAGGACTTCTAGGCGATGGCTTGCAATATAAACGGAGGACGGGAGTTCACGGCAGTTGAAGGTTAAGTGGGTGATGTTACTGGAAAAGCGCGTCTGCCCATGAGCAGGCAAGATGTATGTATTCATTTTGAGAATAGGAAGGTATTGAAGGGCTAATTGCTCTAAAATATCATCGCTGCAAAACAGAAAATCGCTCTGTACAATGGTATGCAATAAAACCACAGTACCACTGCAAGAATTGAGAGTATTGTGCTTATGAGCTATGATTAGAATGTTATCTATGGAAGTTATATGGGAGAGAGCTTGAGCTTGTTCTGAATTCTGAGCTGTAATGACACATGTGCTGTTTCAAAGAGCTTGAAAAGATATATTTAGGCCAATGTGTCATTAAAGAGCTTTACCAATACAGTGGAACCCCGAGTTTCGAACGCATCAACTATCAAATGTTTCGAGTTTTGATCGCTTTTTTCGCACCATTTTTTTCCTGAGTATCGAACGTGCCCCGTGTTTCAAACCACGTACCAGACCTGTCCGTCTGCCCCATGCCTGCGCATCTCCCCACGCAGGCGTCGCAAATCAGTCTGGCTTTGTTTCTCAAGTAAACTTTACAATATATACTAGGCATTTAAAGTGCCCTAGAGCAATAAAATGCATATACAGTACACTCATTACTTACCTAAAATATATTTGTAGTCTTAATGGTCTTAATATATGGTGCAAGGTGAATAGTAAGGTAGGTAGGTATCAAAATGTGGTACGTATGTAACCCCCATGTTTGTGAGTTTTGTAAACAAACCAGTTGTTGTTGTTGTTGTTGTTGTTGATACCAGCCTGGACACAAATTGTTTTTGTTCACTTCATTAAGCCGACTGGAAAAACATTTCATATTTATGTTAATTTATATGTTTGTGTGTTATGTAGTGTGTTTATTATGTAGTTTTGGAAAAATATCATACATGGATAAAGCAAAATGTCTATTAAAATTTTATATGACATTTAATATGCCTCAAAGTGATTATTATTGTGTTGCTATTATTATTATCATTATTGTGTCGTCTTCATGACTAATAACACACACTTAATGATTTTAATGAGTTCCAACATGCCAGCACAGGTGCAAGTTGTGGAGTTTAAAGCCTATCTTCTACAAGGTATGTAAATGGTGTACGTACACCATTTCATGTCTACATTATGTTTTTTTTATGAAAGAAGTGATCTAATGCAGTTTGCCTCACAATCTCCATTTTCTTTTATACTAACACGTCTGAAGGAGGAAAGAATGGGAAGACGTTTTCATAGCTGGAGCAAGAATGCCTGCGACTGCGTCATCCCCTGCCACCACATACATAATGACATACATATTTTATTCATTCTAGAGTGTATATCAGGTTTTTATGTTACTTCTATTGTTTATTATGCCATATTAGATGAATTGTGATAGATAAATAAGCTGTAGAGTTGATAATAGTGTCATATTGAAGTACTATTTTTTCATGCCTCTTGACAGGAGGAACAAATTAATTGAATTTACATTACATTATTTCTTATGGGAAATACTGCTTCGAGTTTCAAACATTTTGACTTTAGAACTAGCCCCTGGAATGGATTAAGTTCGAAACTTGGGGTACCACTGTACTATGATCAGAAAAATAATCAGCTGGAGACATCGTTGGAGAGAAAAGAATTTAGTACACTGCGTACCTGTAAACATGGTGCGCAAAGGGAGTGGGTGTTGCATAGGTCGTTTTGGGCAGACATCGAAGAACCGTCATCAGTAGGTTGTCTATAACGCTTAGTAGTACCGCGGGCGGTCTGACCTGAGGGAGGTGGGTGATCCAAAAACCGCTGCACCGTATTTGGGGAAGTCGGATGCATTGTTAAAGGTGTGCGAGAAACAGCAGCATTAACAGAAATGGGTGGCATCCCAGCACCTGAAGCAGGTGATGGAGCATCACCAGCAGAAGGTACAGGGGTATGGGAAGAGTCTAGAGAATGATCCAATAATGAAGCAGAGTCAGAATAGGATGTGGGATCAGAAAGGAGCCTGGGAGGAGGAGGGTTATCACAGAATGAAGACTCCATGATAGTGGTGCTTCTTTCTTATTTTAAAGAAAAAAAAAGAAAGAAGGAAAGAAAAAAAAAAGGAAAGAAAAAAATGGGGATAGTGGAAGGACAGTCACTAGAAGACATGGAAGGCCCATAAGTTTGTCCCCTCATCCAAGAGGGCCTCGAGCCCATGAGCAGTGCAGATGCAGCGTGGAACCTGTGCCATACTCTACCCTTCATGCCAGTAAACCAGTGCTCCGGGATAGCAACCTCACTTCTACTGAGCCACCTTGGCGGACAAAAGAAAGGGCGATTGGAAACCCGCCACAAAGCATACCACCTTCAGCTGTCACCTCCCAGAACCAACAGGCAGCCTCTGGAGATACACCCATCACCTGCAGGATACCAAGCCCACTTCTCAGAAATCTGGGAAGGGAGCAGGGCACCTCTAGACAATTCAGATTCCATGGCAAACTACACCACCCCCGAGGGACTCCATGGAGTGGGACGAACCCCAGCACACTACCCCGTACCTAGAAACCGTAATGCCAGAGCGGAGGACCCCAGAGACTACAAACAGGATGGGGAGAGGGGAGGGTTGGGAAGTGGGAGGAAAGGAGAAAGAAAAAAGGGGGGGATGGGGAGGATGAGATAGGGAAGGAAGGATTGGGGGGTAACTAGGTTCAATCGGAGGAAGAAGACCAAAAGGTCCAATTCCTCAGACCAATAGCCTCTTTACAATGACAAGGAGCCTCCTTTAAAGAGGCTAGAATTTATAAACTTTTAATATTAATTAACGAATAATAGTTCTTTAATAATAATCATCATTACTTGTCAAAACTAAATTTTCTTTGCATTTATTTTTTTTTTTAAATTACTGTATAGGTATTGGTCAATGTGTGGTGTAGCTAATTAGTGTAATTACTTTATCTTCTATTAAACCAAGATAATCAGCCCCTCATGCATGCAACAAACAAAGCAAACTATTTTTAATTTCTTTGGCTGTTTCCCACTAAAGTAGGTAAAAGCTATACAGAAATTCAGATATGTAATGAAGAGTTAGATATGGAAATCTGCAATCTTGTAATGTTGTTGGGAGCCAGAGTTGGTACCTCTTTCTTTACTCTTCTGGACACAGCCTCTCATATCTTTAAAAAGTATTAATTTATTTTCCATGGTTACGAGATTCTCAAATGCATTCATCTTTGATACATAGTAGACTCTCGTATATCATGTGTCCAAGGATCGCATTTTCAAGAAATTGCTAATGAAGTTTCAAATGCTACTTAAGTCATAATTGCATGGGAAAGTGACTGGTTGCTGTCACTGAAATTTGGGAAAAAAATGCACAGAGGGAAATTTTTCCTGATGAGCTGGATGAAATTATTTCTAATACAGGACTCTGACACATCTAGAAGCACTGCTTTCCTAAACAGGAGCACTGCAGTAGACCTACATCAACTCTCCCCAAACATCTGCAGATCAACAAGAATTGACAACTACAATGTAAGGTATGAAAAATTATTACTCTTCAAACACTCCAAAATTTAACCCTTACTCTGTCCAAACGTAGATCTACGTTCGCACGCGTAGTGCTCCGAACATAGATCTACGTCCAATTTTACATTGTTTCTTGTGTAAAAAAAATGTAGATCTACATTTGGACAGTTTAAAGTAGAGAGAAAAGATGACTTGTTTTTTTTCAAGGTATCATGAGCATAACCATGTTTTTATCATATGTTCTTTAGTCCACATATAACTATTTTATATAAGGCATAGGTTCTCAGGAACATAATTTGCGCTATGTCCGAGATTCTTCATTATACAGTGGACCCCAGGTTATCGTAATTAATCTGTTCCAGAGAGAGTGACTAAACCCAAATTGACTATTTCCAAATTCATTTTTCCCATAAGAAATAATGTAAATCCAATTAATCAGTTCCAGACACCAAAAAGTATTAAAAAAATAAATAAATTTTTTACACGAAATATACATTTACCTACACAGAAAACAATGAGACATGCAGAATAAAACAATAATAAAATGTCACCTACCTTATTGAAGACTTGTTGACGTATGGAACATGGGAAGAGGGGAGAGGATGGAGGAGTTAAAAGTGTTCCAGAGGTGTCTGTTTCTGGCATATGATAGGAACTGTGGCAGAGACAGGACAAGATAGTCCTTCAATATGACACTAATATCAACTCTGTGGCTTATTTATCAAGCACAATTCATCTAATATGACATAATAAACAATAATAATAACATAGAAACATGATATATACTCTAAAATTAATAAAAATGTCATTATGTATGTGGCAAGTGATGGTATGTTGATGCTGTTAGGTGTATAAGGGCCACTGAAAGATAAGCCTTATACAGTGGTGGTGATGGCGGCAGCAGGGACGGAGGTGTTGTCAGTCGCCCTATATAACTCAAACAACATTGGAGGAGTCAGTTTCATGCTGTCCTTTTTCTACTGATTAATCGCTTAAGTTACTTGCTACACTGTTAATGCCACACTTCATTGCTGGCTGGTGCTATAGCCTTTACAGACTCCTGCTGCTTTAGCATCGTACAGATCGCAGAATCACTGAAGAAGGCTTTCTACCCTCTCTCTCAGCCTTTTACCAAAGGGCTGGCTGGCACTAGTAACTTTCTTTGGGCCCATGGTGGCTTATTTAGCAGTCGCAAGCACTAAAAAGAATGGAATAATATGAAATGTATCATGTGAACGTGTGGGATTGTGCTTACTGGCTGATAAACAATGGCACACTGAGTGTCAGGCTGCTGTTGCCGTGCAGATGCATTCAGGACTAATGACTATTAGCGAGCTCAATGACGATCACCGAGCCAATATTGTGACGAAAAAAAACATTACAATTTCCGAATACAGTACGTATTTCGAAATCCGACGACTGCGATATCTGGGGTTCCACTGTGTGTGTGACGAGTTATTTATTTATTTATTTATTTGTCTTTGCAAATAGTACACTGAGATTTTGTATTTACAATAATGGGTTGCAATGCAAAGAGAGCCTCTATTATGCCTATGCATTATGGCCCGACTTAACATATATTGGTTTACAGACTACTTAACACTAAGGATTGTATCATAGTTGTACAGTAGATTATTAATTATTAGTGAATCTAATTTGTATAAGATAAAAGATACATTCATATATTCAAAAATGCTTTTTGTGAAAACAATGATTCAATTATATTCAAGTCAACAATGGATAAAAGGTTCAAGGTAATTGTTGAAATTATGACATGGGAGTACATAAGTGAGAATATGTGCACTGAGTATTTAGCATTTAGTCTAGGGTGATTAAGTGGCTTTTGAGAAGAGTCTTAAATTGATTTTCAGACCGGTTTACTTTAATATCTTCTGGTAATGAATTCCATATTTTGGGGCCCTTTATATGCACAGATTTTTTACACAGTGTGATATGGACACGAGCTACATCAAAGAGAGGTCTGTGTCTTGTGTTATGGTCATGTGTCCTGTTAAGGCTGGTGAGGAGAAGTTTGAGTGGAGGGTTTATATTTGCATGTATTGTTCTGTGTATGTAGTAGGCACATGAATAAGTATGAATGTTCTTAACCCTTTGACTGTTGCGGCCATATATATACGTCTTACGAGGTACCGTGTTTGACGTATATATACTCATAAATTCTAGCGGCTTCAAATTAAGCAGGAGAAAGCTGGTAGGCCCACATGTGAGAGAATGGGTCTGTCTGGTCAGTGTGCACCATATAAAAAAAATCCTGGAGCAAGCAGTGCATAATGAGAAAAAAAAACTCAGACCGTTTTTTTTAATTAAAATGCCGACTTTGTGGTCTATTTTCGTATAGTATTTATGGTTGTATTCTCGTTTTCTTGGTCTCATTTGACAGAATGGAAAACATATTATAGAAATAGAGGTGATTTTGATTGATTTTACTATAAAAAGAACCTAGAAATGGAGCTCAAAGTAGGGGAAATGTTTGATTTTTGCCAATGTTCAAAAGTAAACAAATGATGCCATTGTGCAATAAATATCCAACTAGCCATTCTAATATGCAGTCATGAATGGGTTGATGTTATTTATACAATTATTACAGTATTGCAGTAGTCTGCATAATAGTAAGTCTTCTATTTTTTGTTTGAATAAAAATTCAAAATAGAAAGCAAGAGTAATATCAGAGGGGCCTGGAGACATGACTGATGAGCAAAGAAAATGTTATTTTAGAGCCAGGAATGTCTGCATTGTTCATTCTGGACCTTATTTTGAAATTGTCATATTTTTTAGTTTTTGTGAAACTGGCCAAATTGCAAATTTCTGACCACATTATTAGGTAGTTGAAGTCGGTAAATGGGCAGTTTCTTATACTCAATTGATAGAAAAAATGGAGTTCTAAAGAAATAGCTATGAGTTTGGGCGACTGGAACAATGGAATTAGACGAAAATAGGGCTCAAAGTGGGCAAAATCGCCGATTTGTAAACAGCGCCGAGGTCGCTAAATTCGCGAGAGCATAATTCCGTCAGTTTTCCATCAAATTTCGTTTTTTTGGTGACATTACAATCGGGAAAAGATTCTCTATCATTGGCTCCAACCGCAGAGCCAGGAGAGGAAACAGACGTCGTGGTTCACAAACTAACCAGAACCAGGCTCATTCTTCCAATTTGGGGGAATCCGAGCGCCCCAGCCTACTTGTCCAGTCGTGACAGTAGGTGATAACGAGTACACCATTCCAGTTCAAAATTCCTATGAAGCCTTAGCCAGCCTTGAGAATGACAACCCTGCTGTTGATGCTGCTTCACACGTCTCTGACGTAGAGGAATTTGGGGATGAAGTAGAAAATGCTTAACCCAAAAAGTTTTTTCCAGGTATATAGAACAAAAGTCAGAGATAAGATAGGTCCCCTTAAAAATAACTATGGGCACCTTACTGACAAAGAGAATGAAATGTGCTCGATTTTAAATAATTATTTTCTCTCGGTTTTTACACAGGAAGACACTAATAATATTCCGGTAATTAATTTTTATAGTGGGCCAGAAGAAGATAAATTATGTAACATCACAGTCACTAGTGAAATGGTTGTGAAGCAGATAGACCAACTGAAGCAAAATAAGTCACCGGGTCCTGATGAGGTTTTTTCAAGGGTTCTAAAGGAATGCAAAATGGAAGTCTGTGAACCATTAACTAATATTTTTAATTTATCTCTTCAAACAGGTGTAGTGTCTGATATGTGGAAGATGGCTAATGTAATTCCTATTTTTAAAACAGGGGACAAGTCGTTACTGTCAAATTACCGCCCAATAAGCCTGACCTCAATTGTAGGCAAATTACTAGAGTCAATTATAGCTCAAATTATAAGAAGCCATCTCGATAAGCATAGCTTGATTAATGATACTCAGCATGGATTCACAAGAGGCCGGTCTTGTCTAACTAATTTATTAACTTTCTTCAGTAAAGCTTTTGAGGCTGTTGACCACGATAAAGAATTTGATATTATTTACTTAGATTTTAGTAAGGCATTTGATAGAGTTCCACACCAAAGACTGTTGAAGAAAGTAGCAGCTCATGGCATTGGGGGAAGAGTGCTCTCGTGGATCGAATCATGGCTCACAGACAGGAAGCAGAGAGTGTCCATAAATGGGGTTAAATCCGAGTGGGGATCAGTAACAAGTGGCGTTCCACAGGGATCAGTCTTGGGCCCGTTGTTGTTTATAATATATATCAATGATCTTGATGAAGGAATTACTAGTGATATGAGCAAATTCGCCGATGACACGAAGATAGGTAGGATAATTGATTCAAACGTAGATGTTAGGGAACTTCAGGAGGATTTAGACAAACTCGACTCTTGGTCAGAAAAGTGGCAGATGCAGTTCAATGAAGATAAATGCAAGGTTCTGAAGCTCGGGAGTGTCCATAACCCTAGCACTTATAAGTTAAATAATGTAGAACTTAGCCATACAGATTGCGAAAAGGACTTGGGGGTTATGGTAAGCAGCAACCTTAAACCAAGACAGCAATGCCTAAGCGTACGTAATAAGGCAAATAGATTACTGGGATTTATATCAAGAAGTGTAAGCAACAGAAGTCCAGAGGTCATACTGCAGCTTTATACATCATTAGTTAGGCCTCACCTAGATTATGCAGCTCAATTCTGGTCTCCATATTACAGAATGGACATAAATTCGTTAGAAAACATTCAGCGTAGGATGACTAAATTAATACATAGCATTAGAAATCTTCCTTATGAAGAAAGATTGAAGACTCTTAAGTTACATTCACTTGTTAGACGAAGAATGAGGGGAGACCTGATCGGAGTGTATAAGTGGAAGATAGGTATTAATAAAGGGGATATTAACAAGGTCTTGAGGATATCTCTCCAAGAGAGAACCCGCAGTAATGGATTTAAATTAGATAAGTTTAGATTTAGAAAGGACATAGGAAAGTATTGGTTTGGAAATAGGGTAGTTGATGAGTGGAACAGTCTACCTAGTTGGGTTATTGAGGCTAGGACTTTGGGTAGTTTCAAATTTAGGTTGGATAAGTACATGAAAAGTGGGTCATAATAAGCATGTATGCACCTGGAGAAGAGAGGAATGTAGAGGAGAGAGAGAGATTTTGGGAGATGTTAAGTGAATGTATAAGAGCCTTTGAACCAAGTGAAAGTAATTGTGGTAGGGGACCTGAATGCTAAAGTAGGAGAAACTTTTAGAGAGGGTGTGGTAGGTAAGTTTGGGGTGCCAGGTGTAAATGATAATGGGAGCCCTTTGATTGAACTTTGTATAGAAAGGGGTTTAGTTATAGGTAATACATATTTTAAGAAAAAGAGGATAAATATGTATACAAGATATGATGTAGGGCGAAATGACAGTAGTTTGTTGGATTATGTATTGGTAGATAAAAGACTGTTGAGTAGACTTCAGGATGTACATGTTTATAGAGGGGCCACAGATATATCAGATCACTTTCTAGTTGTAGCTACACTGAGAGTAAAAGGAAGATGGGATACAAGGAGAATAGAAGCATCAGGGAAGAGAGAGGTGAAGGTTTATAAACTAAAAGAGGAGGCAGTTAGGGTAAGATATAAACAGCTATTGGAGGATAGATGGGCAAATGAGAGCATAGGCAATGGGGTCGAAGAGGTATGGGGTAGGTTTAAAAATGTAGTGTTAGAGTGTTCAGCAGAAGTTTGTGGTTACAGGAAAGTGGGTGCGGGAGGGAAGAGGAGCGATTGGTGGAATGATGATGTAAAGAGAGTAGTAAGGGAGAAAAAGTTAGCATAAGAGAAGTTTTTACAAAGTAGAAGTGATACAAGGAGGGAAGAGTATATGGAGAAAAAGAGAGAGGTTAAGAGAGTGGTGAAGCAATGTAAAAAGAGAGCAAATGAGAAAGTGGGTGAGATGTTATCAACAAATTTTGTTGAAAATAAGAAAAAGTTTTGGAGTGAGATTAACAAGTTAAGGAAGCCTAGAGAACAAATGGATTTGTCAGTTAAAAATAGGAGAGGAGAGTTATTAAATGGAGAGTTAGAGGTATTGGGAAGATGGAGGGAATATTTTGAGGAATTGTTAAATGTTGATGAAGATAGAGATGCTGTGATTTCGTGTATAGGGCAAGGAGGAATAACATCTTGCAGGAGTGAGGAAGAGCCAGTTGTGAGTGTGGAGGAAGTTCGTGAGGCAGTAGGTAAAATAAAAGGGGGTAAGGCAGCCGGGATTGATGGGATAAAGATAGAAATGTTAAAAGCAGGTGGGGATATAGTTTTGGAGTGGTTGGTGCAATTATTTAATAAATGTATGGAAGAGGGTAAGGTACCTAGGGATTGGCAGAGAGCATGCATAGTTCCTTTGTATAAAGGCAAAGGGGATAAAAGAGAGTGCAAAAATTATAGGGGGATAAGTCTGTTGAGTATACCTGGTAAAGTATATGGTAGAGTTATTATTGAAAGAATTAAGAGTAAGATGGAGAATAGGATAGCAGATGAACAAGGAGGCTTTAGGAAAGGTAGGGGGTGTGTGGACCAGGTGTTTACACTGAAACATATAAGTGAACAGTATTTAGATAAGGCTAAAGAGGTCTTTGTGGCATTTATGGATTTGGAAAAGGTGTATGACAGGGTGGATAGGGGGGCAATGTGGCAGATGTATGGTGTAGGAGGAAGGTTACTGAAAGCAGTGAAGAGTTTTTACGAGGATAGTGAGGCTCAAGTTAGCGTATGTAGGAAAGAGGGAAATTATTTCCCAGTAAAAGTAGGCCTTAGACAAGGATGTGTGATGTCACCGTGGTTGTTTAATATATTTATAGATTGGGTTGTAAGAGAAGTGAATGCGAGGGTCTTGGCAAGAGGCGTGGAGTTAAAAGATAAAGAATCACACACAAAGTGGGAGTTGTCACAGTTGCTCTTTGCTGATGACACTTTGCTCTTGGGAGATTCTGAAGAGAAGTTGCAGAGATTGGTGGATGAATTTGGTAGGGTGTGCAAAAGAAGAAAATTAAAGGTGAATACAGGAAAGAGTAAGGTTATGAGGATAAAAAGATTAGGTGATGAAAGATTGGATATCAGATTGAAGGGAGAGAGTATGGAGGAGGTGAATGTATTCAGATATCTGGGAGTGGACGTGTCAGCGGATGGGTCTATGAAAGATGAGGTGCATCATAGAATTGATGAGGGGAAAAGGGTGAGTGGTGCACTTAGGAGTCTGTGGAGACAAAGAACTTTGTCCTTGGAGGCAAAGAGGGGAATGTATGAGAGTATAGTTTTACCAACGCTCTTATATGGGTGTAAAGCATGGGTGATGAATGTTGCAGCGAGGAGAAGGCTGGAGGCAGTGGAGATGTCATGTCTGAGGGCAATGTGTGGTGTGAATATAATGCAGAGAATTCGTAGTTTGGAAGTTAGGAGGAGGTGCAGGATTACCAAAACTGTTGTCCAGAGGGCTGAGGAAGGGTTGTTGAGGTGGTTCGGACATGTAGAGAGAATGGAGCGAAACAGAATGACTTCAAGAGTGTATCAGTCTGTAGTGGAAGGAAGGCGGGGTAGAGGTCGGCCTAGGAAAGGTTGGAGGGAGGGGGTAAAGGAGGTTTTGTGTGCAAGGGGCTTGGACTTCCAGCTGGCATGCGTGAGCGTGTTTGATAGTGAATGGAGACAAATGGTTTTTAATACTTGACGTGCTGTTGGAGTGTGAGCAAAGTAACATTTATGAAGGGGTTCAGGGAAACCGGCAGGCCGGACTTGAGTCCTGGAGATGGGAAGTACAGTGCCTGCACTCTGAAGGAGGGGTGTAAATGTTGCAGTTTAAAAACTGTAGTGTAAAGCACCCTTCTGGCAAGACAGTGATGGAGTGAATGATGGTTAAAGTTTTTCTTTTTCGGGCCACCCTGCCTTGGTGGGAATCAGCCAGTGTGATAATAAAAAAAAAAAAAAAAAAGTACATGAGTGGGAGGGGTTGGATTTGAGTGGGACTTGCACATCGGAGCTTGTTTCTTGGGTGGCATTGAAAATTGGGTTGGTCAAATGTTTGTTAGTGGGATGAATTGTAAAGGACCTGCCTAGTATGGGCCAACAGGCCTGCTGCAGTGTTCCTCCTTTCTTATGTTCTTATGACAACCCACCTTTCTGTTTGCACATAACTCCAAACGAAACAATTGGTCCTTTAGTACAAGCTTCTGTCCATAATGCGCCCGTTCATGTGTTCATGGACTCTGGTGCGCAAGTTAATATCATCAGGTCTAGCTTGTTTAAAGAGAAGCAGTTACGCCGTGTCCTCCTCGTTGAACCAACTACTGTAACCTCCCTTAGTGGAGTAGCTGGTTCCCTTCTGCGAGTCCGAGGTCAGACCTCGCTCACCTTTACTATCCAAGGAAGAGACTTTACTGCTGCTTTTCTTGTTGTCGATCAGATTACCTTCCCTGGTGACCTTCTACTGGGATTTGCGTCCAGGCGAGACTTACGCATTGTGCTCGACCCGTACCGATGGCATGCCCAAATTGACGACTTGATTGTTCCATTTTGGGGTTACCAGCTTGGATCAGAAATCTGCCATACTGCCGCAGAGTATGATGTACAGATTAAGTCCTTACAAGCCAATGCATTCTCCAGTAGCGTACCCAAGTGGTCAGGCACTGGTAACTCTGTCACTCCCATCTGTGTTCCACCTACACCTTCAGATATGCAAGATAGTGTATTGCCTCAAGTGTCCGAGGACGCTCAGACTGCTTTGAGTGCTCAGTCTATCCCTGCAATGTCTGCTAGTCCAAGTAGTAGTTTCTCCACAGGAGACGCCTTGTCGGAAAATGATTACTTGAAACTAGTAATGCCATCTCTTGTTGATGTCACATGCCGTCTGCAGAAAGACATCTCTGTTGCGGCTAGTGCTCTCACTAGAGTGTCTGTTGTTGTTCCTAATGTTCCAGATGGTGATAACGTCCTAGTTGACAGTGATTCCTGCAAGGTCAAGGGTTTATTTGTTGAACCTTCCTTACACATTGTAAGAGACAGTAAGATCCATTTATTCCTTGCTAACACTTCGGGTCATAGTGTTCGTCTCGGAGCAAATACCAATCTCATTGACCTGGTTCACTATCCTTACCCTGTTCAAGTACAGGATGACGTGCCACCTGACCAGTGGGTCAGTGCTATTTCAACAGTGGAGACCTCATCCACTCTGGATCAATCCATTCCACCAGCTGAGGAGAAAGACTTAGCTCCCACTGACTTCCCAGATGAAGTCAAGCGTTTGTTGACTCTGTTGAACAAACGTTGTAAAGCCATTGCCTTACCAGGTGAGAAGATGGGTATAACGAACTTATTGTCCCATCGTATTCCACTTGAACCTGGTACTAGGCCTATCTATATACCTGCGTACAGAATGCCTCATTCCCAAGTTGCTGTCGCAGAGGAATTGATCAATCAGATGCTCAATGATGGAGTTATTGCACATAGCAATTCACCCTGGAATGCGCCCTTGATCCTAGTGCCTAAGAAGGACGGCACTTGGCGCCCAGTGAATGACTTTAGGAAGTTAAATGCGAAAACCATTCCAGATCGCTTCCCATTTCCTGTACTAGGTGATCTTTTATGCAATATCGGAGATAACAAAGTCTTCTCGACCCTGGACTTGTTACAAGGGTTTTGGCAAGTCCCTCTTCACGAGGACAGCCAAGAGTTAACTGCATTCTCTACTCCCACAGGTCATTATCACTTCCTCCGAATGGCTTTTGGATTACGATCCTCACCTATCACGTTCTCTAGACTCATGACCAATATCTTTAGAGGTCTTATAGGTAAAGCACTTATGGTGTACTTAGACGACGTAATAGTCATGTCCAAAGATGTGGATACACACCTGAAAAGACTTGATATAGTACAGTGGACCCTCAACCAACGATATTAATCCATTCCTGAGTGCTCATCGTTAGTCAAAATTATCGTTAGTCAAGTTAATTTTCCCCATAAGAAATAATGGAAATCAAATTAATCCGTGCGAGACACTCAAAAGTATTGAAAAAAAAATTTTTACCACATGAAATATTAATTTTAATACAAACAAACTGAAGATTACAAGCACAGTTACATGACACTTACCTTTATTGAAGATCTGGTGATGATTGATGGGATGGGAGGAGGGGAGAGCATTGATCTTCTTAGTGTTTAGAAGAGGAGTGGTATTAGGAAGCAAAAACTTCACCTTAATGAAGCTCATTTCCCTAGAAAGTCACTCTGCCAAGTCTGAAGGATGACCAGGAGCATTGTCTAATACCAGGAGGCACTTAAGGTCTAATTTCTTTTCAAATAGGTAATTTTTCACATTGGGGGCAAATGCATGGTGTAACCAGTCATAGAAAAAGTCCCTAGTGACCCATGCCTTACTGTTTGCCCTCCAGAGCACACACAAATTAGCCTTGATGACATTGTTTTTCCTGAACACTCTGGGAGTTTCAGAGTGATACACCAATAAAGGCTTCACTTTGCAATCACCACTAGCATTGGCACACATCAACAGAGTAAGCCTGTCTTTCATAGGCTTATGTCATGGGAGTGCCTTTTCCTCCTGAGTAATGTACGTCCTGCTTGGCATTTTCTTCCAAAACAGGCCTGTTTTGTCACAATTAAACACCTGTTCTGGTTTCAGTCCTTCACTGTCTATGTACTCCTTGAAGTCCTGCACATATTTTTCAGCCGCTTTGTGGTCCGAACTGGCAGCCTCACCATGCCTTATCACACTATGAATGCCACTATGCTTCTTAAATCTCTCAAACCAACCTTTGCTGGCCTTAAATTCACTCACATCACTAGTTGCTGGCATTTTTTTAATTAAATCGTCATGCAACTTTCTAGCCTTTTCACAAATGATCGCTTGAGAGATGCTGTCTCCTGCTAAGTAAGTTTATTCAGGTATACACAAATACAGTTACATAGAATTATCATACATAGCAGCATATGTGCAGAAAACCTAGGATAACCCAAAAAAGTCAGACAGAGTGACTTATCTGTTTCTCGTTTATCCACACCAATAACAGTTTTTCAACATCTTCTATCACTTGCGATCTCAGTTTCGAAAACATAGTTGCACCTTTGGCAAGAACAGCTTCCTTGATTGCCGTTTTCTTGGCCACAATAGTAGCGATGGTTGATTGGGGTTTTGTGTACAGCCTGGCCAGCTCGGAGACATGCACTCCACTTTCATACTTAGCAATGATCTCTTTCTTCATATCCATAGTAATTCTCACCCTTTTTGCTGTAGGGTTGGCACTAGAAGCTTTCTTGGGGCCCATGGTGACTTATTTTGCAGGTGCAATCACTAAAAAGGCTGTGATAATATGAAATGTTCCGATTGTATGCTTGGAAGCGACCGCGGTGGCTGGCTGACTTGTAAACACTGGCCAGAAGTGGACGCGTCTCAGACGGAACGAATAGTGTTGGTAGAGTTTTTTAGCACTAATCGAGGCAAAATTTTTGCGATAAAATGTATTGCTAGTCAGATTTATCGTTAATCGATCCCATCGCTGGTCGAGGGTCCACTGTACTTGGCAAGCTTGAAGAAGCCAATTTAAAGATCAAACTGTCCAAATGTCAATTTTTCAGATCAGAAATTAAGTTTCTTGGTGACGTAGTCACTCCTAGAGGGGTTACGACTGATCAAAGTAAAGTAACGGCAGTATTAAATTTTCCAACTCCCAAAACTGCCGATGCTGGAAAATCCTTTGTGGGTCTAGCAGGTTTCTACAGATCTTTCATTGCAAATTTTTCTTCAATAGCAGCTCCGCTAACTGAATTGCTTAAGAAAGATGCTCCTTTCGTTTGGACCTTCCGTCAAGAAAGAGCATTCCAGACACTAAAAGAAAAGCTAACGTCCGCTCCTATTTTTAAATTCCCAGATTTTTCTAAGCCCTTCTGTCTGACAACTGATGCTAGTTCAATTGGCATAGGTGCCGTACTAGCTCAGAAGACTGATGGCAAGTACAACGCAGTTGTATTTGCTAGCCTAGTCCTTACGAAGGCTGAACGTAATTATACAGTAACGGAGCAAGAAGCTTTAGCAATAGTATGGTCTTTAAAGCACTTCCGAGACATTATTTACCAGTACCCTGTTCATGTCTTGACAGACCATGCACCACTGATACCTTTATTCCAGAACAAACAACCTACTGGAAGGTTAGCCAGATGGACCTTAACTATCCAAGAGTTCAATCCCACTTTTGAACATTTACCTGGCAAGTCAAATGTAGTTGCAGATGCTTTATCGCAACACGTTAGTGTAGTTACTGCAGATCCTCCAATTACTGTCGAGGACGTCAAAAATGCCCAAAGAACAGATCCCATGTGGTCTGGTGTGATTCGATTCCTGCTCCAGGAAGATCTTGTTCTTACTGTGAAGCCACCAGCACCCATCAGTGACTTTGTAATGAGCCAAGAATTACTGTATCGAACAGCCGAGTTGGGTACTCCAAGCAGAAGGGTGTACCAGTTAGTAATTCCACAGTCACTAGTGAACATAGCTCTACAGCTAGTTCATGATGCACCAGGTGTTGCACACCCTGGTATGGATTGTTCTGTGAAACAAGCCAGAATGAAATACTTTTGGCCACGTATGGCAACTGACATTTCAGAGTACGTTAAGAAATGAAGTGTTTGTATGCAACATAAAGGAAATGTCTATGGTCCTAATCCAATCCAAGTGTACCCAACCACTAGCGAACCGTGGGAAAGAGTTGCCCTTGATCTATTAACCAATTTTAAATATTCCCTCCAAGGCAACAAACATCTGTGTGTTATGGTAGACCATTTCACCAGATATTGTGAGTTAGTTCCTATTGCAGATAAGACTGCTGAGACAGTAGCTAAAGCGTTTAAAGAACGCATTATCTGCAGGCATACCACCCCTAAGTCCTTAGTAACAGATAATGGAGGTGAATTCTGTAATGAGATTCTTGAAAATTTGTGTACTTTGTACAATATCTCTAAATCTACCATTGTTCCTCATCATCCTGCCAGCAATGGGTTAGCAGAACGAACCAATAAGAAAGTACTTGATGTCCTGAGAGCCACTATCAACCCCAATAGAGAAACTTGGGATGAAGTTATACCAGATGTCCAATGTGCCATAAATTCTGCTTACAATGCTTCCATAGGTGATACTCCACATTATGCATTGTATGGTGTAGACAAGCGTTTACCCTATGAGTTGTTATATTCCACTCCGAAACCTAATTACAACCCTGATGATTTCGTAGCAACTCGTACAAGCATGGCTCAAAGTGTTTTTAGAAGAATCCATGAAACACTTCATAAATCAACAGCAGAATTTACTAGAGTAACTAATAGCCATGCTAAGCCATCAAAAGTAAAAGCAGGTTCAAGAGTAATGCTGATAAATTTCAACAAAACATCCGAAATGCCTAAGCTCGATCAAAAGTTTGTTGGCCCTTACCGAGTTGTAGAACATATCTCTGGCTATAAGTATAAGGTTAGAGAAATTAGTACTGGTAAGTACAAAGAATCCCATTTAGATCATATGAAATTAGTATGCTATGTTGATGATATTGCTACCCAGACTAATGTAACAGATGCTGAAAATCCTCTTGACTCCGTACCCTCTACCTCAAATACTCAGTCAGATAATCAACCTGAATGTCGTTACTCCCTGCGTACTCGACAAGTAATGAGAAACCCACAAGTATCTTTTGTAGATACTCGTTCAGATCTCCCTCAGTCAAGGCATGTGTTAGCCATTGCAGAGGAATTCGATCCTCCCAGAGATGATAACCATTCTGCATATGTAAACCTCACCCTCGCAGAATTGGGTTTAAATGTACATAGTCTGTATAACTAGATGTCCGAGATGAAGTAAATTGTCAACTGTTTGTTATTAACCCCTTCAGGGTCCAAGGTCCAAATCTGAAGTGGTGCCCCAGTGTCCAAGAATTTAAAAAAAAAAAATTTTTATTTTTTCTTATGAAATGGTAGAGAATCTTTTTGTGAGGGTAATAAAACAAAAAGTACGAAATTTTATGGAAAATTGGCGAAATTATGCTCTCGCGAATTTTGACGTGTCAGCGATATTTACGAATCGGCGATTTTGTTGACTTTGACTCCCATTTTAGGCCAATTACATAATTCCAGTCAACCAAATTCTTAGCTATTTCACTAGTATTACTTCTATTCTATCGATTGAGCACAAGAAATCGCCAAGTCAACTGTTTCAACTACAAATTAAAGTGATCTGAAATTGTTAATTTGGTCAATTTAACACAAAGTTCAAAATATTCCAATTTCAAAATAGGATCCAGAATAAACAATGTAGGTATTCCTGGAACTAAACTAACATTTCCTCTGTTCATTAGTTACGTTTTGAGGCTTTACAAATAAATTCCATTTTGATTTTTTATTCACATAATGAATTTTTATTCACACCAAAAAATAGAAGAGTTACTGTTATGCAATACTGTAATAATTGTATAAATATCATCACCATATTTGTGAATGCATATTAGACCCACCAGCTGGCGTGTATTAGACGTGTGAGGTCGTTTGTTTACTCTTGAATATCGGCAAAAATTTAACATTTCTGCTACTTTGAGCTCAGTTTCAAGCCATTTCCAGTGCTAAAACCAATCAAAATCATCTCTATTTCTGTAATATGTCTTCCATTCTATCAAATGAGACCAAGAAATCGCAAATAGAACTATAAAAAACATACGAAAAAACACTGCAAAGTTGCTGTTTTAATCAAAAAATCATGATTTCAGTTTTTTCTCTCATTATACACAGCGTGCTGCAGGATCTGTTTTATGTGGTGCACACATACCACATAGATGTATTCTGTCATATCTAGGCCCAAATGTACCACTCACAGTTTATCAGAGTGAGCTGAGCTCATGACGTAGATCTACGGTTTGGACCCTGAACGTAAAGCCGTAGATCAATGGGACGGACCCTCAAAGGGTTAACTGATTAGTTTTTCAGAAATTTTTTTTTTCGTATTCACGTTCTCTCCGTATTCTGAGAATTTGACAGTAGCGATCTGAGTGCGCATTCAGATGCCTTTGCTGTTAATTTCACCTTGTATATATATATTTATTCTTCCTCAGAATCCGTAGAGTGCATGAATACAGATCGATCGATCAATGATTTATTCTTATAGTTTGTAATGCATTACGTCAAAACTCATTACAATGAAACTCATTACGTTAAGAGTGATTACGTTAACACCCATTACGTAAAACTCATTTGTGGAGGGATTCGGGATATTAGCAGTTTGGAGGGATATACTGTGTATCTTTATACGTATATGCTTCTAAACTGTTGTGTTCTGAGCACCTCTGCAAAAACAGTGACTGTGTGAGTGAGGTGAAAGTGTTGAATGATGATTAAAGTATTTTCTTTTTGAGGATTTTCTTTCTTTTTGGGTCACCCTGGCTCGGTGGGAGACAGCCGACTTGTTAAAAAAAAAAAGAAAAAAAAATTACATCATACAAGCCAGTGTTTTGGACGTTTATATACTCAATAATTCTAGCAGCTTCAAATCAAGCAGGAGAGAATGTGTCTGTGTGGTCAGTGTGCACCACAAAAAATTCCTGCAGCACACAGTGCATGAGAAAAAAACATCCTTTTTTTTTTGGATTAAAACGCCGAATTTGAGGTGTATTTTTGTATAGTATTTATCATTGTATTCTCATTTTCATGGTCTCATGTGATAAAATGGTAAACATCTGGCAGAAATAGAGATGATTTTGGTTAGTTTCACGAGGAAAACGACCTTGAAATTGAGCTCAATGTAGTGGAAATGTTAAATTTTTACCAATATTCAAGAGTAAGCAAATCACACCACATGTCCAATACACGTCAACTGGGGAGTCTAATATTCTTTCACTAGTGTACTGATATTATTTATACCATTTTTACAGTAATGCAGTAGTCTGCATAACAGTAAATTTTGTATTTTTTGTATGAATAAAAAATCAAAATAGAAAGCAATAGTAATATAAGAAGGGCCTAGAGACATGACTAATGAACAGAGGATATGTTATTTTACTGCTAAGAATGTCTACATTGTTTAATCTGGACCCTATTTTGAAATTAGTATCTATTTTAATTTGCATGAAATTGGCCAAATTGCCAATTTCTGACCACTTTACTGGGTAGTTCAAATCGGTAAATGGGTGGTTTCTTGTACTCAATTGATAGAAAAAATGGAGTTCTAGAGAAATAGCTATGAGTTTGGTCAACTGAAACAATGGAATTGGCCAAAACCAGGGCTCAAAGTCGTCAAAATCACCGATGCATATATGTCGCCTTGACGCTAACTTCGTGGGAGTGTAATTTCGCGAGTTTTCAACCAAATTTCGTACTTTTGGTGTCATTACCGTCGGGAAAAGATTCTCGATCATTTCACAAGAAATTTTTTTTTTTTTTTTCAAAAATTTTGCAACAGAATGACAGTTTCAGAAAGGGGCTTGGGACAGTCAAAGGATTAAGGATCGGGGGTCTCGACCCTCAAAGGGTTAAGGAGCAGCATTACACTAGTAGTGAGCGCATATTACACAGTGTGCTACAGATATTTTTTTATATAAATAACGCTCCATACATGTCATTTTCCGTGTAGTATACTGAAAGCAGACGTGTATTATTCCCTGAAAGCGAACGTGTTTTATTCCTGTCAGTCAGGCAGTGGCCAGGACAGGAGCAGATGGGAAGTGTGTTTAGTTCAGTAAGAGACGGGTGGTGACGGGGGTAAAGTCATTATGTTTGGGCGGTAGTTTGAGTAGGTAATTTTGGCAAGTTTTTTAGTGTACATTATAGGTGTTTGTGTTGAAGTGTTCTCATGTTTATTTGTAAGGCCCTAGTATGCAGAGGCCTGTTTATACGAGAGTACTCTATGGTGTTTTGCCTGATGGTAATTAGTCTATCAGGCAGAAGTGAAGACGGGGATGTGTATGTTATGGAGCCTCCCTGATTTATTTTGCTTAACTCATTAGTAGCAGTGTGCTAGTGAGCTAATGTGAACTGGAGTGTGGTGTTTTTTTGGAGTAGATTGTAAGTTGTATGTAAATTACTATTATTTTTTTTTTTCAACAAACTGGCCGCATCCCACCAAGGCGGGGTGGCCCAAAAAGAAAAACGAAAGTTCCTCTTTTTAAATTTAGTAATTTATACAGGAGAAGGGGTTACTAGCCCCTTGCTCCAAGCATTTTGGTAGCCTCTAACAACACGCATGGCTTACGGAGGAAGAATTCTGTTCCACTTCCCCATGGAAGAGGAAATAAACAAGAACACGAACTAGAAAGAAAATAGAAGAAAACCCAGAGGGGTATGTATATAGTATATGCTTGTACATGTATATGCAGTGTGACCTAAGTGTAAATAGAAGTAGCAAGACGTACCTGAAATCTTGCATGTGTCTTCTTTCTTTCAACACACCAGCCATATCCCACTGAGGTGGGGTGGCCCAAAAGGAAAAACTAAAGTTTTGCCTTTTAAATTTAGTAATATATACAGGAGAAGGGGTTACTAGCCCCTTGCTCCCGGCATTTTAGTCGCCTCTTACGACACGCACGGCTTACGGAGGAAGAATTCTGTTCCACTTCCCCATGGAGATAAGAGGAAATAGACAAATACAAGAACTAGAAAGAAAATAGAAGAAAACTCAGAGGGGTATGTATATATATGCTTGTACATGTATGTGTAGTGTGACCTAAGTGTAAGTAGAAGTAGCAAGACATACCTGAAATCTTGCATGTGTATGAGACAGAAAAAAAAAAAGACACCAGCAATCCTACCATCGTGTAAAACAATTACAGGCTTCCATTTTACACTTACTTGCCAGGATGGTAGTACCTCCCTGGGTGGTTGCTGTCTACCAACCTACTACCTTGAAGTTACTAATAATATAAATATATTTTTATATACACGAGTTTTTGTCCTTCCTTCCTAATAATAGTTAATATTGTTTAAATATACGAGTACATGCCGGCCCAAAAGTTACTGTGTTTTTCAGTGTAATTTTATAGCCCCTAGACAGCAGTGTGAGCAGCCTTTAGGGGCCAGGACCATTTTATTTAAGTTACAACATCAAAGTCTTAACAGTGCAGCAATCAGGGTCCTGATAAGACACCAGTTCCAGCTCAAAATTTTTCTATAGTAGTAAGCTGATAGACAGCAACAACCCAGGGAGGTACTACTGTCCTACCAAATGAGTGTAAGACACAAACCTGCATTTGTTTTACATGATGGTAGGAGTACTGGTGTGTTTCTTCTGTCTCATACACACACAAGATAATGGGTATATCTTGCTACTTTTACTTACAATTAGGTCAGATGCGTGTGTATACACGTTTATGTACACACACACTTTTTTTTTCTTTTTTTCTTAATAGTGCCCGTTCTTATTATTTTCCTCTGCTCTGACATCCATGCGAAAAGTGGAATAAGAAAATTTCCTCCATAAGCCATGCATGTTGCAAAAGTCAACTAAAATGCCGGGAGCAATGGGTTAGTAACCCTTTTCCTGTAGTGTGTCTTATTTTTACCAATTGATACATTACACAGCAATATAGTAGCAACAGTTATAAGGATATGGTAAATTTTAACTAGTATTATGATCCACAATGCATGAATGAAGATTTTATAGGCAAAACTTGCAACATGCCTATGGGGCAAATAACATGCAACAATTAGGCTTCATCTGATAACCTGACATAATTTATTTACTGCTTTGCATTAAAAAACACGTGTTAATTATGACTCCTAAGTAAATAGTAGTTCTTAAAATTTTACTCATCTTGAAGATGTCAGAAAAACTGAAAGTGATAAAAAGATGTTATAACAGATAATGAAGTTAAATAAAAGCTGGAGAAATGGGCAAAGAATGTTTCTGCCAATAAAGTTTTTGTATCATACTCACCAGCATTGGTCTACCAGAGACAGGAGTCGGTGAAGGAGAGTAGGTAAGGGGCGCTACTGATGGGCAGCTTCCTTTTCCTTCTTCTTATCCTTTTTCTTCTTAAGGAAACTAGGAGTGCGAAGACCCTTCTTCTTCTTTTTCTTATCCTTAGAGATGGAGTCATCTGTTAGGGAGGTATCCTTTGTTGGAGAACCCTGTAAGGACAAGAAAAAAAAAAAAATGACCTCTAACTCATATGAGGCAAACTTTTAATAGCTTCCGTGTCATCTCAGACCAGTTAAATAGTTTTACTGGTTACAGACCAGCTGGCAATTAGTGGATGAAGGCAGACACACAAGTTTAGCATTTCATTAATTAACCCGTAAACGGTCCAAACATATACATGTATATACGTTCTTACTGATAGCAGCCCAAACGTATATACAGTGGACCCCCGGCATTCGATGGCATCAGTATACGCTAAATCTGGTATTCGATACATTTTAACGCAAAAAATTTGCCTCGCCACTCGTTAAAAAACCCGCCACACGCAATTCGTCCGGGACGCGTCCACATGAGTGCCAGTGTTTACAAGCCAGCCAGTGTGCTTGCATCTGGAGTTTACCTGGAGAGAGTTTCGGGGGTCAATGCCCCCGCGGCCCGGTCTGTGACCAGGCCTCCTGGTGGATCAGCGCCTGATCAACCAGGCTGTTGCTGCTGGCTGCACGCAAACCAACGTACGAGCCACAGCCCGGCTGATCAGGAACTGACTTTAGGTGCTTGTCCAGTGCCAGCTTGAAGACTGCCAGGGGTCTGTTGGTAATCCCCCTTATGTGTGCTGGGAGGCAGTTGAACAGTCTCGGGCCCCTGACACTTATTGTATGGTCTCTTAACGTGCTAGTGACACCCCTGCTTTTCATTGGGGGGGATGGTGCATCGTCTGCCAAGTCTTTTGCTTTCGTAGTGAGTGATTTTCGTGTGCAAGTTCGGTACTAGTCCCTCTAGGATTTTCCAGGTGTATATAATCATGTATCTCTCCCTCCTGCATTCCAGGGAATACAGGTTTAGAAACCTCAAGCGCTCCCAGTAATTGAGGTGTTTTATCTCCGTTATGCGCGCTGTGAAAGTTCTCTGTACATTTTCTAGGTCGGCAATTTCACCTGCCTTGAAAGGTGCTGTTAGAGTGCAGCAATATTCCAGCCTAGATAGAACAAGTGACCTGAAGAGTGTCATCATGGGCTTGGCCTCCCTAGTTTTGAAGGTTCTCATTATCCATCCTGTCATTTTTCTAGCAGATGCGATTGATACAATGTTATGGTCCTTGAAGGTGAGATCCTCCGACATGATCACTCCCAGGTCTTTGACGTTGGTGTTTCGCTCTATTTTGTGGCCAGAATTTGTTTTGTACTCTGATGAAGATTTAATTTCCTCATGTTTACCATATCTGAGTAATTGAAATTTCTCATCGTTGAACTTCATATTGTTTTCTGCAGCCCACTGAAAGATTTGGTTGATGTCCGCCTGGAGCCTTGCAGTGTCTGCAATGGAAGACACTGTCATGCAGATTCGGGTGTCATCTGCAAAGGAAGACACGGTGCTGTGGCTGACATCCTTGTCTATGTCGGATATGAGGATGAGGAACAAGATGGGAGCTAGTACTGTGCCTTGTGGAACAGAGCTTTTCACCGTAGCTGCCTCGGACTTTACTCTGTTGACGACTACTCTCTGTGTTCTGTTAGTGAGGAAATTATAGATCCATCGACCGACTTTTCCTGTTATTCCTTTAGCGCGCATTTTGTGCGCTATTACGCCATGGTCACACTTGTCGAAGGCTTTTGCAAAGTCTGTATATATTACATCTGCATTCTTTTTGTCTTCTAGTGCATTTAGGACCTTGTCGTAGTGATCCAGTAGTTGAGACAGACAGGAGCGACCTGTTCTAAACCCATGTTGCCCTGGGTTGTGTAACTGATGGGTTTCTAGATGGGTGGTGATCTTGCTTCTTAGGACCCTTTCAAAGATTTTTATGATATGGGATGTTAGTGCTATTGGTCTGTAGTTCTTTGCTGTTGCTTTACTGCCCCCTTTGTGGAGTGGGGCTATGTCTGTTGTTTTTAGTAACTGAGGGACGACCCCCGTGTCCATGCTCCCTCTCCATAGGATGGAAAAGGCTCGTGATAGGGGCTTCTTGCAGTTCTTGATGAACACAGAGTTCCATGAGTCTGGCCCTGGGGCAGAGTGCATGGGCATGTCATTTATCGCCTGTTCGAAGTCATTTGGCGTCAGGATAACATCGGATAGGCTTGTGTTAATCAAATTTTGTGGCTCTCTCATAAAAAATTCATTTTGATCTTCGACTCTCAGTCTGGTTAGCGGCTTGCTAAAAACTGAGTCATATTGGGACTTGAGTAGCTCACTCATTTCCTTGCTGTCATCTGTGTAGGACCCATCTTGTTTAAGTAGGGGCCCAATACTGGGCGTTGTTCTCGATTTTGATTTGGCATAGGAGAAGAAATACTTTGGGTTTCTTTCGATTTCATTTATAGCTTTTAGTTCTTCCCGCGATTCCTGACTCCTAAAGGATTCTTTTAGCTTAAGTTCGATGCTTGCTATTTCTCTGACCAGTGTCTCCCTGCGCATTTCAGATATATTGACCTCTTTTAGCCGCTCTGTTATTCTTTTCCGTCGCCTGTAAAGGGAGCGCCTGTCTCTTTCTATTTTACATCTACTCCTCCTTTTTCTTAGAGGAATAAGCCTTGTGCATACATCGAGTGCCACCGAGTTAATCTGTTCTAGGCATAAGTTTGGGTCTGTGTTGCTTAGTATATCTTCCCAGCTTATATCGGTTAGGACTTGGTTTACTTGGTCCCACTTTATGTTTTTGTTATTGAAGTTGAATTTGGTGAATGCTCCCTCGTGACTAGTCTCATTTTGTCGGTCTGGGGCTCCTCGCATACATGTCTGAACCTCAATTATGTTGTGATCTGAGTATATTGTTTTTGATATGGTGACATTTCTTATCAGATCATCATTGTTAGTGAATATGAGGTCTAGTGTATTCTCCAGTCTAGTAGGCTCTATTATTTGCTGGTTTAAATTGAATTTTGTGCAGAGATTTAAAAGCTCGTGTGAGTGTGAGTTTTCATCAGAGCTGCCTCCTGGTGTTATTACTGCAACAATATTATTTGCTATATTCCTCCATTTTAGGTGCCTTAAGTTGAAATCCCCCAGGAGCAAGATGTTGGGTGCAGGAGCTGGAAGATTTTCCAGACAGTGGTCAATTTTTAACAGCTGTTCCTGGAATTGCTGGGATGTTGCATCCGGAGGCTTGTAGACTACCACAATGACTAGGTTTTGGTTCTCGACCTTTACTGCTAAAACTTCCACTACGTCATTTGAGGCATTAAGCAGTTCTGTGCAAACAAGTGACTCTGCAATGTACAGGCCAACCCCCCCCTTTTGCCTGTTCACTCTGTCACATCTGTATAGGTTGTAACCTGGGATCCATATTTCATTGTCCAAGTGATCCTTTATGTGGGTCTCGGTGAAAGCCGCGAACATTGCCTTTGCCTCTGCAAGCAGTCCACGGATGAAAGGTATTTTGTTGTTTGTTGCTGGCTTTAGACCCTGTATATTTGCAAAGAAGAATGTTATCGGACTGGTGGTATTGTTGGTACTGGGGGGGATTTTTTTTCCGGCATTAGTATCTGTATCTGTTGGTTTGGAGTGGAGGCCATCGACTGTGGTTCCACTCCAGGAATGACTGGATTTGGTGTACGATTTCTGCCATTTCCTGCCAGTTTTTTTTTCCTTCCTGGCACTAAAAAACCTCTCCCTCTTGAGTGGCTGTGGCTACCCAGGTTTTCCCATGGCCTGGATGTTTTGTATCTTTTTGTCCCCTTTAGATGGTATGCCTGGCAATTTAAGTTATAGCACAGTCTTTCCTGTACTGAAGAGGTACACATTTCAGGGTGAAAAAGCTTACAGGAAGGGAGTTTGCATTTTCCTGTTGTCATATGGGCATGGTATTTTCTAGGGTGGTCATAGTTGCACGTCCCATCTGTTTTTCCAGATTTCCCATGCCAGCAGATACCAAGTGCATAGTATGTGCACAGGCTTGGTTTCCGCTTGCCTTGGGTTTCTGTGACTGTATTCCCTGTTGGTGCATGTTTCCCTGTCTTACTTCTATCCTCCCTAGCACCAACAATGGAGCTCCCACCAGTTGTTTTTGGTAATTTATCCTCACTATTGCTATTGGAGTCCTCTTGTTTGCTATTTCCTGCGGAATTTCTAGTTTGCAATATTGGTTTTATCTTATCTTTGACTACACTTGTTTCCCTACTATGGCTCCTGTCCCCTATGAGGTCATTTATATGTATTCCTTCCTGCGTATAATTCCCGACTACCTGGACAAAATCTCCAGCTTCACCATTACTGTCTCCCAGGACAGTATCTCCAGCTTCACCATTTCTGTCTCCCAGGACATCACCTCCAGCTTCACCATTACTGTCTCCCAGGACAGCACCTCCAGCTTTACTATTACTGTCTCCCAGGACATCACCTCCAGCCTTACAGTTTGTGACTACATGGCCAGTATCAAGGGCAGTACCATTCAGCCCAGACTTTTTATGTTCCCATCTGTTGTAGAAAGCTTCCAGGTTTTCTATGAAAGCAGCTTTGATGTTGTCCTCTTTTAATACCCTTGTGATTTTAGTCCACAGATTTTCCTCATTTGGGCATACCCAGAAACACTTCTCTGTTTTAATACTGCTTGTAGCTAGTTCTGGGATATCTGCACAAGGGGCGTGACACCAATTTCCACAAAAATGACAGTTTATCCATGTGGAAGCCCGTTTGTTTGACTGACCACAGACTACACACAGCTTCATAATGATTTGAATGGTTGATTTACTGCAATTCTACTAGCAACCTCTTGAATATTTTATTAATAACCTTAAATGAAGCTCTAGCTATTTGTATTTCTGTTTCTAACTCTTTTTGTATATTGGACAGCTTACCGTCACGTTCCTGATTTTTAATGTTTGTGTTTATAAGGGCGCCTACAACCCCATCCGTTTACAGTCTGCTTTATTGTCCAACGAAACTGTTTGAAACCAGACCCGGGTTCGGACCAGTCAAGGGTTCGGACCAGTCAAGGGTCCGGACCAGTCGATCTGCTCTGATCAGTGGGTCACTTATTTAAAACATACTGGTCGGTGATTTGAGCTAACACATGAAGGATCTACTGGAAATTATCTACCCGAGTAATATGTGATTTGACTGATACAACAGTATAACTTGCGTGTTGAAGAGCCTGTGATATCTGGCAGCTCCTACAATGACGAACGGTCACCTCCTTGTTTATCAATCGCTGTATCTGGCTTTTCTATTTTTTTTTTTTTTTCCGTCTCCACCACAATAAATGCTATATTATCACTGTAGTTGACTGGTGCAAATTTTGGAGGAAGGACGCTTTTTCTGTAGTAATAATTGCTTCTCGTTGTGTATATTGCGACCGCTGGTAACTACAGGTTATATGAAATTCACAGTAACGTCTCGTATTTCAAGAAAAGAAACTAATGAAAGTCACTCCACTCCACTAAGTACCATTATAATACTGGTTAGTTGCTACTACAACACTGTATTCTGCTATTCACTGGTATCACTAGATTATATGCGAGTACACTAGCAGGCCAGTAAGATTATTAAAAACAGCTGACCTGTGGTAAGTTTCTGGCGACTTCTGGCACCTGCCTCTATAGGCTTATCACTTCATTTACATTATTATTATTATTATTATAATCAAAAAGAAGCGCTAAGCCACAAGGGCTATACAGCGCTGCAGGGTAGGGAAGGAAGCAAGGGAATTGGATGGCAGAAGGGAGGGGGGATGATCAGCAGGTTACAGAAAACAGCGGGGCAGGGGATAGTACGGGGGTAGAGGGTAGCAAGAGATACAAGTAGAAAGGGCTGAAAGTATCAGAATTTGTGAAGTAAGTCAGTCGTTGTCAAAAAGTCAATGAGAGAGTCCGGATGAAAGGTGGGTCCATCAGCGAGAAGGGAAGGTAAAGAGAGAGCAGCGGGGCGAAGACGACGACAGAGGTAAATTCTGCGTGCTCGTTGATAAAGTGGGCAGTCCAACAGAATGTGGCTGACTGATAATGGAGCTTGGCAATTCTCACAGAGAGGAGCAAGACGCCTCTCCATGAGATATCCATGAGTAAGACGAGTATGGCCAATGCGAAGACGGGAGAGAGTAGTCTCCCAACCTCGACACTGGTGATAAGAAGACGGCCAGTAACCTATACTCGGTTTAATAGACTGAAGTTTGTTGCCGAGCATAGTAGACCAACGTTGTTGCCAACGGGTGTGAAGGTGGGAAGATATTACAGCAAAATAGTCCGTACATGGAATACCTCTATAAGAAACTGGTAGGTCATGTACTGCTGACCGCGCAGCAGTGTCTGCCTGTTCATTGCCCTGTACGTCAACATGACCAGGGACCCAACAAAAAACAATATCTTTATGCTTAGTAAAGATGCGGCGTAGCCAAAGTTGGATACGGAGGACTAAGGGGTGAGGTGTATCAAATTTTTGTATAGCCTGTAAAGCACTAAGGGAGTCTGAGACAACCACAAATGATGACACAGGCATAGATGCAATACGGATAAGTGCTGTAAGGATGGCATATAATTCAGCAGTAAAAATACTAGCTGAAGATAGTAAATGCCCTTGTACGACGCTGTCCGGAAACACTGCTGCGAATCCTACGCCGTCAGAAGACTTAGAGCCATCTGTGTACACAGCAATGGCATGAGAATGAGAGTGAAAGTGGTCAAGAAAAAGAGAGCGGGAAGCGACCGTAGACAGTTGGGCTTTCGAGCAAGGGAGGGAGAAAGAACAGACTCGAACAGCTGGAACTTCCCAGGGGGGTAGGGAAAAGTGAGATGCTACATGTACATAGAAAGGTGGTAGTTGAAGAGAAGACAAGAGCGAATGAAGGCGAAGAGAGAAGGGACGGAGTAAGCAGGGGCGGCGAACAAATAAAGAATGTCTACTAATATCAGTGACCATTCTATAAATGGAAGGATTGCGGAGATCATGAGAGCGTACATAGTAGCGCAGGCAATGGGCATCACGGCGATCGGATAAGGATGGAACGTTCGCTTCTGCATAGAGGCTTTCGACAGGGGAAGAGCGAAAAGCACCAAGGCATAAACGTAATCCTTGGTGATGAATGGGGTTAAGGTTAGAGAGAGTAGCAGGAGATGCCGCTGAATAGATCTGGTCACCATAATCAAGTTTCGATAAAATAAGGGTGGAATGTAGGTGAAGGAGGGTTCGACGATCAGCTCCCCACGAAAGATGAGCAAGGGTTTTAAGAAGGTTCAGCCGGCTGTGACAAGTTGCCTTCAGAGAGGTAATGTGAGGTTTCCAGGATAACCTACGATCAAAGAGGAGGCCCAGAAACTTGACTGTATCACGTTCAGGGATACGTGAGCCATAGAGGTACAAAGGATGATCAGAGATGACAGAGCGTCTAGTGAAAGTGATTTGGTGGGTTTTAGTGCTGGAAAATTTAAACCCATGTGTGGTGGCCCAATTGGAAACACGGTCGACTGCATGCTGGAGAGAAACTGTAAGGAGGTGACAGTCAGCGCCTGCACAGGCAATAGCGAAGTCATCAACATAGAGTGATGACCAAATATTTGATGGAAGACTAGAGGCCAAATCATTAATAGCAAGGAGAAAAAGTGTTGTGCTCAGAACACATCCCTGGGGGACACCTTCAGCTTGGACAAAGTCCGGGGAGAGCACATTATTAACCCGAACACGGAAATGCCTGTCAGTTAAAAAGTTCTTAAGGAAGGATGGTAGATTGCCTCGAAGGCCTAAGGAGTGGGCTTGGGCTAAAATATTATACCTCCAAGTTGTGTCATATGCCTTCTCAAGGTCAAAAAATATGGCAATAACTGAGTGGTTATTCGCAAAGGCATTACGAACATACGTATCCAAGCGCAGTAAGGGGTCTATGGTAGAACGTCCCTTACGAAAGCCATATTGACGAGTGGAGAGACTGTTGTGTGTCTCTAAATACCACACTAAACATCTATTTACTAGACGTTCCATTACTTTGCAAACTGCACTGGTAAGAGCAATGGGACGATAGTGGGAGGTTTCATGTCCCGTAGTGCCTGGTTTGCGGAAAGGGAGAACAATGGCGGATTTCCACAGCTGTGGAAGAACTCCTTGTGACCAAATAAGATTGTAAAGGCGTAATAGGACTGCAAGGGCTGACTGATGTAAATGTTGTAGCATACGAATATGAATGTCGTCGGGCCCAGCTGCCGATGATCGACAAGCTGAGAGTGTTGCTTCCAGTTCTTGAAGTGTAAAAGGCACATTATACTGTTCTTCTCTGAGAGAAGAAAAGTCCAAGGGTGCTAACTCTCTGGCAGACTTTGAGGAAAGAAATGAGGGGCATAGATGGAGTCCCTGAGAAATACGGACCAGATGATTGCCAATTTCATTGGCAACATCTAGTGGGTTTGCTATATCAACACCGGCAACTCACAGAACAGGAGCCGGGTCAGGAGAATATTTACCACTCAGTTTTCGTACTTTTTTCCAGACTGCACTCATAGAGGAAGCAGAGGTGATGGTGGAGACATAATCTCGCCAGCAAGTGCGTTTAGCGTCACGGATGACACGGCGAGCGATCGCACGCTTCTGTTTAAAATCAAGGAGTCGCTCTGTGGTTCTATTGTACCGGTACCTGCCCCATGCAGCGCGTTTCAAACGTACTGCACGAGCACAAGCAGGAGACCACCAAGGTACGCATTTCTGAGAATGCCTGCCCGAAGTTTGGGGTATAGAATGAGAAGCTGCGGTGAAAACGGAGGACGAGAAGAGGTGTAAAAGCTCATCGATGGAGGACGAAGAAGGAACCTCTTTAAAAACAGTCAGGTGTGAGTAAAGGTTCCAATTTGCCCGATTAAATTGCCAGCGTGGGGTGCGAAGAGGTGGCGAATATGAAGGGGAAGTAAGAATGATTGGGAAATGATCACTGTCATGTAAGTCCGGGAGAACAGACCAAGTAAAGTCTAATGCGGCGGAGGAAGAGCAAACTGAGAGATCGATGCAAGAGAGAGTATGAGTCCGAGGATCAAAATGGGTGTGAGTACCTGTATTTAAAACATGGAGGGGGTGGGTGGCAAGAAAAGCCTCTAACTGAATTCCACGGGAATCACAGTGAGACCCTCCCCAGAGGAAATGGTGGGCATTAAAATCACCAAGTAACAGAATCGGTGGCGGTAATGACGAAACAAGGAAGGCAAAATCCGGAATAGATAATGCCCGAGAAGGAGAGAGATATAAAGAACAGAGCGTATACCACCTATGTAAGTGGATACGGGCTGCTGTGTAATGCAGCGAAGTATGAATAAATAGCTGATGGTACGGAATATCAGTGCGGAGAAGAAGGGCACTTTCATTAAAGGTCCCATCAGGAAAAGGATCTGAAGAATACAATAAATTATAGCCTGAGATGTGAGAAATAACAGCAGAGTGTAATTTTGGTTCCTTTAAGCAAACACCAACAGGGGCAAACTGGGAGAGTAACATCTGAAGCTCACCCCGATTACCCCTGAGGCCGCGTATATTCCACTGTAAAAAGGCCATGATTGGCAATGATAAAGATACTTGAAATCCGCAGGTAAGGGTTCCTACGGACTAGAAGGGTTAGAAAAGTCCACATGCGGAGGCAGTGGAAAATGTTCAAGCAGCGAAGGAACGGTGCGCTGTGAAGAAAGGAGTTGCGCAGATGGAGCAGAGGAGAGAGAAAGAGCGGAAGGTGGATCAGTGTCCATTGATGGTTTGGTCTCTGCAATATATTCAGAGATTGCTTCAAGTGTTTCGGAATTCAGAGATGTCGTATGGGAGACAATATTGGGAATGGTAGGGGGAGGATGAGTAAAGATTGGAACTGTATTGGACTGTACCAAGGTAGGGGGGGGCGAAAGGGTGGAGGGAACTGGAGAAGCGTGGCAGGGGACAGAAGAGACAGGAACCTGGGAGGTGGCAGAAGAGGAAGAAACTTGGGAGGGAACAGGGGAGGAAGGTACATTACGAGGAGGAGGGTGAACCTCTGCACTTGTAACTGAGCCAGTGAGAGGGGAAGAACTAGGGACAGAGACAGGGAGGGTAAAATGAGGAGGTGGAAGATGGGTAGGAGGTGTTAACGGACCTTTTTTTGACTTTTGAGAAGTAGAGGGACGATTGGGAAGAGGTGTCGTACGAGGTCTCGTCGATACTGAGGCTTGTAAGAGAGAACTCGAAGAAGCGAGATTAGACTGAGGCGTTGAAGTAGGGACGTCTGAGCCGAGGACAGCAAAAGGATTAGATACAGGAGTGATTATGGGAGAGGTAACCACAGAGGTGGGTGTAGAAGATGGGATACCAGAAGTGGGGGGACGTTTTGAAACACGGGAATAAGAAACACGTGGGAGTCTCCCTTGGAGGCGGAGATGAGAAACTGCCATGGCATAAGGGAGACCTTCTGTCTCTTTGAGGTAACGGATTTCCCGCTCGTTTAAATAGACCTGACAACGGCGAGAGTACGAAGGGTGAGCCTCATGACAGTTAAGGCAAGAGGGAGATCGATTGCAAGACGTATTAGAATGGTCATCGGCACCACAGACTGGGCATTCGGCGATAGATCTGCAATATTTCGCTGGATGGCCAAATCGCCAGCAATTTCTACACTGTTGTGGTGTAGGGATCACCTTTCGAACTTGTAACCGATGTCCTGCTATATAAACGGAGGATGGGAGTTCTCGGCTGTCAAAAGTTAAACGAGCCACATTGCTAGGGTATCGTCTCCGTCCACGGGCAGGAAGAACGTAAGTGTCTACCTTGAGGATTGGGAGATCTTGGAGTTCCAGCTGTTCTAGAATGTCGGTGCCACATGTCTGGAAATTTTGTTGAACTATGGTATGGGGCAGAATAACGGTACCACTACAAGAATTGAGGGAATGATGTTTTTCAAGGGTGACAGGAACAGTATCTATATGGGAAAGACGAGAGAGCTCACGAGCCTGGGTAGCATTCTGTACGGTAATGATGCGCGTACCGCTCTTAAGAGCATGAAAAGAAATATCTTTACCAACATGGCGTAGGAGTGCCTTGCCAATACTATGGTCAGAAAGATAGGCAGTAGAGGAAGTTGGTCGTAAAGTGAAGAATTTAGTCCACTGTTCAGTCTGAAACTGAGCGTGGAAAGGTAGTGAAGGACGTGTCGATCGTTTCTGAGAAGAACGAGAAGGTGAAGGTGGAGAAGTATCATCAGCAGGTAATTGTCGTTGACGTTTAGGCGTGGGACCAGAGTTGGTCCGACGTGGAACGGGTCGGCGATTTGAAAATTGCCGCACCGTAGAGGGAGAGGCCGGAAGCATAGTCAGAGGAGAGCGAAGGTCTGATAAATCGAAGGAGTCAGTCGAGGCCTCAGTACCTGAAGCGGGTGAGGAAACAGCACCGGCAATAGGTACAGAGGCATGAGGAATGTCTGAAGAGTGGTCCAAAGACGAGGCGGGGTCAGAACGGGGTGCGGTATCAAGAAGGGGCCCGGGGGTACCAGGTTCATGGACTAGGGCTGCCATGGTTAGGTTACTTCTTTCTTTTTGTTTTTAAGAAAAAAAAAGAAAGAAGAAAAGAAAATAAAAATAAAAAAAAGAAAAAAAAAGGGGGGACCGGGGAGGGATAGTTCCTAGGAGGAATGAAAGGGCCAGAAATCTCCCTCCGCGCCCAAGAGGACTCGACACCGCTAGTAGCGCAGATGCAGCATGGAACCCGTGCCATACCCTACCCTTCATGCCAGTAAACCAGCAATCTGGGATAGCAACCTCACATCTGCCGAGCTACCTCGGTGGACAAAAGAGAGGGCGGCCGGATATCCGCCACAAAGCATACCTCCTTCAGCCACCACCCCCGGAATCCGAAAGGTGGCTTCCAGAGATACACCCGTCGCCCAAAAGACACCCAAAGCTACTCCGGGATACCGGAGAGGGATCGGGACATCCCTAGGCAATCCAGATTCCACGGCAAACTACGCCACCGCCAAGAAACCTCAATGGAATGGGATGGACCCCGGTGTCCTTTCCCCTACCCAGGAACTAGCGCGCCTGTGGGAGAAATCACGAAGGCTAAAAAGAGGAAGGGCAAAAGGGAGGGGTGAGGAGGAGGAGGAGGAATGGAAAAAGGGGAGGATGGGGAGGATGGGATAGGGGAGGGGAGAATGGGGGGTAATTAGGTTCGGTCTGAGGAAGAAGACCGACAGGGCTAATTCCTCAGACCAAGAGCCTCTTCACCACGCCAAGGAGCCCCCCTTGAAGAGGACTTCATTTACAAATTCACCTGTTTTCAAATGACACTTTAGCCTTTATCATCAATATACTAGGGAGCCACTGTAGTATACACTATACACTATGTATACTCAATGTTATCAGGGAGACTTTCTTTCCTCTGACATGAAAAGTTCAATTATTATTATTTTTTTCCACATGGGACAGGCCTATGATTCCCCTCTGGCAGTAAACTCTGCTACGCAGTGCACACTAATTCTCCTTTTTTGACTCAGTATATAATGTTTTCCGCCCAAGATTGGTTCTAAGCATACATTCGGTACATTCCATATTATCACAGTGTTTTTGGCGCTTGTTTCTGTAAAATAAGTCACCATGGGCCCCAAGGAAGCTTCTAGTGCCAACCCTGTGGTAAAAAGGGTGAGAATCAGTATGGAAATTAAGAAAGATTTTGAAGGGTTTGGGGCTAACCCTGAGAAGCCTATGCCAGTTGTGGAATCCATTGTGCCTACTTCAAAAATTAAGGAAATGTGTGCAAAGTGGGTTGAACTGTAAACCTTTATGGATGAAAATCACCCTAACACAGCTATTGCAAGCCGTGCTGGTGACTATTACAATGACAATGTTGTGGCCCATTTTAGACAAATCTTAAAGGAACAGGAGGTACAGACCTCTATGGACAGATTTGTTGTGCGACAGAGGTCCAGTGACTCTCAAGCTGGTCCTAGTGGCATTAAAAGAAGAAATGGAGTAACCCTGGAAAAGGACTTGCTACCTCAAGTCCTAATGGAAGGGGATTCCCCTTCTAAACATTAACAACTTGGACACTCTCCCCTCCTCCCATCCCATCAATCATCACCAGATCTTCATTAAAGGAAAGTGTCGTGTATTCTATTGTTAGTAGAGTACTACTAACTGTGCATGTCTTCTTCAGTTTGTGTGCATTAAACTTAATATTTCATGTGGTAAAAGTTTTTTTTCATAGTACTTTTCGGTGTCTTGCACGGATTAATTTGATTTCCATTATTTCTCATGGGGAAAATTAATTCGCCTTCTGATAATTTTGGCATACGATGAGCCCTCAGGAATGGATTAATATTGTACACCAGGGTCCACTGTATACGTTTTATTTTTCCTGCCTCCAAATTTGGCACGATTGGCCTGAGATGCCTGGTCAGCATAGAATGGGTAACACTCGGTGTACACCACATTAAAAAAATCTGAGACCACTTAGTACCTTGTGGGAGCGCCAGTTATATTGAGCGCCAGCTAGAGCAAACAGCGTGGCAAACACCAAGGATTCACTGATTTAATGTCATATTAACACTTCCCTTTTAAGAGGAAAGTGATGTTAACCCCAAGTTTAGGGTCAGTCTGTCTATTTCTGTCTGCCTATCTCTGTCTGTCTCTTATCTCTTTTTATCTGTCTCACAGGTACACACAAACACAATTATACATAGTGTAAATTACCTAGGATAACCTAAAAAATCCCAAGTGCTATATTGCACTCATAGATATAATGCATAAGAATACCCGTTGGTTCACAGTGGTTCTATCTGAGACAGAGACAAGCCGAGAGACGGAAAGAGACAAGCAGACAGAGAAATAAGAATGAGACAGATAATCAGAGATACGAGCTCATCAAATTTCATCCCTTATCTCTGCACCCTCGCTGGTGCCCATCAAATTTCATCTCATATCTCATATTATCACTGCTCTCCCAGATGCTTGTCAATGAACACTTGTCTTACACATTGCTTCAAGGGAACTACTTCTTTCTTCTTCCTTTTTCCTCCCTCCTCCTCCTCCTATACTCCTGTGTATCCAAAACATTGCTGGGACCTATAAATACTTTGTATATATTCCTAGACAATAGTAAATGACCAAGGCAGGTGTAAATGTCCACCTGTCAATGTGTTTATGACAATCTGAGTACAACTTCAGTACCTAATAATAGTGTCAGAACAAAGATTGGTTATGAAATGACAAGAACTACAATAAATAGTAATTATCAGAACATAAAAATTATATAAATATAAAAATGAGAAAAAATGGTATATCGCCAACGCTTCTGCAAGCGGCAGGACCCCATGTTGCCGTCAGGTGAGCAATAAGTGCCAACTTTGCAGCCTCATATCTCGGCAAGTACTGACCCTAATTTTTTTTATTTTAATCTTTTAACACTTGGAAAAATGTGCTTTTTATTTTCATTAAAAAAATATTTTTTTTTTTATTTTTCAAAATATTCGGGGCACTGGGGTAGTGAACGTATAATACGTTTGGACCATTTATGGGTTAAACACAATTCCAGACCAGTCATTTACAAGGCTGCTTAAAATTATTATACAGGCAGGCCCTGCTTTATATTATTATTATTATAATAAAAAAGAAGCTCTAAGCCACAAGGGCTATACAGTGCTGCAGGGTAGGGAAGGAAGCGAGGGTATTGGGCGGTAGAAGGGGGGAGGGATGATCAGTAGGTTACAGAAAACAGCGGGGCAGGGGATAGTGCAGGGGTAGAGGGCAGCAAGAGATCGAGGTAGAAAAGGCTGAAGGCATCATCAGAGTTTGTGAAGTCAGTCAGTTGTTGTCAAAAAGTCAATGAGAGAGTCCGGATGAAAGGTGGGTCCATCAGCGAGAAGGGAAGGTAAAGAGAGAGCAGCGGAGCGAAGACGACATTGGAGGTATATTCTGTGTGCTCGTTGATAAAGTGGGCAGTCTAATAGAATGTGGCTAACCGATAATGGAACCTGACAATTCTCACAGAGAGGAGCAGGGCGCCTCTCCATGAGATAACCATGAGTAAGACGAGTATGGCCAATGCGAAGATGGGAGAGAGTAGTCTCCCAACCTCGACACTGGTGACAAGAAGACGGCCAGTAACCTATACTCGGTTTAATAGATTGAAGTTTGTTACCGAGCACAGTAGACCAATGTTGTTGCCAACGGGTGTGAAGGTGGGTAGCTATTGCAGCAAAATAGTCCGTAAATGGAATACCTCTATATGAAACTGGTAGGTCATGTACTGCTGACCGCGCAGCAGTGTCTGCCTGTTCACTGACCTGTACGTCAACATGACCAGGGACCCAACAAAAAACAATATCTTTATGCTTGGGAGAGATGCGGCATAGCCAAAGCTGGATACGGAGGACTAAGGGGTGAGGTGTATCAAATTTCTGTATAGCCTGTAAAGCACTAAGGGAGTCTGAGACAACCACAAATGATGACATAGGCATAGATGCAATACGGATAAGTGCTGCAAGAATGGCATACAATTCAGCAGTAAAGATACTAGCCGAAGATAGTAAATGCCATCGTACAACGCTGTCCGGAAACATTGCTGCGAATCCTGCGCCGTCAGAAGACTTAGAGCCATCTGTGTACAGTGCAAAGGCATGAGGAGGAGAGTGGAAGTGGTCAAGAAAAAGAGAGCGGGAAGCTACTGTAGACAGTTGGGCTTTTGAGCAAGGAAGTGAGAAAGAACAGACTCGAACAGCTGGAACTTCCCAGGGGGTAGGGAAAAGTGAGATGCTACATGAACATAGAGAGGTGGTAATTGAAGAGAAGACAAGAGCGAATGTAGGCGAAGGAAGAAGGGATGGAGCAAACAGGGGCGGCGAACAAATAAAGAATGTTTACTAATATCGGTGACCATTCTATAAATAGAAGGATTGCGGAGATCATGAGAGCGTACATAGTAGTGAAGGCAATGGGCATCACGGCGGTCGGATAAGGATGGAACGTTCGCTTCTGCATAGAGGCTCTCAACAGGGGAAGAGCGAAAAGCACCAAGGCATAAACATAATCCTTGGTGATGAATGGGGTTAAGGCTAGAGAGAGTAGCAAGAGAGGCCGCTGAATAGATCTGGTCACCATAATCAAGTTTTGAAAAAATGAGGGCGGAATGTAGGCGAAGGAGAGTTCGACGATCAGCTCCCCATGAAAGATGAGCAAGGGTTTTAAGAAGGTTCAGCCGGCTGTGACAAGTTGCCTTCAGAGAGGTAATGTGAGGTTTCCAGGATAACCTACGGTCAAAAAGGAGGCCTAGAAACCTGACTATCACGTTCAGGGATACAGGAGCCATAGAGGTACAAAGGATGATCGGAGATAACAGAGCGTCTAATGAAAGTAATTTGGCGAGTTTTGGTACTGGAAAATTTAAACCCATGTGTGGTGGCCCAATTGGAAACATGGTCGACCGCATGTTGGAGAGACACTGTAATGAGGTGACAGTCAGCACCTGTACATGCAACAGCGAAGTCATCAACATAGAGTGATGACCAAATATTGGATGGAAGACTAGAGGCCAAATCATTTACAGCAAGGAGATAAAGTGTTGTGCTCAGAACACATCCCTGGGGGACACCTTCAGCTTGGATAAAGTCCGGGGAGAGCACATTATTACCCCGAACACGGAAATGTCTGTCGGTTAAAAAGTTCTTAAGGAAGGATGGTAGATTGCCTCGAAGGCCTAAGGAGTGGGCTTGGGCCAAAATATTATACCTCCAAGTTGTGTCATATGCCTTCTCAAGGTCAAAAAATATGGCAATAACTGAGTGGTTATTCACAAAGGCATTACGAACATACGTATCCAAGCATAGTAAGGGGTCTATGGTAGAACGGCCCTTACGAAAGCCATATTGACGAGTGGAGAGACTGTTGTGTGTCTCTAAATTCCACACTAAACGTCTATTTACCAGGCGTTCCATCACTTTGCAAACTGCACTGTTAAGAGCAATGGGACGATAGTGGGAGGCTTCATGTCCCGTAGTACCCGGTTTGCGGGTACTACGGGACTGCGGGTAATTGAGGTGTTTTATCTCCTTTATGCGCGCCGTGAAAGTTCTCTGTACATTTTCTAGGTCAGCAATTTCACCTGCCTTGAAAGGTGCTGTTAGTGTGCAGCAATATTCCAGCCTAGATAGAACAAGTGACCTGAACAATGGCAGATTTCCACAGCTGTGGAAGAACTCCCTGTGACCAAATAAGATTGAAAAGGCGTAATAGGACTGCAAGGGCTGACTGATGTAAATGTTGTAGCATACGAATATGAATGTCGTCAGGCCCAGCTGCCGATGATCGGCAAGCTGAAAGTATTGCCTCCAGTTCCTGAAGTGTAAAAGGCCCCTTATACTGTTCTTCTCTGAGAGAAGAAAAGTCCAAGGGTGCTAACTCTCTGGCAAACTTCGAGGAAAGAAACGAGGGGCATAGATGGAGCCCCTGAGAAATACGGACCAGATGATTGCCAATTTCATTGGCAACATCTAGTGGGTTTGCTATATCAACACCGGCAACCCGCAGAACAGAGGCTCAGTTTTTGTACTTTTTTCCAGACTACACTCATAGAGGAAGCAGAGGTGATGGTGGAGACAAAATCTCGCCAGCAAGTGCATTTAGCATCACGGATGACACAGCAAGCGATCGCACGCTTCTGCTTAAAATCAAGAAGTCTCTCCGTGGTTCTATTGTACCGGTACCTGCCCCATGCAGTGCGTTTCAAACGTACTGCACAAGCAGGAGACCACCAAGGCACGCATTTCTGAGAATGCCTGCCCGAAGTTTGGGGTATAGAATGAGAAGCTGCGGTTAAAACGGAGGACGAGAAGAGGTGTAAAAGCTCATCAATGGAGGACGAAGAAGGAACCTCACTAAAAACAGTTAGTTGTGAGTAAAGGTTCCAATTTGCTTGATCAAATTGCCAGCATGGGTTACGAAGAGGTGGTGAATATGAAGGGGAAGTAAGAATGATTGGGAAATGATCGCTGTCATGTAAATCCGGGAGAACAGACCAGGTGAAGTCTAATCGTGTTTCTTTCTTTCTTTACCAAAGGCCTGGCACTAGGGGCCTCTTTGGTCCCATGGTGGCTTATTTAGCAGTTAGAAGCACAAAAAAATGGATTATTATGAAATGTATCATATGAACCCGTGGGGTGATGGTCACTTGCTGATAAACAATGGCACACCAAGTGTGAATGGTGCGGGAGACTGGCTTTGTGTGAGCACTGACAGTGGGATGCTCGTCAGATGCGTACCAGATGGTCGCTGAATCACGAGGCCAATCATGAACCGCGAGACTACATTTTGCCGAAAAGTTGCTGAATGTCAGATTTGAAGAAAGTCGCGGCCGCTGAAAGGCGGGGGTCCACTGTATAATAAAATAATAATAATAATAATAATAATATGTATAATAATAATACATGTATAATAACAATGTACTACATAATTATAATAGATGGCTTTGAAAGGCCTTCCCTCCACTACAGATTTATACACTCTCAAAGTCATTCTATTTTGTTCCAACTTCTCTACATTTCCAAACCATCTCAATAACCCCTCCTCAGCCCTCTGGATAATAGTTTTGGTAATCCCGCACCTCCTCCTAATCTCCAAACTATGTATATTCACACCACACACTGTCCTCAGACATGACATCTCTACTTCCTCCAGCCTTCTCCTTGTTGCAACATTCGTCACCTATGCCTCACACCCATACAAGAGCATTGGTATAACTACACTCTCATACATTCCCCTCTTTGCTTCCATGGATAAAGTCCTTTGTCTCTTCAGTGCACCACTCACCATTTTTTCCTCGTTGATTCTATGATTCACCTCATCTTTCATAGACCCAAACTGCCGACACATCAACTCCCAAATATCTGAATAAATTCATCTCCTCCATACTCTCCCTCCAATCTGATATCCAATCTTCCATTACCTAATTTTTTGTTATCCTCATCACCTTACTCTTTCCTATATTCACTTTTAATTTACTTCTTTTACATATCGTACCAAACTCATCAACCAGCCTCTGAAACTTCTCTTCAGAATCTCCTAAAAGCACAGTGTCATCAGCAAAGAGCAACTGTGACAACTCCCAATTTGTGTTAGATTCTTTATCTTTTAAACCCAGACCTCTTGCCAACACCCAAGCATCCACTTCTCTTACAACTCCATCTATATATTGAACAACCATGGTGACATCATGCATCCCTGTCTAAGGCCAACTTTTACTGGGAAATACAGTGCACCGTAAAATTGGCTCCATTTTTGTTGCTTTCCTCCATTCTCGTTGGTGGTACAGTACATGTCCAAGTGTGCTGTGCACACAACCTCCTACACGCTCATTCTGAAGAGGCAGTGTCGCTTTGTTTACGGGTGGGTGAACATTATCCTGCAAGGCCATAGGAAACATTTCATAATAATTCATTGTTTTTTGCACTTGTTTATTCTGTGTGACTGCCACAATGGGCCCAAAAAAGAACTGCTAGTGCCAGCCTGGTGATAAAAAAGGTAAGAACATGATAGAATTCATGAAAAAACCAGTAACAAAGCACCAAAGTGGAGGAGGAAGAGAGAGGGGAGAATGTGCCTTCTTCAGTGATTCTACGATATGTACGATACTAAAGCAGCAGGAGTCGATAAAGGCTATAGTGCCAGCCAGCGATAAAGTGTAGCATTAACAGTGTCACTAGCAAATAAGTTAAGTGATAGAATAAGAATGACACGAAACTGGCTCCTCCATTGTTGAGGTATATAGGGCACTGAAAAACATACGCCGCCCTGCCTATGTTCCACCACCCTAAACTAATGACAGCATCTAAAAGGTACAGTAAGTGTAAATATTTCTTATTATAAATTACGTACATTGTTTGTGTGAATAGTGTTGGTAGCTTCTGCTGCCGCCTCTACCACTAATATGTACGGCTTCTCTCAGTGGCCCTAATAAACCCAACACCACCACCACCACTTACTCCTCACATACGTTTAATGACATATGTTAATGACATATTTTATTCATTCTACAGTATATATCATGTTTCTGTGTTATTAATATTGTTTATGTCCTATTGGATGAATTGTAATAGATAAATAAGCCATTGAATGTAGTTCTTCTCTGTAAAATGTATTTTTTGTTTATACTTTTGGATGTCTGAAATGGATTATGTAATTGGATTTACATTTTGCTGGACTCTCTGGAACAAATTAAAGATGAAAAGGGAGGGTCCACTGTAATCTCCCTCTCGACTACATACTCTAACCTGTGTCTCACTATCCTCAAAGAATTCATTACTTTCAATAACCAACCTCCTATTCCATACATTTGCGACATCTGCCACATTGCCCCCCTATCCACCCTATCATACGTCTTTTTCAAATCCATTAATGCCACAAAAACCTCTTTACCCTTATCTAAATACTGTTCACCTATATGTTTTACTTGGTCTACACATCCCCTACCATTCCTAGAGCCTACCTGTTCATCTGCTATCCCACTCTGTCTTATTCTTAATTCTTTCAATACACTTTACCAGGTATACTCAACAGACTTATTCCCCTATAATTCTTACACTCTCTTTTGTTCCCTTTGCTTTTAAACAAAGGAACTATGCATGCTTTCTGCCTGTCCCTAGGTACCTTACCCTCTTCCGTACATTTATTAAGTAAAAACACTAACCACTCCAAAACTATATCCCCATCTGGAGACGAAATATTCACAAACACTAATCTCTGGTTGAAGGAGACTCAAACCTACAAACCTTGGGACAAGGTACGCAGTGCTCTAACCACTGTACTACACTGGACAATACCTTGGCGTCCAGTCAACGCTAGACATTTTGATCCAAGTCAGCCAGCATTCAGGAAGGTGGTGTTAGCTATTTCATCTCGTCCCCTGCATGCATTTGCAGAACAGGCGAAATATTCACGAACACTAATCTCTGGTAGGAGGAGACTCAAACCTACGAACCTTGGGACAAGACACACATATTTCACCTGTTCTGCAAATTCTAAACATTGTAAAAAATCTCCCGTCGGTCAATGCATGCAGGGGATGAGATAAAAGTAGCTAATGCCACCTTCCAGAATGCTGGCTGCCTTGGATCAAAACGTCTAGCGCTCAATGGACGCCAATACATTGTCCAGTGTGGTACAGTGGTTAGAGCACTGTGTACCTTGTCCCAAGGATCGCAGGAGTGAAGAAGAGCAGGATGCAAGTGTAAGGGGGAAGGTGCGCGAGGCATTACATAGAATGAAACGGGGTAAAGCAGCTGGAACTGACAGGATCATGACAGAAATGTTAAAAGTAGGGGGAGATATAGTGTTGGAGTGGTTGGTATTTTTGTTTAATAAATGTATGGAAGAGGGGAAGGTACCTAGGGACTGGCAGAGAGCATGTATAGTCCAAACTGCCTGTCCTGTCGCCTGCTAGGACTACGGGGAACTGAGGCCTAGGGCCGGGAGCGTAGCACTCACATCGGCATCACGTGACGTCACACATGCTAGTCACTGAGCCTAGCAAGAGGTCGTGTATGTAAAACGTATGGATTGTACTATAATACTCAGATAACATATACATATACGGGATCAGCAACTATGTCACACATACATTTTTTTTTTTTTTCAACAAGTCGGCCATCTCCCACCTAGGCAGGGTGACCCAAAAAGAAAGAAAATCCCTAAAAAGAAAATACTTTCATCATCACTCAACGCTTTTACCTCACTCATACATAATCACGGTTTTAATGGATGGTACCACTACGACCCCCGCCTCCTCCTGCTTCAGCCGTCTCCCACCTAGGCAGGGTGATCTAATAATTGGACTAGCCTAGAAAAACAATGCATAAGACAGTTTCCTACCTCTTTACTGCTGTGTGAGACTGTGCTGTGGTGTGCTTCATTTTCATCACCATTAGCTACTGTCTCCCCTGAAAAAATCAAAGAATTGCTTAAAAAATCAAATTTAAATTACTTTACTGCATCCATAGGGGGAGGCTTCCGCAAAGAATACTGCATTGAAAAAATCTATTATTATAAACATGAACCTTAAAAGAATGTGTAATGGCAACAACATTTCCACTACTAATTCATGAGGTAACACATTCTAAAGGCACAGCAACACATCCTCCTCCAATGGGGGTGCAACACTCAATATATGAATTAGTAAGAAAACACATGAAGCACACTCCATTGTAATATTGTATATACAGTACTAAATTTTTATGAAAATAACATACATAATTTTATTCATTGCATTAGTTCTAATCTAAATGTATAATCAGGAGAAATCATCAACAGCTGTTAAGGCCAGCCAAGGAACAAGAGGCAGTTCTAAACAACTAATCCTTAATGAAGCTTAAACCTACATTATTAAACTGACTGTCAAGACAGCTGAAGGATTAAAGCAAGTAAGTAAAGGGACAATGATAATTTACAGAGTTGGAAAGCTCAATTAAAGAATTAAATTGTTTTACATATAGAACAATAATATTCACTGTCCTAGACATAAGTATCAAAATGTGTAACTTTTAAACCTCTGCTACAAGTATCTGAAGACTTCTTAAATTTCTAAGTTAAGCTGTGCAGGAAATATGACGACAATTTCCCACAAGACAAAAATATGCATTCAAATGTCCTACAGTACAGCTTTTTAACACCCTTAATATGGGACTACTGTGTATAAAAAATCATGCATATACAGTACAACATTTGCAAATGCCCCCAACCGTGAGACAGTGATAAATGAGCCAGGCAATCCTGCATTTGTGACATGGACTGAGAAAGATGGGTAAAAAACCTCAAAGTTGAACCTGCTGCATGCTAAGCCAAGTATCTTCTTTTACCTCAGAAAATCCCCTCTAGAATAGCTTTACTATACACCAGCTTTTTCCTCCTCACTTGGTAAAAAGCTTTCAGCATTCCTAAAAATTCCTCTTCCAGCCCAATCTTACTTTTAGGTACACCATTAGCAATTACATTTCCTTTCTTAAAATTGCTAAGTTGGTGTAAGATATCTATAATAAAGAGGGGGGAAATATTTAACTATTTTCAGAATTAAGGAAATTGTATCATAGGTGGATGTGGAATTTTCTTCCAATAAAATTATTCCATGTTAACACTAATATATAGAGTAAAATGAGGTTCTAGCTATTACACATAGGAGATACAAAGCCATACAGCTGTGGATGCACTGGTCCAGCAGTTTAGTACAAATGCTTCATCACTTCAGAAAAATAATCTTGTGCAAGCATTTCACAGGTTCTCTGATAACTTCGTATCATTCTAATATAGGAGTAGCCTCTATCTTGTATTTTGAACTATGCAAACTAAGATGGGGATAATATCGGTGCTAATATAATAATGGCAATGAACACACATACCCCCTCCTAGGAGCTGAGAGACTTGCCAGGGAGGAAGAAACGAAAGATCAACAATTTTATATGTAACAATTTCTTCATTTACTTGACCATACATTTACTTAATCAATGTCTACCCCTTTAATTCCTGATATATGGTATAAGAAAAATTTTTAAATTTTAAACCAAAATATTTTTGCCTCTTTTTATATATTTCCTTGATGGTAAATGAATTTATTATGGATCACAATTAATTTTCAGCAATTAACAAATATCAGCTTTAAATGCAAAACCAATGCACAAGTTTCCAATAATTTGCAAATAACATTAGCCCATGAACCTTAAAATTAAATGTCATATCTAAGTTGATAAACAGTATTAAGATGTAATACACCAGGTGTAACAGTGTGGTATACAGCTTTTCCAAATATGAATAAACAAACTTACAAAACTTAGATACAGTGGTACCTTGACTTACGAGTGCCCCAACTTATGAGTTTTCCGAGTTACGAACTGTTGCTCAGTCAATTTTTTGCTTTGAGCTGCAAGCCGAAATCCGAGTTACGAGTGTCAGATATGCCGCCACTAATTGGTGGCGTATCTGAAATCAAATCCAACTCTGTATCCATAGGAAGGTGGTGGGTGGAGTAGATATGGTGGTGGGTGGAGTAGATATGGTGGTGGGTGGAGTAGAGATTGTGGTGGGTGTAGTAGTGAAGGTGGTGGGTGGAGTAGGGATGGTGGCAGGTGGAGTATGCAATATTTCTTATTTATAAATATGTACATTTTTCTTATTTAAAAAAACCCGTAACAAAAAAATTGTTGTGGTTTTTTGGGGGGCTGGAACATATTAACCCTTTCAGGGTCCGTCCCGTAGATCTACGGCTGGTCGGTGAGTGTCCAAACCGTAGATCTACGCCAAAATTCTAGCGCCGTCAAATTTAGCGCGAAAGCGCTCATAGGCCTACATATGAGAGAATGGGTCTGCGCCGTGGGTGTGCGCCATAAACAAAAAATCTAGGCGCCTGCATAGCATTGTGGGAACGCCGGCTCAGTCACCCTTGTTCACCATGCCTCGTCGCACGTCAGCTCTCACTCCCCGGAAAATTGGGACTCTCCTCTTCCTGTCTGATAGTTCTGACACTGATGGAAGTGGAAATGAAGACGAATTCTACGGCTTTGATAAGTTAGTGACCGAAAATAATGACCAGGATATCGATAATAGTGCAGAAAACCCCGACGATCCTTGACCTTCTACCTCTGGTGTGGGCACTCGTGACTCACGGTCGGGTGTTCCTAAATGTAAGAGAAAACTAATATTTTCCCGTGGCCTGGCCTCTGACTTCAGTAATGACGATGATTCTGATGTGGATTGTGATTTTATTGCGCTCGACGATCATTCGAGTAGTGATAGTGAGGAAACATATTCACCAGTGAAGCGTCGGTATGTTCGCCGCCGCATGCGCTCGGGTAGTGTACCCTATGCTGTGCCCAGGGGACGGAGTACATCCCGGAGTACATCCCGTGGCCCTACACCCATTTTAGGTAGTGATAGTGAGGATGATGTGGCTACACTTGGCATGGATGGGCCACAGACATCAGTGGATGGTGTTAGTGGGGCTGGTGGTGGTAGTGGCACCGCCATGCGTGACTCACTGTGCCACGCGGGGACCCACGCTGCTGACTCGTCAGTTCAAGGACAAAGCGGAGCGTCACCCACCAGCCCGCCACAACCACCAGTACAACCAGCCTATGATGTCCAGTATCCACCAGCAAACCGTATCTGGGATTGGCAGCAAAATCCCAATTTTGTTCCCAGCCCTCACCACTTTGATGACTCTCAAAGTGGAATTCTACCTACCTGTCCCCTTGGAACCACGGCCAATGAACTGGAATTCTTTGAATTATTCTTTGACCAGCCATTGATGGAAATTATTGTCAGGGAAAGTATTAAGTATTTTCAGTACACCATGGCAAATACGATCTTATCACCACAGTCAAGACTACACAGGTGGAAAGAGACGACTGTTGCAGAAATGTATTTGCTTTTTGCAACAATAATGCTTATGCCTCACGTCTATAAGCATAATATAAAAGCATACTGGTCCACAGATCGGCTAATTTGTACCCCATCCTTCAGTGAAATAATACCAGTGAACAGGTTTATCTTACTGTTACGTATGTTGCACTTCTCTGACAAAACCAGGCCTGACAGAAGTGACAGGTTATACAAGATTAGAAATGTTTTCATGTATCTCAAACAAAAGTTCAGGATATACTTTTATCCATTCAAGAATCTTGTAATTGACGAGTCTTTGATTTTGTTCAAAGGTAGACTGTCATTCAAGCAGTATATACCGAGCAAGAGGAACCGCTTTGGTATAAAATTGTTTGTACTCTGTGATTGTGACAGTGGCCTGGTGTTGGATATTGTTGTATACACGGGTAGTAAAACATTGAAAGATACCAAGATGTTATTGGGTATATCAGGTGACGTAGTGAGAAACATGATGGCACCTTATCTTGGTAAGGGCCATACATTATATACCGATAACTGGTACACAAGCCCATTACTCAGTGATTTCATGCGAGTGAACAAGACAGATGTGTGTGGCACAGTGCGTTCTAATCGTAAACATATGCCCAGGCTCAACGCAGGTGTTCGTGGTGATGACGTGCAGGTGTTTACTGCCAATGACATCATGGCATTACGGTGGCATGACAAACGAGATGTCACATTGTTGACAACCATTCACCGTAATGAAATGCAAGACAGTGGCAAAGTTGATCGAGTGACTAATGAACGTATTCGAAAACCAGTGACAGTGATTGATTATACACAAAACATGCGCTTGGTTGACAAGTGTGACATGCAGATTGGTTTTGTTGACTGTGTTTGTAAGAGTTACAAGTGGTACATGAAACTTTTCTTCCATCTCATGGACATTTCAATGCTGAATGCATATAATATGTACCAAATAAAGACTGGTAACAGACCACCGTATGGTGAATTTTGTTTGTCTGTTGTCAGACAACTCATAATGAAGTACCAGGTAACAACACCTGCAATACAACATGGTCCTCGAATTCATCACAATATACCCAAGCGTTTGAGGAGAGAAGGTGATCATTTCATAATACAGCTTCCTTCAACTCAAAAGAAATTTGCTCAGAAGAGATGCATTGTCTGTGCACAAACAAAACGACGGCAACAAAGACGCAAAGACACTCGGTTTATGTGTGAGGAATGTAAGGTGCCTCTGTGCATGGTGCCTTGTTTCAAGGAGTTCCACAAGCTCCAGCAGTTCTAAAACCATGTCCAGTGATTGTAAATATGTAAATATATGATAGAACATTAGTATTATACAATATTTGTGCATGTTTATTGTAATAAACAACAGTGGTAAACAATAATATGATAATAACTTTAGTGCGGTTATTGTGTTCAATACAGTGAGTATATATATATCAATTATATACAGTATTGGTCTCTCAGGCCCCAAATGTTAGTAGGAATAGAAAAAAATTGGAAAAGAAAAGAAAAAACAACTAAAACAACAAAATAATATAATATGCGTATGTGGAATTCGTCGATGCTGCCGCCACCACATCATTTTCTACAAACTTCTTGGCACTGTATCTCGGTAAGTACTGATCAGATTCTAATTTTTTTTGTTTTATTACCTTCACAAAAATATGCTCTTTAATTCTGTAAGAAAAAATTATTTTTTTTTTTTCAAAATTTCTTGGACACTGGTGCGTGACTTCAGATTTTGGCCTTGGACCCTGAAAGGGTTAATGGCATTTCAATTAATTTCAACAAGGAAAACTGATAAGCTCGGTCACAAACTCTTAGTCAAGGTACCACTGTATTAACCATTAAAAAATTACCATGCATATACTCTATTTTTAATACGAGTAGTATTCCAACCACAAAAATTATTTCTCAATACAGTCCATCATCACTTATCTTTCAAAATCAAGGCCAGAAGCCTTTCAATTTCACTCCACTACTTAAATTGCAGTTTTGAGGCAGCTGAGAAAAAATGTGTATAGTAGTCTTAACCATTGACCTCAGCCCACTTTAGAGCCAGCCAGCCTCTGGGAAAGTGCTGCATTCTTACAGCTAGATAGGAAGCTCTTTATTTTGGTAACCCATCTCACAATCCCAGAAAGAACATTTCTTTTCTATATAGTATTCCTATTTTATATTACAAATAATATAAGATGAAAAATCAGACCTTCAAATTTGTAGGGGTTATGTTTCTAGATGTAACATACATCTGTATACTATCTGGTGCTTTAGTGTAATTACGATTATTATTATAATCAAAAAGAAGTGCTAAGTCACAAGGGCTATACAGCGTTGCAGGGTAGGGAAGGAAGTGAGGGTATTGGGCAGCAGAAGCGGGGAAGGACGATCAGTATGTTACAGAAAACAGCGGGGCAGGGGATAGTGCAGGGGAAGAGGGTAGCAAGAGATTGAGGTAGAAAGGGCTGAAGGTATCATCAGAGTTAATGAAGTAAGTCAGTTGTTGTCAAAAAGTCAATGAGAGAGTGTCCGGATGAAAGCTGGGTCCATCAGCGAGAAGGGAAGGTAAAGAGAGAGCAGCGGAGCGAAGACTACGGCGGAGGTAAATTCTGTGTGCTCGTTGATAAAGTGGGCAGTCTAACAATGTGGCTGACCGATAATGGAACCTGACAATTCTCACAGAGAGGAGCAGGGCGCCTCTCCATGAGATATCCATGAGTAAGACGAGTATGGCCAATGTGAAGACAGGATAGAGTAGTCTCCCAACCTCGACACTGGTGACAAGAAGAGGGCAAGTAACCTATACTCGGTTTAATAGATTGAAGTTTGTTACCAAGCAGAGTAGACCAACGTTGTTGCCAAAGGGTGTGAAGGTAACAAAGTAACATCATCAGGACATTGTCGTTGGTGTTTAGAAGTGGGACCAGAGTTGGTCCAACGTGGGATGGGCTGGCGATTCGAAAATTGCCGCACCGTAGAGGGAGAAGCCGGAAGCATAGTCAAAGAAGAGCGGAGGTCAGACAAATCGAAGGAGTCAGTCGAAACCCCGGCACGTGAAGCGGGTGATGAAACAGCACCAGCAAGAGGTACAGGGGCCTTAGGAGTGTCCAAAGAGTGGCCAAAAGATGAGGCGAAGTCAGAATGGGGTGCAGTAACAATAAGGGGCCCGGGGGTAGCGGGGTCATGGATTTGGGACTCCATGGTTAGGTTACTTCTTTATTTTTGTTTTTAAGAAAAAGAAAGAGAAAAGAAAAAAAAAAGAAAAAAAAATTATAAAAGGGGGGACCGGGGAGGGAAAGTTCTTAGGTGGAATGCAAGGGCCAGAAATCTCCCTCCGCACCCAAGAGGACCTCAGCACCGAAAGTAGCGCAGATGCAGCATGGAACCCGTGCCATACCCTACCCTTCATGCCAGTAAACCAGCAATCCGGGATAGCAACCTCACATCTGCCGAGCTACCTCGGTGGACAAAAGAGAGGGCGGCCGGATATCTGCCACAAAGCATACATCCTTCGGCCACCACCCCCGGAATCCGAAAGGTGGCTTCCAGAGATACACCCGTCGCCCGAAAGACACCCAAAGCCACCCTCCGGAATACCGGAGAGGGATCGGGACATCCCCAGGCGATCCAGATTCCACGGCAAACTACACCACCGCTAAGAACCTCAACGGAGCAGGATGGACCCCGGCACCCTTTCCCCCACCTAGGAACTAGTGCACCTGTGGGAAAAATCCCAGAAGCCAAAAAGAGGAAGGGCAAAAAGGAGGGGTGGGAAAAAGGAGGAGGAAGAAAGGAAAAAGGGAAGGATGGGATAGGGAAGGGGATTTTGGGGGGTAATTAGGTTCAGTCTGAGGAAGGAGACCTACAGGTCTAATTCCTCAGACCAAGAGCCTCCTCACCACGCCAAGGAGCCCCCCTTGAAGAGGGTGTAATTACGAATATTTGCTGTTTGGATTGCTATCACATGGATACCTTTCAATGAATGGCAACTGAGATAATATCTAGTAGACCCTTTGTTGTACAGAGCAATTTTCTTTTATTTATTCTTTTTTTTTTTTTAACAAGTCGGCTGTCTCCCACCGAGGCAGGGTGACCCAAAAAAGAAAATCCCCAAAAAGAAAACACTTTCATCATCATTCAACACTTTCACCTCACTCACACACAATCACTGTTTTTGCAGAGGTGCTCAGAACACAACAGTTTAGAAGCATATACCTATAAAGATACACAACATATCCCTCCAAACTGCTAATATCCCGAAACCCCTCCTTTAGAGTGCAGGCATTGTACTTCCCATTTCCAGGACTCAAGTCCGGTTATATAAAAATAACCGGTTTCCCTGAATCCCTTCACTAAATATTACCCTGCTCACACTCCAACAGATCGTCAGGTCCCAAATACCATTCATCTCCATTCACTCCTATCAAACACGCTCATGAACGCCTGCTGGAAGTCGAAGCCCCTCGCCCACAAAACCTCCCTTACCCCTTCCTTCCAACCTTTTCAAAGACGACCCCTACCCCGCCTTCCTTCTCCTACAGATTTAAATGCTCTCCATGTCATTCTACTTTGATCCATTCTCTCTAAATGACCAAACCACCTCAACAACCCCTCTTCAGCCTTCTGACTAATACTTTTATTAACTCCACACCTTCTCCTAATTTTCACACTCCGAATTTTCTGCATAATATTTACACCACACATTGCCCTTAGACAGGACATCTCCACTGCCTCTAACCGCCTCCTTGCTGTTGCATTCACAACCCAAGCTTCACACCCATATAAGTGTTGGTACTACTATGCTTTCATACATTCCCTTCTTTGCCTCCATAGATAACGTTTTTTGACTCCATATATACCTCAACGCACCACTCACCATTTTTCCCTCATCAATTCTATGATTAACCTCATCCTTCATAAATCCATCCGCTGACACGTCAACTCCCAAGTATCTGAAAACATTCACTTCTTCCATACTACTCCTCCCCAATTTGACATCCAATTTTTCTTCATCTAAATCATTTGACACCCTCATCACCTTACTCTTTTCTATGTTCACTTTCAACTTTCTACCTTTACACACACTCCCAAACTCATCTACTAACCTTTGCAATTTTTCTTAAGAATCTCCCATAAGCACAGTATCATCAGCAAAAAGTAACTGTGTCAATTCCCATTTTGTATTTGATTCCCCATAATTTAATCCCACCCCTCTCCCAAACACCCTAGCATTTACTTCTTTTACAACCCCATCTATAAATATATTAAACAACCATGGTGACATTACACATCCCTGTCTAAGACCTACTTTTACCGGGAAGTTGTCTCCCTCTCTTCTACACACCCTAACCTGAGCCTCACTATCCTCATAAAAACTCTTTACAGCATTTAGTAACTTACCACCTATTCCACATACTTGCAACATCTACCACATTGCTCCCCTATCCACTATCATATGCCTTTTCTAAATCCATAAATGCAATAAAAACTTCCCTACCTTTATCTAATTACTGTTCACATATATGCTTAAATGTAAACACTTGATCTACACATCCCCTACCCACTCTGAAACCTCCTTGCTCATCCGCAATCCTACATTCTGTCTTGCCTCTAATTCTTTCAATTATTACCCTACTGTACACTTTTCCTGGTATACTCAGTAAACTTATTCCTCTGTAATTTTTACAATCTCTTTTGTCCCCCTTCCCTTTATATAAAGGGACTATACATGATCTCTGCCAATCCCTAGGTACCTTCCCATCTTTCATACATTTATTAAACAAAAGTACCAACCACTCCAACACTATATCTCCCCCTGCTTTTAACATTTCTGTCATGATCCCATCAGTTCCAGCTGCTTTACTCCCTTTCATTCTATGTAATGCCTCACATACCTCCCCTACACTTACATTCTCCTCTTCTTCACTCCTAAAAGATGGTATACCTCCCTGGCCATTGCATGAAATTACTGCCTCCCTTTCTTCCTCAACATTTAAAAGTTCCTCAAAATATTCTCGTCATCTACCTAATACCCCCCTCTCCCTATCTACTAACTCCCCTATTCTGATTTTAACTGACAAATCCAAACATTCCCTAGGCTTTCTTAACTTGTTTAACTCACTCTAAAATTTTTTCTTATTTTCATTAAAATTTCTTGACAGTGCCTCTCCCACTCTATCATCTGCTCTCCTTTCGCACTCTCTCACCACTCTCTTCACCTTTCTTTTACTCTCAATATACAGTGGACCCCCGCATACCGTCGGCATCACATAACGTTCAATCCGCATACCGCTCGCTTTTATCGCAAAAATTTTGCCTCGCATACCGCTCAAAAACCCGCTCACCGCTCTTCGTCCGAGACGCGTCCAATGTGCGCCCTTAGCCAGCCTCACATGTGCCACCGGTGGCATTCTTTACCAGCCAGCCTCCGCGGTAACATCCAAGCATACAATCGGAACATTTCGTATTATTACAGTGTTTTTGGTGATTTTATCTGCAAAATAAGTGACCATGGGCCCCAAGAAAGCTTCTAGTGCCAACCCTACAGCAATAAGGGTGAGAATTACTATAGAGATGAAGAAAGAGATCATTGATAAGTATGAAAGTGGAGTGCGTGTCGCCGACCTGGCCAGGTTGTACAAGAAACCCAAATCAACCATCGCTACTATTGTGGGCAACAGAAAGGCAATCAAGGAAGCTGTTCTTGCCAAAGGTTTAACTGTGTTTTCGAAACAGAGATCGCAAGTGATGGAAGATGTTGAGAGACTCTTATTGGTGTGGATAAATGAAAAACAGCTAGCAGGAGATAGCGTCTCTCAAGCGATCATAAGCGAAAAGGCTAGGAAGTTGCATGAGGATTTAATTAAAAAAATGCCTGCAACTAGTGATGATGTGAGTGAATTTAAGGCCAGCAAAGGTTGGTTTGAGAGATTTAAGAAGCGTAGTGGCATACATAGTGTGATAAGGCATGGTGAGGCTGCCAGTTCGGAACACAAAGCAGCTGAAAAATATGTGCAGGAATTCAAGGAGTACATAGACAGTGAAGGACTGAAACCTGAACAAGTGTTTAATTCTGATGAAACAGGCCTGTTTTGGAAGAAAATGCCAAGCAGGACCTACATTACTCAGGAGGAAAAGGCACTCGCAGGACATAAGCCTATGAAAGACAGGCTTACTTTGTTGATGTGTTCCAATGCTACTGGTGATTGCAAAGTGAAGCCTTTATTAGTGTATCACTCTGAAACTCCCAGACCGTTCAGGCAAAAGAATGTCCTCAAGGAGAATTTGTGTGTGCTGTGGAGGGCAAACAGTAAGGCATGGGTCACTAGGGACTTTTTCTATGACTGGTTACACCATGCATTTGCCCCCAATGTGAAAGATTACCTAACTGAAAAGAAATTAGAACTTAAGTGCCTCCTGGTGTTAGACAATGCCCCTCGTCATCCTACAGACGTGGCAGAGCGACTTTATGGGGACACGAAATTCATTAAGGTGAAGTTTTTGCCTCCTAATACCACTCCTCTCCTGCAGCCCATGGACCAGCAGGTTATTGCAAACTTCAAAAAAATGTACACAAAAGCTCTGTTTGAAAGGTGCTTTGTAGTGACCTCAGAAACTCAATTGACTCTAAGAGAGTTTTGGATAGAGCACTTTAATATCCTCAATTGTGTAAACCTTATAGGTAAGGCTTGGGAGGGAGTGACTAAGAGGACCTTGAACTCTGCTTGGAAGAAACTGTGGCCAGAATGTGTAGACAAAAGGGATTTTGAAGGATTTGAGGCTAACCCTGAGAGGATTATGCCAGTTGAGGAATCCAATGTGGCATTGGGAAAGTCCTTGGGGTTGGAGGTTAGTGGGGATGATGTGGAAGAGTTGGTGGAGGAGGACAATGAAGAACTAACCACTGATGAGCTGATAGATCAACTTCAACAGCAAGAGGCCAGACCTGAGGAAACTGGTTCGAAGGAGGGGAGAGAGAAATTGAAGAAATTACCTACTACAAAGATTAAGGAAATCTGTGCAAAGTGGCTTGAAGTGCAAACCTTCATGGATGAAAATCACCCTCACACAGCTATTGCAAGCCGTGCTGGTGATTATTACACTGACAATGTTGTGAAACACTTTAGGGAAGTCATAAAGGAACGAGAGGTACAGGCCACTATGGACAGATATGTTGTGTGAAAGAAGTCCAGTGACTCTGAAGCTGGTCCTAGTGGCATTAAAAGAAGAAGGGAAGTAACCCCAGAAAAGGACTCGACACCTCAAGTCTTAACCCTTTGAGGGTTTTCGTCGTACTAGTACGTCTTACGCGTAGGGGTTTTTGATGTACTAGTACTCATAAATTCTAGCGGCCTCAAATCTAGTGGGAGAAAGCTGGTAGGCCTTCATATGAAAGAATGGGTCTATGTGGTCAGTGTGCACAGTCTAAAAAAAATCCTGCAGCACACAGTGCATAATGAGAAAAAAAAAAACTTTGACCATTTTTTTTTAATAAATCAGCGACTTTGCAGTGTACTTTCGTATGGTATTTATTGTTGTATTCTAGTTTTCTTGGTCTCATTTTATAGAATGGAAGACATATTACAGAAATTGAGATGATTTTGACTGGTTTTACAAAGAAAAGTGCCTTGAAATTGAGCTCAAAGTAGCAGAAATGTTCGATTTTTACCAAACTTCAAAAGTACACAAATCGTGCCAAGCGTGCAATACACGTCAACTGGCGAGTCTAATATTCTTTCACAAGTGCACCAATAACATTTATACCATTTTTTACACTAATGCAGTAGTCTGCATAACAGTAAATCTTATATTTTTTGTGAAAATAAAAATTCAAAGTGGAAAGCAAAAGAATATAAGAGGGGCCTTGAGACGTTACTAATGACTAGAGGAAATGTCATTTTAGTGCTAGGAATGTCTTTCTTGTTTATTCTGGACCCTATTCGGAAATTGGCATCTTTTGAAATTTGTGTGAAATTGGCAAAATTGCTAAATTCTGACCACTGTACTGGATAGTTGAATTTCATAAATGAGTGGTTTCTTGCACCCATTCGATAGAAAAAATGGAGTTCTAGCGAAATATTCATGTTTTTTGTCGACTAGTACAGTGAAATTGGCCGAAAATGGGGCTCAAAGTGGGCAAAATCGCCGATGCGTAAACATCGCCGAGACCGCTAACTTTGCGAGAGCATAATTCCGTAAGTTTTCTATAAAATTTCAAACTTTTGGTGTCTTTATGATCGGGAAAAGATTCTCTATCTTTTCATAAGAGAAAATAATTTTTTTTTTTTTTAAATTTTGCCGACCCTGAGAACGAGTTTCGGAGAGGGCCTGTCGACCCTCAAAGGGTTAATGGAAGGGGATTCCCCTTCTAAACACTAACACTCTCTCTCCCCTCCTCCCATCCCATCAATCATCACCAGATCTTCAATAAAATTAAGTGTCATGTAATTGTGCATGCCTTTTTCAGTTTGTGTGTATTAAAATTAACATTCCATGTGGTAAATTTTTTTTTTTTCATACTCTTGGGTGTCTTGCATGGATTAATTTGATTTCCATTATTTCTTATGGGGAAAATTCATTCGCATACCGATCATTTCGCATAACAATGAGCCCTCTTGCACGGATTAAAGTCGCTATGCGGGGGTCCACTGTACTCTGCTCTTCTTATAACAACTTCTGCTTTGTAAAAACCTTTCATAAGCTAACTTTTTCTCTTTTATCACACCCTTTACTTCATCATTCCACCAATCACTCCTCTTTCCTCCTGCCCCCCCCCCTCCTATAACCACAAACTTCTGCCCCACATTCTAATACTGCATTTTTAAAACTCGTCCAACCCTCTTCAACCCCCCCACTACTCGTCTCTGCACTAGCCCACCTTTCTGCCAATAGTTGCTTATATCTCACGCAAACTTCCTCCTCCCTTAGTTTATACACTTTCACTTCCCTCCTACTTGTTGTTGCCACCTTCCTCTTGTCCCATCTACCTCTTACTCTAACTGTAGCTACAACTAAATAATGATCCAATATATCAGTTGCCCCTCAATAAACATGTACATCCTGGAGCCTACCCATCAACCTTTTATCCACCAATACATAATCTAACAAACTACTTTCATTATGTGCTACATCATACCTTGTATATTTATTTATCCTCTTTTTCATAAAATATGTATTACTTATTACCAAATCTCTTTCAACACAAAGCTCAATTAAAGGCTCCCCATTTACATTTACCCCTGGCACCCCAAATTTACCTACTATTCCCTCCACAACATTTTTACCCACTTTAGCAATGAAATCCCCAAACACAAATACTCTCACACTTGGTTCAAAACTCCCCACGCATTCACTCAATATTTCCCAAAATCTCTCTCTCTCCTCTACACTTTTCTCTTCTCCAGGTGCATATACGCTTACTATAACCCACTTTTCACATCCAACCTTTATTTTACTCCACATAATCCTTGAATTAATGCATTTAAAGTCCCTCTTTTCCTGCCATATCTTATCCTCCACCATTATTGCTACTCTTTCTTTAGCTCTAACTCTATTTGAAACCCCTGACCTAATCCCATTTATTCCTCTCACACTGAAACTCTCATACCCCCCTTCAGCTCTGTTTCACTTAAAGCCAAGACATCCAGCTTCTCATTCATAACATCCACAATCATCTCTTTCTTATCATTTGCAGAACATCCACGCACATTCAGATTTCCCACTTTGACAGTTTTCTTCTTATTCTTTTTAGTAATCTTTACAGGAAAAGGGGTTACTAGCCCATTGTTCCTGGCATTTTAGTTGACTTTTACAACACGCATGGCTTACGGAGGAAAGATTCTTATTCCACTTCCCCATGGATATAAAAGGAAAAGTAATAAGACCATGAACTATTACGATAAAATCACAGAAAACTCATCTGAGTGTGTATAAATAAATGTGTACATGTATGTGTAGTGTGACCTAAGTGTAAGTAGAAGTAGCAAGACATACCTGTAATCTTGCATATTTATGAGACAGACAAAAGACACCAGCAACCCTTCTTGTTCTTTCAACAAACCGGCCTTATCCCACTGAGGCAGGGTGGCCCAAAAAGAAAAACAAGTTTCTCTTTTTAAATTTAGTAATTTATACGGGAGAAGGGGTTACTAGCCCCTTGCTCCCGGCATTTTAGTCACCTCTTACAACACGCATGGCTTACGGAGGAAGAATTTTGTTCCACTTCCCCATGGAGATAAGAGGAAATAAACAAGAACAAGAACTAGAAAGAAAATAGAAGAAAACTCAGAGGGGTATGTATATATATGCTTGTACATGTATGTGTAGTGTGCCCTAAGTGTAAGTAGAAGTAGCACGATGTACCTGAAATCTTGCATGTTTATGAGACAGAAAAAAGACACCAGCAATCCTACCATCATGTAAAACAATTACAGGCTTCTGTTTTACACTCACTTTGCAGGACGGTAGTACCTCCCTGGGCGGTTGCTGTCTACCAACCTACTACCTAGGACCAGGAATCCTACCATCATGTAAAACAATCAGAAGCTTTCGTTTTACACTCACTTGGCAGGATGGTAGTACCTCACTGGGTGGTTGCTGTCTACCAACCTACTACCATATTTATTCTTTACCAGCTTTGTAATACTGTATGCTAGGTTTGAAATTAACCCTTTCAAGGTCAATGCCATAGTATTACAGTTTTGAGCTTGGGGTCCGTGCCACTGAACTATGTTATGAGCTTGACTCACTCTGACAAGCTGTGAGTGGTAAATATTGGCCTAGATGTGAGAGAATGAGTCTATGCAGCAAGTTTACACCACATAAAAAATTATGCCCCACGCATTTGATAGAACAGAAGATATATAACAAAAATAAACATGATTTTGATTGGTTTCAGGACTGGAAGTGGCTTGAAATTAAGGTCAAAGTGGCAGAACTATTCAATTTTTGCCAATATTCGAGATGACACAAATCAAGTTACCCATCTAATTTGTGTCCAACTGGTGCATCTAATACGTGTTCATGAATATGCTGACATTATTTTTACAATTACAATAATGCAGTGATAATGAGTGGTTGGTGGAATGATAAAGTAAAGGGTGTGATGAAAGAGAAAAAGTTAGCTTATGCGAGGTTTTTACAAAGCAGAAGTGCTATAAGAGCAGAGTATATGGAGAGTAAAAGAAAGGTGAAGAGAGTGCAAGAGGAGAGAAGATGAAAGAGTGGGAGAGGCATTCAAGAAATTTTGATGAAAATAAGAAAAAAGTTTGGAGATGAACAAGTTAAGAAAACCTAGGGGACGAATGGATTTATCAGTTAAAAACAGAGTAGGGGAGTTAGTAGATGGGGAGCTAGAGGTATTGGGTAGATGGCGGGAATAGTTTGAGGAACTTTTAATTGTCGATGAAGAAAGGGAGGCGGTAATTTCATGCACTGGTCAAGGTGGTTTAATATCTTTTAGGAGTGAAGAAGAGCAGGATGTGAGTGTGGGGGAGGTGCGTGAGGCATTACATACAATAAATGGGGTAAAGCAGCTGGAATTGATGGGGTCATTACAGAGAGCTTGTATAGTTCCTTCATATAAAGGGAAGGGGGACAAAAGAGACTGTAAAAATTATAGGGGAATAAGTTTACTGAGTTAACTTCTTCTCCTGTATATTACTAAATTTAGAAAGAGAAACTTTCGTTTTTCTTTTTGGGCCACTCTGCCTCGGTGGGATACAGCTGGTTTGTTGAAAGAAGTTTACTGAGAATACCAGGAAAAGTGTACAGAAGGGTTATTATTGAAAGAATTAGTGGTAAGACAAAGAGTAGGATTTCGGATGAACAAGGAGGTTTTAGAGTGGGTAGGAGTTGTGTAGATCAAGTGTTTACATTGAAGCATATATGTGAACAGTATTTAGATAAAGGTAGGGAAGTTTTTCATTGGATTTATGGATTTAGAAAAGGCATATGATAGAGTGGAGAGGAGAGCAATATGGCAGATGTTGCAAGTATATGGAATAAGGGAGGAGGAAGATCGGGCGAGATATAAGCAACTATTGGCAAAATGGTGGGCTAGTGCAAAGATGAGTAGTGGGGGGTTGAAGAGGGTTGGATGAGTTTTCAAAATGCAGTATTAGAATGTGGGGCAAAAGTTTGTGGTTATAGGAGGGGGGGGGGGGCAGGAGTAAAGAGGAGTGATTGGTGGAATGATGAAGGGAGTGATAAAAGAGAAAAAGTTAGCTTATGACAGGTTTTTACAAATTATTATTATAATCAAAAAGAAGCGCTAAGCCACAAGGGCTATACAGCGCTGCAGGGTAGGGAAGGAAGCGAGGGTATTGGATGGCAGAAGGGAGGAGGGATGATCAGTAGGTTACAGAAAACAGCGGGGCAGGGGATAGTACGGGGGTAGAGGGTAGCAAGAGATTGAAGTAGAAAGGGCTGAAGGTATCAGAATTTGTGAAGTAAGTCGGTTGTTGTCAAAAAGTCAATGAGAGAGTCTGGATGAAAGGTGGGTCCATCACCGAGAAGTTAAGGTAGAGAGAGAGCAGCAGAGCGAAGACGACGACGGAGGTAAATTCAGCGTGCTCGTTGATAAAGTGGGCAATCCAACAGAATGTGGCTGACTGATAATGGAACTTGGCAATTCTCACAGAGAGGAGCAGGGCGCCTCTCCATGAGATATCCATGAGTAAGAGGAGTATGGCCAATGCGAAGACGGGAGAGAGTAGTCTCCCAACCTCGACACTGGTGATAAGAAGATGGCCAGTAACCTATACTCGGTTTAATAGATTGAAGTTTGTTGCCGAGCACAGTAGACCAACGTTGTTGCCAACGGGTGTGAAGTTGGGAAGATATTGCAGCAAAATAGTCCGTAAATGGAATACCTCTACATGAAACTGGTAGGTCATGTACTGCTGACCGCGCAGCAGTGTCTGCCTGTTCATTGCCCTGTACGTCAACGTGACCAGGGATCCCAAAAAAAACAATATCTTTATGCTTGGTAAAGATGCGGCGTAGCCAAAGTTGGATATGGAGGACTAAGGGGTGAGGTGTATCAAATTTCTGCATAGCCTGTAAAGCACTAAGGGAGTCTGAGACAACCACAAATGATGACACAGGCATAGATGCAAAATGGATAAGTGCTGTAAGGATGGCATACAATTCAGCAGTAAAAATACTAGCCGAAGAGAGTAAATGCCCTTGTACGAAGCTGTCCGGAAACACTACTGCGAATCCTACGCCATCAGAAGACTTAGAGCCATCTGTGTACACAGCAATAGCATGAGAATGAGAGTGAAAGTGGTCAAGAAAAAGAAAGCGGGAAGCGACCGTAGACAGTTGGGCTTTCGAGTAAAGGAGAGAGAAAGAACAGACTCGAACAGCTGGAACTTCCCAGGGGGGTAGGGAAAAGTGAGATGCTACATGTACATAGAAAGGTGGTAATTGAAGAGAAGACAAGAGCGAATGAAGGCGAAGAGAGAAGGGACGGAGTAAACAGGGGCGGCGAACAAATAAAGAATGTCTACTAATATCAGTGACCATTCTATAAATGGAAGGATTGCGGAGATCATGAGAGCGTACATAGTAGCGAAGGCAATGGGCATCACGGCGATTGGATAAGGATGGAACGTTCGCTTCTGCATAGAGGCTCTCGACAGGGGAAGAGCGAAAAGCACCAAGGCATAAACGTAATCCTTGGTGATGAATGGGGTTAAGGCTAGAGAGAGTAGCAGGAGATGCCGCTGAATAGAGCGGGTCACCATAATCAAGTTTCGATAAGATAAGGGTGGAATGTAGGTGAAGGAGGGTTCGACGATCAGCTCCCCATGAAAGATGAGCAAGGGTTTTAAGAAGGTTCAGCCGGCTGTGACAAGTTGCCTTCAGAGAGGTAATGTGAGGTTTCCAGGATAACCTACGATCAAAGAGGAGGCCCAGAAACTTGACTGTATCACGTTCAGGGATACGGGAGCCATAGAGGTACAAAGGATGATCGGAGATAACAGAGCGTCTAGTGAAAGTAATTTGGTGGGTTTTAGTGCTGGAAAATTTAAACCCACGTGTGGTGTCCCAATTGGAAACACGGTCGACTGCATGCTGGAGAGAAACAGTAATAAGGTGACAGTCAGCGCCTGCACAGGCAATAGCAAAGTCATCAACATAGAGTGATGACCAAATATTTGATGGAAGACTAGAGGCCAAATCATTAATAGCAAGGAGAAAAAGTGTTGTGCTCAGAACACATCCCTGGGGGACACCTTCAGCTTGGATAAAGTCCGGGGAGAGCACATTATTAACCCGAACACGGAAATGCCTGTCAGTTAAAACGTTCTTAAGGAAGGATGGTAGATTGCCACGAAGGCCTAAGGAGTGGGCTTGGGCTAAAATATTATACCTCCAAGTTGTGTCATATGCCTTCTCAAGGTCAAAAAATATGGCAATAACTGAGTGGTTATTCGCAAAGGCATTACGAACATACGTATCCAAGCGTAGTAAGGGGTCTATGGTAGAACGTCCCTTACGAAAACCATATTGACGAGTGGAGAGACTGGTGTGTCTCTCTAAATACCACACTAAACGTCTATTTACTAGGCATTCCATCACTTTGCAAACTGCACTGGTAAGAGCAATGGGACGATAGTGGGAGGTTTCATGTCCCGTAGTGCCTGGTTTGCGGAAAGGGAGAACAATGGCGGATTTCCACAGCTGTGGAAGAACTCCTTGTGACCAAATAAGATTGTAAAGGCATAATAGGACTGCAAGGGCTGACTGATGTAAATGTTGTAGCATACGAATATGAATGTTGTCGGGCCCAGCTGCCGATGATCGGGAAGCTGAGAGTGTTGCCTCCAGTTCTTGAAGTGCAAAAGGCACATTATACTGTTCTTCTCTGAGAGAAGAAAAGTCCAAGGGTGCTAACTCTCTGGCAGACTTTGAGGAAAGAAATGAGGGACATAGATGGAGTCCCTGAGAAATACGGACCAGATGATTGCCAATTTCATTGGCAACATCTAGTGGGTTTGCTATATCAACACCGGCAACCCGCAGAACAGGAGCCGGGTCAGGAGAATATTTACCACTCAGTTTTCGTACTTTTTTCCAGACTGCACTCATAGAGGAAGCAGAGGTGATGGTGGAGACAATCTCGCCAGCAAGTGCATTTAGCGTCACGGATGACACGGCGAGTGATCGCACGCTTCTGCTTAAAATCAAGAAGTCTCTCTGTGGTTCTATTATACCGGTACCTGCCCCATGCAGCACGTTTCAAACATACTGCACGAGCACAAGCAGGAGACCACCAAGGCACGCATTTCTGAGAATGCCTGCCCGAAGTTTGGGGTATAGAATGAGAAGCTGCGGTTAAAACAGAGGACGAGAAGAGGTGTAAAAGCTCATCGATGGAGGACGAAGAAGGAACCTCTCTAAAAACAGTTAGGTGTGAGTGAAGATTCCAATTTGCCTGATCAAATTGCCAGCGTGGGATGCGAAGAGGTGGTGAATATGAAGGGGAAGTAAGAATGATTGGGAAATGATCGCTGACATGTAAGTCCGGAAGAACAGACCAAGTGAAGTCTAATGCGGCGGAGGGAGAGCAGACTGAGAGATCGATGCAAGAGTGTGTGTGAGTCCGAGGATCAAAATGGGTGTGAGTGCCTGTATTTAAAACATGGAGGGGGTGGATGGCAAGAAAAGCCTCTAACTGAATGCCACGGGAATCACAGTGAGACCCCCCCCCCCCCCGAGGAAAAGGTGGGCATTAAAATCACCAAGTAACAGAATCGGTGGTGGTAATGACGAAACAAGAAAGGCAATATCTGGAATAGATAATGCCCGAGGAGAGAGATATAAAGAACAGAGCATATACCACCTATGCAAGTGGATACGGGCTACTGTGTAATGCAGCGAAGTATGAACAAATAGCTGATGGTACGGAATATCAATGCGTAGAAGGGCACTTTCATTAAAGGTCCCATCAGGAAAAGGATCTGAAGAATACAATAAATTATAGCCTGAGATGGGAGAGATAACAGCAGAGTGTAATTTTGGTTCCTGTAAGCAAACACCAACAGGGGAAAACTGGGAGAGTAACATCTGAAGCTCACCCCGATTACCTATAAGGCCGCGTATATTCCACTGTAAATAGGCCATGATTGGCAATGATAAAGATACTTGAAATCCGCAGGTAAGGGTTCCTACGGACTAGAGGGGTTAGAAAAGTCCACATGCGGAGGCAGTGGAAAACGTTCAAGCAGAGAGAAAGAGCGGAAGGTGGATCAGTGTCCATTGATGGTTTGGTCTCTGCAATATATTCAGAGATTGCTTCAAGTGTTTCAGAATTCAGAGACGTCGTATGGGAGACAATATTGGAAATGGTAGGGGGAGGATGAGTAAAGATTAGAACTGTAATGGACTGTACCAAGGTAGGGGGGGGCGAAAGGGTGGAGGGAACTGGAGAAGCATGGAAGGGGACAGAAGTGGCAGAAACCTGGGAGGTGGCAGAAGAGGAAGAAACTTGGGAGGGAACAGGGGAGGAAGGTACAGTACGAGGAGGAGGGTGAACCTCTACACTTGTAACAGAGCCAGTGAGAGGGGGAGAACCAGGTACAGAGACAGGGAAGGGAAAATGAGGAGGTGGAAGATGGGTAGGAGGTGTTAACGGACCTTTTTTTGACTTTTGAGAAGTAGAGGGACGATTGGGAGGTGTCATACAAGATCTCGTCGCTACTGAGGCTTGTGAGAGAGAACACGAAGAAGCGAGATCAGACTGAGACGAAGTAGGGACGTCTGAGCTGAGGACAGCAAAAGAATTAGCTACAGGAGTGACTATGGGAGAGGTAACCACAGAGGTGGGTGCAGAAGATGGGATACCAGAAGTGGGGGGACGTTTTGAAACACGGGAATAAGAAACACGAGGTAGTCTACCTTGGAGGCGGAGATGAGAAACTGCCATGGCATAAGAGAGACCTTCTGCCTCTTTGAGGTAACGGATTTCCCGCTCGTTTAAGTAGACTTGACAACGGCGAGAGTACGAAGGGTGAGCCTCATGACAATTAAGGCAAGAGGGAGGTCGATTGCAAGATGTATTATAATGGTCATCGGCACCACAGACTGGGCATTCGGCGATAGATCTGCAATATTTTGCTGGATGGCCAAATCGCCAGCAATTTCTACACTGTTGCGGTGTAGGGATCACCTTTCGAACTTGTAACCGATGTCCTGCTACATAAACTGAGGATGGGAGTTCACGGCTGTCAAAAGTTAAACAAGCCACATTGCTAGGGTTATCGTCTCCGCCCGCGGGCAGGAAGAATGTAAGTGTCTACCTTGAGGATTGGAAGATCTTGGAGTTCCAGCTGTTCAAGAATGTCAGTGCCACATGTCTGGAAATTTTGTTGAACTATGGTATGGGGCAGAATGACGGTACCACTACAAGAATTGAGGGAATGATGCTTTTCAATAGTTACAGGAACAGTATCGATATGGGAAAGACAAGAAAGCTCATGAGCCTGGGTAGCATTCTGTACGGTGACGATGCACGTACCGCTCTTAAGAGCATGAAAAGAAATATCTTTACCAACATGGCGTAGGAGTGCCTTGCCAATACTGTGGTCAAAAAGATAGGCAGTAGAGGAAGTCGGTCGCAAAGTGAAGAATTTAGTCCAGTGTGCAGTCTGAAACTAAGTGTGGAAAGGTAGTGAAGGACGTGTCGATCTTTTCTGAGAAGAACGAGAAGGTGGAGAAGTATCATCAGCAGGTAATTGTCGTTGGCGTTTAGGCGTGGGGACCAGAGTTGGTCCGACATAGAACGGGCCGGCGATTCGAAAATTGCCGCACCATAGAGGGAGAGGCCGGAAGCATAGTCAGAGGAGAGCGAAGGTCAGATAAATCGAAGGAGTCAGTCGAGGCCTCAGTACCTGAAGCGGGTGAGGAAACAGCACCGGCAAGAGGTACAGAGGTATGAGGAGTGTTCGAAGAGTGGTCCAAAGACGAGGCGGGGTCAGAACGGGATGCGGTATCAAGAAGGGGCCCGGGGGTAGCAGGTTCATGGACTAGGGCTGCCATGGTTAGGTTACTTCTTTCGTTTTGTTTTTAAGAAAAAAAAAAGAAAAAAGAAAATAAAAATAATAAAAAGAATAAAAAAAGAGGGGACCTGGGAGGGATAGTTCCTAGGAGGAATGAAAGGGCCAGAAATCTCCCTCCTCGCCCAAGAGGACCTCAGCACCGCAAGTAGCGCAGATGCAGCATGGAACCCGTGCCATACCCTACCCATCATGCCAGTAAACCGGCAATCCGGGATAGCAACCTCACATCTGATGAGCTACCTTGGTGGACAAAAGAGAGGGCAGCCGGAAATCCGCCACAAAGCATACCTCCTTCGGCCACCACCCCCGGAATCCGAAAGGTGGCTTCCAGAGATACACCCGTCGCCCGAGAGACACCCAAAGCCACCCTCCGGGATACTGGAGAGGGATCAGGACATCCCCAGGCAATCCAGATTCCACGGCAAACTACGCCACCGCCAAGAACCTCAACGGAATGGGATGGACCCCGGTACCCTTTCCCCTACCTAGGAACTAGCGTGCCTGTGGGGAAAAAAAAAAAAAAAAACAAAGGCCAAAAAGGAAGGGCAAAAGGGAGGGGTGGGGAGGAGGAGGAGGAAAGGAAAAAGGGGAGGATGGGATAGGGAATGGGGCGTAATTAGGTTCGGTCTGAGGAAGTAGACCGACAGGTCTAATTCCTCAGACCAAGAGCCTCTTCACCACGCCAAGGAGCCCCCCTTGAAGAGGAGGTTTTTACAAAGCAGAAGTGTTATAAGAAGAGCAGAGTATATGGAGAGTAAAAGAAAGGTGAAGAGAGTGGTGAGAGAGTGCCAAAGGAGAGCAGATGATAGAGTGGGAGAGGCACTATCAAGAAATTTTAATGAAAATAAGAAAAAATTTTGGAGTGAGTTAAACAAGTTAAGAAAGCCTATGGAACACATGGATTTGTCAGTTAAAAACAGAGTAGGGGAGTTAGTATATGGGAAGAGGGAGGTATTAGGTAGATGGTGAGAATATTTTAAGTGGTTGGTACTTTTGTTTAATAAATGTATGAAAGAGGGGAAGGTACCTAGGGATTGGAGGAAAGTATGTTTAGTCCCTTTATATAAAGGGAAGGGGGACAAAAGAGATTGTAAAAATTATAGGGGAATAAGTTCACCGAGTATATCAGGAGAAGTGTACGGTAGGGTTATTATTGAAAGAATTAGAGGTAAGACAGAATGTAGGATTGCGGACGAGCAAGGAGGCTTCAGAGTGGGTAGGGGATGTGTGGATCAAGTGTTTACATTGAAGCATATATGTGAACAGTATTTAGATAAAGGTAGGGAAGTTTTTATTGCATTTATGGATTTAGAAAAGGCATATGATAGAGTGGATAGGGGAGCAATGTGGCAGATGTTGCAAGTATATGGAATAGGTGGTAAGTTAGTAAATGCTGTAAAGAGTTTTCACGAGGATAGTGAGGCTCAGGTTAGGGTGTGCAGAAGAGAGGGAGACTACTTCCCAGTAAAAGTAGGTCTTAGACAGGGATGTGTAATGTCACCATGGTTGTTTAATATATTTATAGATGGGGTTGTAAAAGAAGTAAATGCTAGGGTGTTTGGGAGAGGGGTGGGATTAAATTATGGGGAATCAAATACAAAATGGGAATTGACACAGTAACATTTTGCTGATGATACTGTGCTTATGGGAGATTCTAAAGAAAAATTGCAAAGGTTAGTGGATGAGTTTGGGAGTGTGTGTAAAGGTAGAAAGTTGAAAGTGAACATCGAAAAGAATAAGGTGATGAGGGTATCAAATGATATAAAGAAAAATTGGATATCAAATTGGGGAGGAGGAGTATGGAAGAAGTGAATGTTTTCAGATACTTGGGAGTTGATGTGTCAGCGGATGGATTTATGAAGGATGAGGTTAATCATAGAATTGATGAGGGAAAAAAGACGAGTGGTGTGTTGAGGTATATGTGGAGTCAAAAAACGTTATATATGGAGGCAAAGGGAATGTATGAAAGTATAGTATAGTACCAACACTCTTATATGGGTGTGAAGCTTGGGTTGTGAATGCAGCAGAGAGGAGGCAGTGATGTCGTCCTGTCTAAGGGCAATGTGTGGTGTAAATATTATGCAGAAAATTCGGAGTGTGGAAATTAGGAGAAGGTGTGGAGTTAATAAAAGTATTAGTCAGAGGGCTGAAGAGGGGTTGTTGAGGTGGTTTGGTCATTTAGAGAGAATGGATCAAAGTAGAATGACATGGAGAGCATTTAAATCTGTAGGAGAAGGAAGGCGGGATAGGGGTTGTCCTCGAAAAGGTTGGAAGGAAGGGGTAAGGGAGGTTTTGTGGGCGAGGGGCTTGGACTTCCAGCAGGCATGCATGAGCATGTTCAATAGGAGTGAATGGAGATGAATGGTATTTGGGACCTGACGATCTGTTGGAGTGTGAGCAGGGTAATATTTAGTGAAGAGATTCAGGGAAAGTACAATGACTGCACTTTAAAGGAGGGGTTTGGGATATTGGCAGTTTGGAGAGATATGTTGTGTGTCTTTATATGTGTATGCTTCTGGACTGTTGTATTCTGAGCACCTCTGCAAAAACAGTGATAATGTGCGAGTGTGGTGAAAGTGTTGAATGATGATGAAAGTATTTTCTTTTTGGGGATTTTCTTTCTTTTTTTTTTTTGGGTCACCCTGCCTCGGTGGGAAACGGCCGACTTGTTGGAAAAAAAAAAAAAAAAAAAAAAAAAAAAAAAAAAAAAAAAAAAATTCAGGGAAACCGGTTATTTTTACATAGCCGGACTTGTATCCTGGAAATGGGAAGTACAATGCCTGCACTCTAAAGGAGGGGTTCAGGATATTAGCGGTTTGGAGGGATATGTTGTGTATCTTTATAGGTATATGCTTCTAAACTGTTGTGTTCTGAGCACCTCTGCAAAAACAATGATTATGTGTGAGTGAGGTGAAAGTGTTGAATGATGATGAAAGTACTTTCTTTTTGGGGATTTTCTTTCCTTTTGGGTCACCGTGCCTCGGTGGGAGACGGCCGACTTGTTGGGGGGGGGGGGGGGATCAGTTGGCTCCTTCCCAATTAATGGTATGACAAAGTTTTTACCTGTTGGAATATGGCTGAGTTCTCTTGATCATATCTCACTGATATATTACGTTTTTTTTTTTTTTTGTGTATAGAATCCAGCTAACCTCACCTACGAATACCAATTTGCAGTAGTGCTTATTACCAATTAGCAGTAATGAAGTTCAGTGCCTGCACTGTTACAGATTTAAAATATTTTGAAAAAGAGCTTCCCAATTTATTGAGTAGAGAAACCAAATTTAGTTGTGTTTGCTAATTTCTGAGATGCCTTAGTAAAATGTTAACACTGGCTTAACTGGGTTTGCCCTCTTTTTTTTCTGCACAATCAAACCTTATAATTCACAGGGGGTTAGATTCCCAGAAATGATACAAATGTAGTAACCTCAGATACATGTAAACAAGGAAAAAAAAAAAAATTACCAGGTTCAACTGTAAAAAATTTTCTCTATTATAATAGTTTTCATTAGCTTTACTTAATCCTGACTTAATGAACCAAGCTAAGAGATTTATTCCCAGACAGTTTTGTTTTCTTAGTTTAGAAGAGAGAGGTCACAAATCCTCAGAAAACTAAGAAAGAGTCTTTGGACTGAGCAGTGGCTGAAATATTTGATGTAAGTAGCAGTGGAATGAATGTAACTGTCTTCTGCAGTCAGATATGCTACTTTGATATATCTATTTCTGTGATGAAAAAATTAAATCCATAGAATTTCTCATAAGCAGCAAAAAGAATATTTCATTTTCAACATTGTTGAGGTGGGTTGGACAACATTTAGAGGGTGGAAATAGGATTACTTGGAGGGTGTATCAATCTATAGTGGAGGGAAGGCAGGGTAGGGAGTTATCATAGGAAAGGTTGGAAGGAGGGGGTAAAGTAAGTTTTGTATGCATGGGTTTGAACATTCAGCAGACTTCTGTGAGCATGTTAGATAGGAGTGGAGGCAAATGGTTTTATAACTAGGCATGCTGTTGGAGTGTGAGCAAGGTAACATTTATGAAGGGATTAAGGGAAACCTGCTAGTTGGACTGGAGTCCTGGAGGTTGGAAGTACAGTGCCTACACTTTGAAGAATGGGTGGAGATATTAGCAGTTTGGAGAGGCATCTGAATTGTAGTAACAGCACGCCTCTGGCAAGACCACTGTGAGTGAAGGCAAAAGCTTTTCTTCTTTTTTTTTGGGGTCAGGGCACCTTGGTAGGAGATGGCCAGTTAAAAAAAAAAAAAAAAAAAAAAAAAAAAAAAAAAAAAAAAAAAAAAAAAAAAAAAAAAAAATGCAAATTCACCATCCAAATTTTGTATTAAGATATGGAATATGACTCAACCTATAAAAAGTTTTTTTTTTTTTTTTTTTTTTGCCTAAACTTGTAAAAATAAAAAAAAGTTGAACTGGAATCTCCACTTGTAACAAGGGGGATCTGGTCCTAATTAATACAGAGTAGTAGTTCAACTCATTATTTTTCCCTAGTAATAAAACTAAAAAAACTTATCAATTATTTGCATATGCTATCAAGTTGACAAAACAGCTTGGAACCTCTAGATTCTTATACATTGCATAACACAAATGCAAAATATAAGATTCCCTACTATGTACCCTATGCTTTTTGTTCAATCATTTATTATTAAATCTCACCATTTATATATTTTTGTGTAACATCAACTGTAATAACTAAAAAGGCACAATACCATGACTGGAACGATACACAAATAACCCGCACATAAAAGAGAGAAGCTTACGACGACGTTTCGGTCCGACTTGGACCATTTACAAAGTCGTCGTAAGCTTCTCTCTTTTATGTGCGGGTTATTTGTGTATCAACTGTAATTTCAATATCACTGAGAAAGTAGTACTGTACCATACTTCAAAGGAAAGGAGTACTATGTCAGATGTACAACTGCCCAATCCTGGAAAAATCTGGAGCATATCAAAGATCTTGGTTTAGTGAAGTATGATGACCCTTCTCTATTATGTTCTCCATACTATTGTTCATTTTTTAAATATTATAAGGGTAAACAGCAATTTCACATACTACTTTCAAAGTATAGTAGTTTACTTTCTGAAAATGTTTTCTTAAGGTTCAATACACCTTAAAACTTAATACACGTTTCATTATTTTTAACTTTTTTATTTGAAAAGTTATGCATTTTCATGATTAAAAAATCTACTTTTGATGTAGATAATATGAAACATTAACCCGCATGTAACTGGTAAAAATAATGTACCTTAAAAACTGTCTAGTATTTAATACACCTGGAGGAAGTCAACTCTTGCAGTACAGCTTAGATGGTAATTATCAGCTCTAGTGAACATTTGGTCTAAAAACTAAATACTTGTACCATACATTGTTTGATATTCACACAGCTGTCACCAACAATTTAAATGCAATGAAACTTTAACTTATGATTGAATTTTTTCTTCAGTGCTTATTTACAACCATACATATTGCAATATAGCTAACATTTTCTCTACTACTATTAACTCTTTCAGGGTTTCTGACTTACTAGTACGGCTTACGCACCAGAGTTATTGACGTACTAGTACGCCTAAACTCTAGTGCCTTCAAATATAGTGAGAAAGCTGGTAGACCTACATATGAAAGAATGGGTCTATGTGGTCAGTGTGCACAGTATAAAAAAAAAAATCCTGCAGCACACAGTGCATAATGAGAAAAAAAACTCCGTCTGTTTTTGGTTTAAAATAGCGACTTTGCACTGTATTTTCGTTTGGTATTTATGGTTGTATTTTAGTTTTCCTGGTCTCATTTTATAGAATGGAAGACATATTACAGAAATTGAGATGATTTTGATTGGTTTCATAATGAAAAGTACCTTGAAATTGAGCTCAAATTAGCAGAAATGTTCGACTTTTACCAAAGTTCAAAAGTAAACAAATCATGCCAAGCGTCCAATACACGTCAACTGGCGAGTCTAATATTCTTTCACAAGTGCGCTGATATTATTTATACCATTTCTACACTAATGCAGTAGTCTGCATAACAGTAAATCTTCTACCTTTTGAGAGAATAAAAATTCAAAGTGGAAAGCAAGAGAGATGTATGAGGGGCCTGGGGACATGACTAATGAACAGAGAAAATGTTATTTTAGTGCCAGGAATGTCTGTCTTTTTTATTCTGGACCCTATTTGGAAATTGGCATCTTCTGAAATGTGTGAAATTGGCAAAATTGCCAATTTCTGACCACTTTATTGGATAGTTGAAATCAGTAAATGGGTGGTTTCTTGTACTCCTTCAATAGAAAAAATGGAGTTCTAGGAAAATAGATATGATTTTTGTCAACTAGTGCACTGGAATTGGCCGAAAATAGGGCTCAAAGTGGGTGAAATCACCAATATGTAAACATCATCGAGACCACTAACTTTGCGAGAGCATAATTCTGTAAGTTTTCCATCAAATTTGATACTTTTGGTGTCATTATGATCAGGAAAAGATTCTCTATCACTTCATAAGAAAATAATTTTTTTTTTTTCCGAAAAATTTTCGACCCTTAGAACGAGTTTAGGAGAGGGCCTCTCGATCTTGAAAGGGTTAAGGAATACTATGGTGAGAAGATCGCACAAGAGATACCTTTTACTCTTAAAAGTCTGACTCCATTCATCATCTCATCAACTGATATAATGATACACCAGACATGCTTCAGAACTCCTTACAATTTTGGCATTTGTATTTTTAACTATTTTGGTATTAACACACATGTATATGTGACAACTTAGTTGTTGCAAAGATAATTGGCTCAAGTCAGCTTTTTTTTATTTCAATACTCTGAGGCATTCTCACTCATTCACTCACACACACACACACAATAGAGCGATGGTGAGAGCAATAGAGCGATGGGTGACACACTGGCTAGAGTGGCCAGAAGAGCTCATGCATGCAGGGCAAAGCTCCTGATCATGGGTGACTTTAACCACAAGGAGATCGATTGGGAGAGCTTGGACCCACATGGGGGCCAAGATACATGGAGGGCTAAGATGATGGAGGTGGTACTGGAAAACTTCATGTGCCAACACGTAAGGGACACTACAAGAGAGAGAGGAGAGGATGAACCAGCAAGGCTGGACTTAGTATTCACCTTGAGTAGTGCAGACATTGAGGACATCACATATGAAAGACCCCTTGGGGCCAGTGACCATGTGGTTTTAAGCTTCGAATACACAGTAGAGCTACAAGTGGAGGGAGAAGCAGGAAGGCCAGGACGAATGAAGCCAAACTACAAGAATGGGGACTATACAGGAATGAGGAACTTCCTGAATGGGGTTCAGTGGGACAGAGAACTGGCAGGGAAGCCAGTTAATGAGATGATGGAATATGTAGCAACAAAATGCAAGGAGGCTGAGGAGAGGTTTGTACCCAAGGGTAACAGGAATAATGAAAAAGCCAGGATGAGCCCATGGTTTACCCAAAGGTGCAGGGAGGCAAAAACCAAGTGTGCAAGGGAATGGAAGAAATATAGAAGGCAAAGGACCCAGGAGAATAAGGAGAGCAGTCGTAGAGCCAGAAACGAATATGCACAGATAAGAAGGGAGGCCCAAAGACAATATGAAAACGACATAGCAGCAAAAGCCAAATCTGACCCGAAACTGTTGTACAGCCACATCAGGAGGAAAACAACAGTCAAGGACCAGGTAATCAGGCTAAGGAAGGATGGAGGAGAGACAACAAGAAATGACCGTGAAGTATGTGAGGAACTCAACAAAAGATTCAAAGAAGTGTTCACAGAGGAGACAGAAGGGGCTCCAGAAAGACGGAGAGGTGGGGCACACCACCATGTGCTGGACACAGTGCACACAACCGAGGAAGAAGTGAAGAGGCTTCTGAGTGAGCTAGATACCTCAAAGGCAATGGGGCCAGATAACATCTCCCCATGGGTATTGAGAGAGGGAGCAGAGGCACTATGTGTACCCCTAACAACAATATTCAATACATCTATCGAAACAGGGAGATTGCCTGAGGCATGGAAGACAGCAAATGTAGTCCCAATCTTTAAAAAAGGAGACAGACATGAAGCATTAAACTACAGATCAGTGTCACTGGCATGTATAGTATGCAAAATCATGGAGAAGATTATCAGAAGAGTGGTGGAACACCTAGAAAGGAACGATCTCATCAACAGCAGCCAACATGGTTTCAGGGACGGGAAATCCTGTGTCACAAACCTACTGGAGTTCTATGACATGGTGACAGCAGTAAGATAAGAGAGAGAGAGGTGGGTGGATTGCATTTTCTTGGACTGCAAGAAGGAGTTTGACACAGTTCCACACAAGAGATTGGTGCAAAAACTGGAGGACCAAGCAGGGATAACAGGGAAGGCACTACAATGGATCAGGAATACTTGTCAGGAAGACAGCAGCGAGTCATGGTACGTGGCGAGGTGTCAGAGTGGGCACCTGTGACCAGCGGGGTCCCACAGGGGTCAGTCCTAGGACCAGTGCTGTTTCTGGTATTTGTGAACGACATGACGGAAGAAATAGACTCTGAGGTGTCCCTGTTTGCAGATGACGTGAAGTTGATGAGAAGAATTCACTCGATCGAAGACCAGGCAGAACTACAAAGGGATCTGGACAGGCTGCAGACCTGGTCCAGCAATTGGCTCCTGGAGTTCAATCCCACCAAGTGCAAAGTCATGAAGATTGGGGAAGGGCAAAGAAGACCGCAGACGGAGTACAGTCTAGGGGGCCAGAGACGACAAACCTCACTCAAGGAAAAAGATCTTGGGGTGAGTATAACACCAGGCACATCTCCTGAAGCGCACATCAACCAAATAACTGCTGCAGCATATGGGCGCCTAGCAAACCTCAGAACAGCATTCCGACATCTTAATAAGGAATCATTCAGGACCCTGTACACCGTGTACGTTAGGCCCATATTGGAGTATGCGGCACCAGTTTGGAACCCACACCTAGCCAAGCACGTAAAGAAAAAAGAGAAAGTGCAAAGGTTTGCAACAAGACTAGTCCCAGAGCTAAGAGGTATGTCCTACGAGGAGAGGTTAAGGGAAATCAACCTGACGACACTGGAGGACAGGAGAGATAGGGGGGACATGATAACGACATACAAAATACTGAGAGGAATTGACAAGGTGGACAAAGACAGGATGTTCCAGAGATTGGACACAGTAACAAGGGGACACAGTTGGAAGTTGAAGACACAGATGAATCACAGGGATGTTAGGAAGTATTTCTTCAGCCACAGAGTAGTCAGTAAGTGGAATAGTTTGGGAAGCGATGTAGTGGAGGCAGGATCCATACATAGCTTTAAGCAGAGGTATGATAAAGCTCACGGCTCAGGGAGAGTGACCTAGTAGCGATCAGTGAAGAGGCGGGGCCAGGAGCTCGGACTCGACCCCCGCAACCTCAACTAGGTGAGGTGAGTACACACACACACACACACACACACACACTAATAAGACATACCTACTCATAATTAGAGATAATTTTGTAAAGTTATGTCATTTTTTCTTCCTATGTATGTAGTGGTCTGAACTTTTTCCTGCTAGTTTCCTACTATTCTATTAACTTGTGCAGGCTCAATATTATGGCAGCCAGATCACTTACACATTCTTATATATTACATTAATTAGTCCCTATTTCACAATTAGTGCTATGTTTAATTTTTATCTATAATTTAGTTTATCAAATTCAACATTAAACTAAAGGGGAAAGTGGAGTAATGAAGGGAAGGTACCATTTGTTATACAAGTGACAAACAAATCACATTATCATTATTAAACCCCTCTAAAATTTCAGTTGTACTTATGTATATCTACACTGAACCCTAATTATGACTTCCTGCTATAACAGGTTTCCTAATGCAAATATGACATCAAAGGAAATTAATCCTTTAAGAAATTCATTAATGAATTCTGTATATTAATTATCACAAAATATATGGCAACTATTTGTTGGTACAGAGAACAATAATCTGAAAGAAACTGGTAGCTACTGTATAAACACAAATTAGCACACGTGCAGAAAAATAAAAATGGCATAAAGAACAGCAACTATGAAGATGCATTACTCGTACTCTTTAGTCAACTGAAGTATTAAGATTTTTCACATCTGCTTGAACTTCAAATGAAACTAACCAGCAAAGAGGGGACAAGACTGATTTGGCATTTTTTTCATTTATAGGAAAAATTTACTACTGTATGGTGAAAGCTTAGTGATGAGTATAAGAAGAGAACTTTCAAGTATATGTGAAAAATATTGGCATTCCAATCCATAAGATATAATGTACTCTGTAAACAGCTCAACAGATATAATGTCCTCTGCGAACAGTTCAAGTAAAACAAATTGCCAATATATATGGACTGGTAATGGTGCTGGCCCTTACCTTTACGTGACAGAGACAAGGAGCGGCGCTGAAGGGCTGACCGCTTCTCAGTTGCCACTGATCAACCAGGCCACAAAAACAACATGCATTTTTTGGTTAGTTCAATGCCATGCAGGTTGCAAATCAAAACACTAAGTGAATACAGATCACTGAATATGCAAACATGGAGGCCAAATCTGAGTTAGAATCTGAACACAATACTACATTCATAAGCCAAGGTGCACAGATTGTATTGAAAGCAATAAATGCAAAGACACTGCTAAAAGAATTTTTGTACCTAGAATAAAGGCACTAAATTTAAAAATCAGCTGAAACAGTATATAACTATATGAAATATGTTAGTAAGATTTATACTATGTGACTAAGAAAGAAAATTCACTAAAAGAAAAATTAACTACTTGCATAATAACTCAGAGAAACACCACCATTTGTACTAATTATAAGAAAATTATATTGTATTATTCACAGAAAAAATTCTACAGGCATTTCTGCAGTTGTCTCCAAAAAAGCTTTACATGGTGGCAATAATATAAACTCAATTAAGTCTTAATATGAAGTAACTCATTTTAAAAACTAAAATATATAAAAAACAAATAGTGTGAATATTTACTATACAGAAACTAAGTAATTTAATCCTAGATACAAGTACCTTCATTCTTATAAAATGCAGACTTAGAACGCTCCAGTGTGGGACTTGGCTCCCGTGCCTTCACTCCATCATCTTCTGCTAATACAAGGAGCAGTACAGACTTCAGTTAGCACACTAGACTACACAAAATTATCAATACAGAGGGTTAATGAACTGAAACAAATACTCATGCTCATTAAAGAAATACATATAAAAAAAAAAAGTCACATGCTATGTCATGAACTCAAAGTATTCCTTAAGATTTCAAACTACTGTACTATACAGAATTCAAACTTTAACAAAGCCAATCATGCACATACACAAATCTTGATCATGCACATGGGACACATACAAATACAATACCATCACCTACAAATCCTGCAAGACAAAAAACTTGTTTGTGGAATCATCACAATTCTTACCAATGTCAATACATATATTGCAGACATGTTGTACTCCCACAAATAAGAGCATAAAAAATGATGAAAATAAACATTACATTTCATATTTATCAACCGTTTTATAAAAATTATCATATTCCAATTAAAAGTACCTTAAATGTCTTGAAAGCTGTAATTATATAATGCATTATATACAATGTAAAAAGAGCTCTGGTAGTATGAAATTAAATGGTTAATACATTCCATACCCTTTAAAATGTTAGCATTACAGGGAGTTAAAATGCAAATCACAAGCACCATCAAAACATCTCCTGTTATGCTACAAAAAAGTTGCTGCAAATTCCTTCGACAGAAATTTTTCTATTAAGAAACTATGTGAAGAAAAACCAAGTTGGGAGTTAACACAAATTCCAGTACCTTAATGCACCTTCTGGCAACCTCTGAATCAGAAGACTTGTCAAGTAAATAACATATTCAAATGCTTTGAATGTGACTCAAGAAAAGTATAGACAATAAAATTAATCCTGCAATTCAATATCAAGGCATTAATGACCACTAAAACCATATTAGCTCTATTTCCAAATAGCATCTGACTCTATTTAAAGAAATTTCTAAGCATATATTAAAGAAAAAGCAAATATTTTTATCACGAATAAAAATAAAAATATCAAATTAAGCGCTAAACCCAAAGGGGTATCATGAATTTTAAATAACGAAAAACAGGAAGGATATAAAATTAAGTCCCACACCAGTTAAAAAAGATTGTCTTCCCACATCCATTTAAAAGATTGTTATACTACGAGATTCTGACTTCAGATGAACCATAAGCTGTACCCCACCTGTCCACTACGAGCACCAGGCTATCACTTTGGTTATCACTAATTAGGCACACGCAGGCATGTCTAACACTGCTCTGGCCACAGGTTTGTAATTTGGACTTTATTAAGTGATTCTTTTTTAAGAAAATCATTTGGATTAATTATCCTGGCTGTCCTGTGCAACCTCAGCCAAAACTGTGATAGAATTTCTTATGTAAGTAAATGCTCAGCTGGGGGTACACATGGATGTGGTCTTACTGGACCGTGATGCTGCCTTCAGCATCTTCTGAATTCCACGGGTGAGGGAGTTGGTGCGGGAAGTAGACAGGCCCTCACCTGCCGGGACAGTGGGAGAGCAAGACAAGGCATCTGAACCAGGGGAAGATGTCATCTCCCCCTGATACCAGACTCCACCCTCTGTTTGCAAGGAGGGCTGCGGGTCTTCTACAGGGAAGCCATCTGGGGGAGGGATATTATCACACAATACCAGTCAGGCTCTCAATATCAGCATACCTTACAGACACTGGCCTTAACTAACCTTGAAGGTGAGAGAAACAAACCTCATGAAAACTATTCTGAGTTACAAGTACAGAGCCTACATTTACCATCCATGTTAAGATACACTTAAAGCAAGGATCATTAGCAGAAAGTAAAAGTTTAGTGATAATGAATATTTCAAGCATCAGTAACAGTCAAATAAAATTAGTTATTTGTCATCAGTTCCCAGTTGACAACAAATGATTCACAGTAGAAGAGATTATAACCACACTCCTTCACACTAAGAGGTACCAGTGCAGGGTACTACCCATGTCCAATACTAACTACTATTAACTTCACATTATGCAGTAATATTCATAAAGGTCCCATATAAATCAAACTGGACAGTAACTTTCAGTAACAAATTGTGTGTGTATATATGGCACATGAATACAGTAGTAGTATCAGATAAGGTGGTTTAATGTGGTCCCTGCACTCAGTCCTACAGGTTACCTCTCACTGGCAGTGTTTTCATAGTTGCCTGGACCCTCTGAGGGGGGCCGACAGGTACCCCTGGGCCCATGGCGGGCTTCTTCGGAATGTTGGGTTTAGGGGGAAGACTTGGCTTTTGGCGAACAACCCCTTCTCCATCTATCATATGATATAAAGTCATTGGGGAGGGGGAACTCTACAATTATCTACAAAAGGAATGCATCACATGACAACTTTTAGGCACTGAATAAAAGGGATTAAAAATTACTGTAATATTTTTGTTTCTAGAAAAATGGCAAACAATTCTTGAGGTAACAAAGTGCTTAAGACATTTTAATTTCAAAACATATAATCAGTATTGTATGTACATGTGTAAAATATATCTAACAACCTGTTACACTAAACAAGTAATAATGGAATACATTCCAAAATTTATTCACAAAAAATACATTGTTACAAGTGAATGCTAAGCTATATTTATATAATAAAATATGCTTCAGTTAGGTTTAGGTTACAAGCTGCATCAGAATTAGTATAAAACTAAATTTCTAACAAGCTACGAAGAGAAATTTCTTATAAAAAAATATCCTATGGACATTACAAGAACCTTCAAGTTAACCATCATGCTTAAGACAAGTACCAGGTGTCAGTCACGGACTTGCGAGCCAAAGCTATGATCTGGGGGATAAATTTAGAGACGAGAACAGAAGCAGCCATACAGAATTTTGACTACAGAGCAGGAACGTACAGATGAGTTTTACACGATGGTGACCTTGGGGGAGTCATCCAATAAGATGTCTGCCTTCAAAGATTTTGTTATGAATTCTTAAACCACCATCAAATATATATAAACAGATAATTCCTGGATTATTTTTATTTTAATTTTTTTATACATAGAAGAGATCTGAATACTTTCTAAATGAAAAATCTCTACTATTTAAAATAAAATCTCATTTGAAACATTTCTCTAAACACTGACTAGGTTAAATTAATCTAGGTGAAGATTATGTGGCAGTTTAAGAGTTCTGGTAGGTGTTATGGACGATATATCCTTCCAAGTTTCACCATCATCAATCAGCCTTAATGGGCGCATCCCACACACTACTTATTAGCAGAGAAACTTGAAACCCTACTGACCATCGCTCAGGACGACAGATTGTGCTTTGCTTGCTCTTGGCGCCTGTTTTGTTTCCACCTTCAGCACCGTAGCACTGGATGCTGTGTGTACCAATTATATGCTATCATCATCAAGCCATTTTATTCCTCCACCAAGCACACTCCCTTGTGCAGAAATTTGCTTAAAAATGTATTATATACAATATTTGTTAAGACTTTAAATATTACAAAAAAGCATTATGAGTGACATGCAACTAAATTCATGAGTAAAATTTAATACCTTTAATACCAAACCCCCAAAACTTTAATCAAATTACCATTAACAGCACACACTTAAATTAAAATAAGCAACAGTACATAATCAAAATCAGTGATACAATCCAGTGTATTGTATAAATAAACGCTGTGATCTAATGATAGAAAATCTTCTAAAAGATATCCCGTCATGAAATTATGGGAAGGAGGGATGGGTAATACCCCGTTATAAAAATATATATACTATATATATACTATATACATATATACATAAACAGAGAGGGGGAGGGGGAGCAAGGGAGGGAGGGGAGCAAGGAAAGGAGGGGGAACAAGGAAGGGGAGTGAATGAGGCAGAGAAATAAAGTCAGTTGACCAAATGAAATTGCTGGTCCACAGATGGCTCCAACTTCATCCTGTTTCCTATCTGTACATCTCATAACAACAAAAAGGCTTTAAAATGAGCTGATGTAGGTAACAGCTCTTAGCTTGTAAATAAAATTAGGAACCTTTAACCTAACCTTGTAAAAATCTGTGTACATATACAAAAATCCAGAGAGGAGAAAGAGGAAAAAGAAGGGAGGAGAAAGAGAAAGGACAGAAGGAAAGAGAAGAAAAAAGAAAAGAGGGAAGGGAAGAGAGAAAAGAGATAGAAGAGAGGAAAAGGAAAGAGGAGAGAGGTAAGAATAGAGAGAATGAGAGAAATAATAATTATATAATTATATAAAAAAAAAAAATGGGGGACGATGGAAAAAAAAATACAAGGAGAGAATGGGGAAGGAACAAAAGCTTAGGGCCAGGCTTTAAAATAATGTTATGAAAACTGCTCTTAGCATTAAAAACACTTGGTTAAATTGCTTCCTTCAGCATGTGAAAAACCTACTGTAAAGAGTCTTTAGCTATATGTAAAAAAAAAAAAAAAAAAAAAAAAAAAAAAAAAAAAATTAGTTACCGGGTACAGGTTAACTTATCAAATGTCAGCCATTATTTAAATAAGAACTAAGGACAAGCCTATGTTGTAGACAACTTCCTGGGTATATGGAATAAAAAGTCACAATACCTTGGCTGGAATACACAAATAACCCACACTTAGGAGATAAACTTGTGACAATGTTTCTGGCCTCCTTCCCTTCTACCTTCAGTGCGACTTGCTAATGGTCCAGATCAGACCAAAATATCATCACAAGCTTCAGTTTCCTAACTGTGGGTTATTTATGTTGGAGATAAGCTTAATCAAATCAGCCATATTAGCACCAAAATACAAGCATGTACATCCTACTACAGAGGGGCAAGTGAGGAAAAGGAAGTATTAACAATTTAGAATGCTTGTTATAAAGTTGTTCAGCACTACATAACAATTACACACTTGTATGTATACTAACCACCCCCCACACTAAAATTTACCCAAGCAAGTAGAGCCATTCACACAGGAACACAAAACAAAACAATAAACAGTTTCATAATATAGACTGAAACATCACACAAATCCAAAACTAGTAGTAGTGATACTGTTCCTGACAGCAGAGATCCAGATTTGACATAAGGGGCTCTCAAACTGATATTCAGAACATCCCAGTGCAGGACTTACAGGATCCTATGCCCAATTATTTCAGTTCTTCACCTTGTCACCCATCCTACAACTAATTCTCCTATTTACCCTCTTTCTCTTGCTGTGATGGGACAAAATGACTCACACTTTAGTATTCTGTTGACTTATTTGTTAAAAGTTTTTTCCAAGTTAAAGGTCTACAATAAAGGCTTGTTCTTATACGATGTTTCTTCTCATCTTTGTCAGCAGGTCTTGCCATATGTTCTTCATCCATTATACTAGTAGTACATATGCAAAGCCTGTTGATGCAGAGTATTTCTGGCAAACTAAACTTGAACTATAATACTAAATGAATATAAACATTGTACACATATGTATATATATGCCTCAGTGGGATATGGCCGGTTTGTTGGAAAAAAAAACAAAAAACATTAGGGATGCGAAGACAAAGAAAAAGTAATTCTGACTAAAATAAACACGGAGGACAGTAGGTGCCCACGTACGTGTGCGTGTGGTGTGCGAGCATACACATTTTCATGCTTCTTGTGCATGTGCACACATGCATGTGTAAATTCAAGTTTAGAGAAATAGAGCCATCAAATAACTACTGAATTTTATATTGTAATAAAACTACAGTCTCTTTACTAGTTACATTTTATAGTAATAACTGTAGATCATAATATATACTAAAGTAAGTCTTTATGCAATTTTTACCACTATGAAATTCAAATTTGTGTTATTAAAATCTAAACAGATTAACTTACCCAAGATTCACTACAATTTTAAATCTCTTACAATATGATCCATTTTCTTTTCTTAGTTTCCCATCTTAAATAACACTAGAAATTCTCAGTATGAACTAATCATGAATTCCACCAGACTGATGTAGAAAAAACAATCGCCAAAAATAATTATCAACTTGGTATATATATTGCTTTTCTACCCATCAAAAATTTAAAAGGCAGGATATGTTTTAAATGAGCATATAATGTAGTGACATGAATGCTGGTAAACAAGCTAATACGTACATGAACTGAAGTAGAAATAATGTCAATGATAATTTTTTTATGGAGTGCCTCATAATTTCAGATTTACTATTAAGTAACAGTAGTTAATCAGACTAACCTTCTTGATCAGAAGTAGGACTGGTGGGGGCTGTAGTGTTGAGAGTAGAGTCTTGCATAGAGTCATCCACGACATCTATCATTGCTCGTTCAGGCATAATATTCATTTTCTCTATTTCTATTTCCTCAACTGAAATATTTCAATGCACAGCTATCAGGAACAGTACTGACATATATTCCAAATAAACGTATTGCATTTTTTTACACTCCTGCCATCTCCCACCAAGGCAGGGTTACCTGACAAAGAAAAAAAATACTTTCACTGTCACTCATTCATTCACTGTCTTGCCAGAAGAGTACCAACATCACAGTTCAGATGACCCTCCAAACCACAGCATCCCCATCTCTCCCGGAGAGTGCAGGCACTGTACTCCCTACCTCCAGAACTCAAACTTGGCTAACCAGTTTTCCTGAATACCTTCATAAACATTAGCTTGTTCACACTCCAACAGCAAGTCAAATCATAAAACCACCTGTCTCCATTTACTCTTATCCAACACATACAAGCCTGTTGGATGTCCAAGCCCCTAGGACGAAAAACCCTTACCTCCAATCTTTTCTTCCCTCCACCCCTGATATATATATATATATATATATATATATGCCCTCATACTCATCCTATTTTTTCTGAATTCTCTAAATGTCCAAACCATATCAACAACCCCTCCTCAGCCCTCTGGATAATAGTTTTGGTAATTCCACATCTAATCTCCAAACTCCAAATTCTCAGTATAATATTCACACTACACATTGCCCTCAAATATTGCATCTTCACTGCCTCTAGCCTTCTCCTCACTGCAAGATTCAAAATCTATGCTTTACACTTAAACAGTGCTAGTACTACTAAACTCTGGTACATTCCCCCTTTTGTCCCCATGGATAAAGCTGTCTCAACATACTGCATATTATAGAAATAAATGAAATAAATGAAGGGAGATGAATGGTTTTTGGGACTTGATGAGCTGTTGGAGTGTCAGCAGGTTAATATTTTGTGAAGGGATTCAGGGAAACCAGTTAGCTAGACTCGCATAGCGCTCTGAACGTAAATCAACGTTTAATTTTTCATTCCTTCAAAATTGGGCGATAGGCCTGAGTCGCCTAGACACGAGAGAATGGGTCTTAACACTTGGTGTGCACAGTATTAAAAAAAATCTGGAACCACTTAGTACCTTGTAGGAGCACCACTTCAATTGAGCACCAGCTACAGCAAATAGTGTGGCAAACACCAGGGATTCACTGATATCATGTCGCATTAACATTCCCCTTTTAAGAGGAAAGTAAAAATAGGTTAGATAAATACATGAGTGGGTGTGTGTGAGAGAGAGTTGGACCTGACTAGCTTGTGCTACTAGGTCTGATGCTGTGCTCCTTCCTTTAGTGGATGTGACCTGACTAGGTGGGTCATTGGTCTAAGCTACAGGGTGACATGGACCTGCCTTGCATGAGCCAGTAGGTCTGCTGCAGTGTTCCTTCCTTCTTATGTTCTTGTGTATTCAGCCGGCTGGCTGGCTGGCTGGCTTTGGCTCTATGTCTATATCTCTGTCTGTCTCTTTCTCGCATGTACACATAAGTACAGCTTTTATGCATATAACCCAAAAATTCCAGGCTATACTGTGCTTGTAGATATAAGATATAACCATGATGCAATATGCATTTTTACTTGCTCAGGAATCAGGGAGCGGCTCATAAACCAACAGTTTTGCGAACTGCTCCATAAGACAGAGACAAGCAGACAGAGACAAGCAGACAGAAACACACACACAGGCAGACAAAGATAAGCAGAGCAAGACAGAGATACACAGATAGACAGACATGTTTGTGTGTAACAGTGAAAGCAAATAAAACTAGGGTTCCCTGGAGCAGTGCGCATTTATCACATGTCACTGGGTTGTCAGCAGTTTACTGACACTTGTCGTAACACCATTCTTCAAGGAGTTTCATACAGTCTACTCAAGGCACACACAGGCAGACAAAGACAGATAAGCAGAGCTAGACAGAGATAGACAGATAGACAAACATGGTTGCATGTAACAGTGAAAACAAATAAAGCGAGGGTTCCCTGAGTGCACATTCATCAAGTGTCACTGCCTGTCAGCAGTTTACTGACACTTGTCATAACATCATGCTTCAAGGTATACTCCAGCATGTCTTAAACATTGCTGAGACCTATAAATACTTTGTATACATTTCTAGACAATAGCAAATGACCCAGGCAGGTGAAAATGTTCACCTGTCGGTGTGATTGTGACTACCTGAGTACTATTTCAGTATATAATATTAGTGTCAGAACAAAGATTGTCTATTAAATCACAAGAATTAATTTAAATTGTAGTTATCAGAACATAAAAAGTACTGTATATAAATTAAAATAAAAATGAGAAAAAAAGGTATAACGGCAACACTTCTGCAAGTGGTAGGAGTCAATGTAGCGGTCAAGCAAGCATCCAGTGCCAACTTCACAGGCTTATATCTCGGTAAGTACTGATACTAAAATTTTTTTTGTTAATCCTATAACATGTAGAAAAATGAGCTCTTCATTTAAAAAAAAAAAAAAATTCAAAATATTCGGAGCTCTATGCGAGTGAACGTAGATCTACATTTGGACAGTTCAACCCGTAAACAGTCCAAGCAGATCTACGTTCATATGCGTAGTACTCCAAAAGTAGATCTACGTTTTTTTTACATATTTTCAAATACAGTGGACCCCCGGTTTGCGCTATTAATCCGTTCCTGAGAGCTCATCGTAAACCAAAATTATCGGAAAGTGAATCAAATTTCCCCATAAGAAATAATGGAAATCAAATTAATCCGTGAAAGACACCAAAAAGTATGAAAAAAAAAAACTTTTACCACATGAAATATTAGTTTAACTCTTTGACTGTCGCGGTCGTATATATACGTCTTACAAGGTACAGTGTTTGACGTATATATGCTAATAAATTCTAGCGGCTTCAAATCAAGCAGGAGAAAGTTGGTAGGCCCACATGTGAGAGAATGGGTCTGCGTGGTCAGTGTGCACCATATAAAAAAAATCCTGCAGCACGCAGTGCATAATGAGCAAAAAAAAAAAAAAACTCCGACCATTTTTTTAATTAAAATGCCAAATTTGTGGTCTATTTTCATATAGTATTTATGGTTGTATTCTCGTTTTCTTGGTCTCATTCAATAGAATGGAAAACATATTATAGAAATAGAAGTGATTTTGATTGATTTTACTATAAAAACAACCTGGAAATGGAGCTCAAAGTAGGGGAAATGTTTGATTTTTGACGATCTTCAAAAGTAAACAAATGATGTCAGTGTCCAATAAATGTCCAACTAGCCATTCTAACATGAATGGGATGATGTTATTTATACAATTATTACAGTACTGCAGTAGTCTGCATAACAGTAGAAAGCAAGAGTAATATCAGAGGGGCCTGGAGGCATGACTGATGAACAAAGAAAATGTTATTTTAGAGCCAGGAATGTCTACATTGTTCATTCCGGACCTTATTTTGAAATACTCATATTTTTTAATTTTCGTGAAATTGGCCAAATTGCAAAGTTCTGACCACTTTATTGGGTAGTTGAAAAGATTCTTTATCATTTCACAAGAATTTTTTTTTTTTTTTTTTTTTTAAATTTTGCAACACCAGGAGACGCCTCAGGATTGAGGGTTGCGACAGTCAAAGGGTTAATGCACACAAACTGAAGACATGCACAGTTTGTAGTATGTACTCTACTAACAATAGAATACATGACACTTACCTTTAATGAAAATCTGGTGATGATTGATGGGATGGGAGGAGGGGAGAGTGTCGAACCTATTGTTTAGAAGGGGAATCCCCTTCCATTAGGACTTGAGGTAGCAAGTCCTTTTCCGGGGTTACTTCCCTTCTTTTAATGCCACTAGGACCAGCTTTATAGTCACTGGACTTCTGTCGCACAACATATCTGTCCATAGAGGCCTGTACCTCTCGTTCTTGTATGACTTTCCTAAAGTGCTTCACAACAGTGTCATTGTACAGATTGCCAACACGGCTTGCAGTAGCTGTGTGAGGGTGATTTTCATCAAAAAAGCTTTGCACTTCAAGCCACTTTGCACACATTTCCCTAATCTTTGAAGTAGGCAACTTCAATTTCTTCATCCCCTCCTCTGAAGCAGTTTCCTCAGGTCTGGCCTCTTGCTGTTGAAGATGATCTAGCAGCTCATCAGTGGTTAGTTCGTCACTGTCCTCCTCCACCAACTCTTCTACATCCTCCCCACTAACCTCCAACCCCAAGGACTTCCCCAATCCCACAATGGATTTCTCAACTGGCATAGGATTCCCAGGGTTAGCCTCAAACCCTTCGAAATCCCTTTTGTCTACACATTCTGGCCACAGTTTTTTCCAGGCAGTGTTCAAGGTCCTCTTAGTCACTCCCTCCCAAGCCTTACCTATAAGGTTTACACAACTGAGGATATTAAAGTGATCCTTCCAAAATTCCTTTAGAGTCAATAGTGTGTCTGTGGTCACTACAAAGCACCTTTCAAACATAGCTTTTGTGTACAGTTTCTTGAAGCTGGAAATGGCCTGCTGGTCCATGGGCTGCAGGAGAGGAGTGGTATTAGGAGGCAAAAACTTCACCTTAATGAAGCTCATGTCCCCAGAAAGTCGCTCTGCCAAGTCTGTAGGATGACCAGGGGCATTGTCTAATACCAGGAGGCACTTAATGTCTAATTTCTTTTCAATTAGGTAATTTTTCACATTGGGGGCAAATGCATGGTGTAACCAGTCGTAGAAAAAGTCCCTAGTGACCCATGCCTTAGTGTTTGCCCTCCACAGCACACAAATTAGCCTTGAGAATATTCTTTTGCCTGAATGCTCTGGGAGTTTCAGAGTGATACACCAATAAAGGCTTCACTTTGCAATCACCACTAGCATTAGCACACATCAGAAGAGTAAGCCTGTCTTTCATAGGCTTATGTCCTGGGAGTGCCTTTTCCTCCTGAGTAATGTAGGTCCTGCTTGGCAATTTCTTCCAAAACAGGCTTGTTTCGTAACAATTAAACACTTGTTCAGGTTTCAAGTTTTCACTGTCTATGTAATCCTTGAATTCCTTCACATATTTTTCAGCTGCGTTTTGGTCCGAACTGGCAGCCTCACCATGCCTAATCACACTATGTATGCCACTACGATTCTTAAATCTTTCAAACCAACCTTTGCTGGCCTTAAATTCACTCACATCACCACTAGTTGCAGGCAATTTCTTTACCAAATTGTCATGCAACTGCCTAGCCTTTTCACAAATGATTGCTTGAGAGATGCTATCTGTTTTTCATTTATCCACACCAATAACAGTCAACATTTTCTAACACTTGCGGTCGCTGTTTCGTAATCACAGTTGCACCTTTTGCAACAACAGCTTCCTTGATTGCCGTTTTCCTGGTCACTAAAGTAGAGATGGTTGATTGGGGTTTTTATACAATTTGGCCAGCTCCGACACACGCACTCCACTTTCGTACTTTGCAATTATCTCTTTCTTCATTTCAATAGTCATAAGCACCCTTGGTCTCGAAGGGTTGGCACTAGAAGCTTTCTTGGAGCCCATGATGTTTTATTTTGCAGAAACAAGCACCAAAAACACTGTGATAATATGGAATGTACCAAATGTATCCTTAGATGCGAGCACACTGACTGGCTTGTAAACACTGGCACACACAGGGCCGTTCAGGCCACACGTGGACACGTCTCGGACGAATCGTGTATACCGGGTTTTGTAACGGGAACCAAGGCAAAATTTTTGCGATACAATGCATCGAATACCGGATTTATCGGATACCGATGGCATCGCGAACCAGGGGTCCACTGTATAACAAAAAAAAAAAAAAAAAAAAAAAAAAAAAAAAAAAAAAAAAAAAAAAAAAAAAAGTAGATCAAAGTTTTTTTTACATGTTTTCAAATGTAAGAAAAAAAAAATTACTTTTTTTACACTTTCAAATGTTAAAAAAACGTATATATACGTTTGGACCGTTTACGGGTTAAGGGTTAAATGAGGGGTTTGGGATAATAGGGGTTTAGAGTGACTACCTCTACAAAGACATTGATTATGAGTGATGGTGAAAGTGTTGACTGATAATGAAAGTTTTTCTTTCTTTCTTTTGGGTCACCCTGCCTTGGCGGGAGATGGGTGACGCACAAAAAAAAAAAAAAAAAAAAAAAAAAATCTCCAGGTGACCATAAACCCAATGTAATGTAGAAAATATTAACATAAGCTAAAAGGCAACTGAAAACACTGCCTCCTCTGTTGCCTCTTATGCTTATGCTCTCAGTGGCCCTTATACACCCAACAGCAACACGAACACAAGTCATGACATACGTAATGACGAATTTTATTCATTGTAGAGTGTATATCATGTTTCTATGTTATTAATACTGTTTATTATGTCATATTAGATGAACTTTGATAGATAAATAAGCCGTAGAGTTGATATTAGCATCATATTGAAGGACTATCTTGTCCTACATCCAAAAACTCTCTTGCCTCTCTCATATGACAACATAATTTAACTGCTCATTTATCCATTAAAATTAGTGCTTTATATTTATTTCTCATTGTTTTCTGTATGTAAAACTATAGTATTTATTCTTTAACCCGTAAACAGTCCAAACTTATATATACGTTTTTTCAACATTTGATAGTATGTAAAAGTAATTTTTCTTTTTTTTTACATTTGAAAACCTGTAAAAAAACTTCGATCTACTTTTTCTTTTTGTTATATTTGAGAATACGTAAAAAAACATAATCTACTTTTGGAGCACTACGCGTGTGAACGTATATCTGCGTGGACCGTTTATGGGTTAAAAAATTATTTTTTTTTTAATATTTTTGGGTGGAACAGATTAACTGGATTTACATTATTTCTTATGAGAAATATGGCTTCGCTTTATGCCATTTCGACTTTAGGCCTAGCTTCTGGAAAGGATTACTGCTAAAACTCAGGGTTCCACTTGTTATCTGGCATTTACATGCACTTATAAGTGGAAAAAATGGAGTTCTGCTTTCCAGCAATAGCCTGGAACCTAACCTGCCATATAAGTGGGGCCCTACTGTAGAAGGGAACTATGCATGCTCTCTGCTAATCCTTAGGTACCCTTCCTTCTTTCATGTACATACTGAACAAATCACTAACCCTGAACAAATCACTAACCCTGAACAAATCGCTAACACCTTATTTTATTCCAACAAGTCGGCCGTCTCCCACCGAAGCAGGGTGACCCGAAAAGAAAAAATCCCTAAAAAGAAAATACTTTCATCATCATTCAACACGTTCAACTCACTCGTGCATAATCCCTGTTTTTACAGAGGAGTCCAGATACAACAGTTTAGAAGCATATAGAAAGACATATAACATCCCTCCAAACTGATAATATCTCAAACCCCTCCTTTAAAGTGCAGGCATTGTACGTACTTCCCATTTCCAGCAGTCAAGTCCGGCTATATAAAAATAGCTGGTTTCCCTGAATCCCTTCACTAAATATTACCCTGCTCACACTCCAACAGCTCGTCAGGTCCCAAACACCATTTGTCTCCATTCACTCCTATCTAACACGCTCATGCACGCTTGCTGGAAGTCCAAGCCCCTCGCCCACAAAACCACCTTTAACCCATCCCTCCAACCTTTTCGAGGATGAGCCCTACCCCGCCTTCATTCCCCTATAGATTTATATGCTCTCCATGTCATTCTACTTTGATCCATTCTCTATAAATGACCAAACCACCTCAACAACTCTTCAGCTCTCTGACTAATACTTATATTAACTCCACAACTTCTCCTAATTTCCACACTCCGAATTTTCTGCATAATATTGACACCGCACATTTCCAATAGAAAGGACATCTCCACTGCCTCCAACCGCCTCCTCGCTGCAGCATTTACAACCCAAGCTTCACACCCAATCAAGAGAGTTGGTACTACTATACTTTCATACATTCCCTTCTTTGCCTCCATAATGTTTTTTTTTGTCTCCACATACACCTCAACGCACCATTCACCTTTCTTAATTCATCAATTCTATGGTTAACCTCATCCTTCATAAACCCATCCGCTGACACGTCAACTCCCAAATACAGTGGACCCCCGCATAACGATTACCTCCGAATGCGACCAATTATGTAAGTGTAATTATGTAAGTGCGTTTGTACGTGTATGTTTGGGGGTCTGAAATGGACTAATCTACTTCACAATATTCCTTATGGGAACAAATTCGGTCAGTACTGGCACCTGAACATACTTCTGGAGTGAAAAAATATCGTTAACCGGGGGTCCACTGTACATATCTGAAAACATTCACTTCTTCCATACTCCTTCTCCCCAATGTGATATCCAATTTTTCTTTATCTAAATCATTTGATACCCTCATCACCTTACTCTAATCTATGTTCACTTTCAACTTTCTACCTTTACACACCCTCCCAATCTCGTCCACTAACCTTTGCAGCTTTTCTTTAGAATCTTCCATAAGCACAGTATCATCAGCAAAAAGTAACTGTCAACTCCCATTTTATATTTGATTCCCCATAATTTAATCCCACCCCTCTCCCCAACACCCTAGCATTTATTTCTTTTACAAACCCATCTATAAATATACAGTGGACCCACGCATAACGATTACCTCCGAATGTGACCAATTATGTAAGTGTAATTATGTAAGTGCGTTTGTACCTGTATGTTTGGGGGTCTGAAATGGACTAATCTACTTCACAATATTTCTTATGGGAACAAATTCGGTTAGTACTGGCACCTGAACATACTTCTGGAGTGAAAAAATATCGTTAACCGGGGGTCCACTGTATTAAACAACAATGGTGACATTGCACATCCCCGTCTAAGACCTACTTTTACCGGGAAGTATTCTCCCTCTCTTCTACACACCCTATCCTGAACCTCACTATCCTCCTAAAAACTCTTTACAGCATTTAGTAACTTACAACCTATTCCATATACTTGCAACATCTGCCACATTGCTCCCCTATCCACACTATCATATGCCTTTTCTAAATCCTTAACCCTTGACTGTTTTGGTCGTATACATACGTCTTACGCGCCACTGTTTCGGACGTATTTATATGCGTAAATTCTAGCGGCTTCAAATCAAGCAGGAGTAAGCTGGTAGGCCCACAAGAGAGAATGGGTCTGTGTGGTCAGTGTGCACCACACAAAAAAATCCTGCAGCATGCAGTGTATAATGAGAAAAAAAAAACCGACCATTTTTTTGGATTAAAACGCCGACTTTGAGGTGTATTTTCACATAGTATTTATCGTTGTATTCTCATTTTCATGGTCTCGTGATAAAATGGAAAACATATTACAGAAAAAAAAAAGAGATGATTTTTATTTCTTTCACGATGAAAACGACCTTGAAATTGAGCTCAAAGTAGCAGAAATGTTCGATTTTTACCAATGTACAGGAGTAAGCAAATCACACCACACATCCAATACACATTAACTGGGGAGTCTAATATTCTTTCACTAGTGCACTGATACTATATATACCATTTTTACAATAATGCAGTAGTCTGCATAACAGTAAATTTTGTATTTTTTGTATGAATAAAAAATCAAAATAGAAAGCAATAGTAATATAAGAGGGGCCTAGAGACATGACTAATGAACAGAGGATATGTTATTTTACTGCCAAGAATGTCTACACTGTTTATTCTGGACCCTCTTTTGAAATTGGCATCTTTTTTAATTTGCATGAAATTGGCCAAATTGCCAATTTCTGACCACTATATTGGGTAGTTCAAATCGGTAAATGGGCGGTTTCTTGTACTCAACTGATAGAAAAAAAATGGAGTTCTAAAGAAATAGCTCGAGTGTGGTCAGCTGGAACAATGGAACTGGCCAAAAACAGGGCTCAAATTCAGCGAAATCGCCGATGCGTATATGTCACCGAGACCGCTAACTTCGCAGGAGCGTAATTCCGTGAGTTTACGACCAAATTTCATACTTTTGGTGTCATTACCATTGGGAAGAGATTCTCTATCATTTCATAAGAAAAAATAATTTTTTTGTTTTTCAAAAATTTTGCAACAGTCAAAGGGATAAATGCAATGAAAACTTCCCTACCTTTATCTAAATACTGTTCACATAAATGCTTCAATGTAAACACTTGATCTACACATCCCCTACCCACTCTAAACCTCCTTGCTCATCCTAAATCCTGCTCTCTGTCTTGCCTCTAATTCTTTCAATAATAACCCTACCATACACTTTTCCCGTTATACTCAGTAAACTTTTTCCCTATAATTTTTACGATCTCTTTTGTCCCCCTTCCCTTTATATAAAGGAACTATACATGCTCTCTGCCAATCCCTAGGTACCTTCTCCTCTTTCATACATTTATTAAACAAAAATACTAGCAACCACCCAGGGAAGTACTACCGTCCTGCCAGATGACTGTGAAACAGAAACCTGTAACTGTTTTACATGATGGTAGGATTGCTGGTGTCTTTTTCTGTCTCATAAACATGCTAGATAACAGGGATATCTTGCTACTCCTACTTACACTTTGGTCACACTTCACAGACACGCACATGCATATATATGTACATACATCTAGGTGTGGAGTGTGAGCAAAGTAACATTATGAAGGGGTTCAGGGAAACCAGCAGGCCGGACTTCAGTCCTGGAGATGGGAAGTACAGTGCCTGCACTCTGAAGGAGGGGTGTTAATGTTGCAGTTTAAAAACTGTAGTGTAAAGCACCCTTTTGGCAAGACAGTGATGGAGTGAATGATGGTGAAAGTTTTTCTTTTTCGGGCCACCCTGCCTTGGTGGGAATCTGCCAGTGTGTTAATAAAAAAAAAAAAATCTAGGCTTTTCTCCTTTTTCTAAATAGCTCTTGTTCTTCTTTATTTCTTCTATTGTCCATGGGGAAGTGGAAAAGAATCTTTCCTCCGTAAGCCATGCGTGTCGTATGAGGCAACTAAAATGCCGGGAGCGATGGGCTAGTAACCCCTTCTCCTGTAGACATTTACTAAAAAAGAGAAAAAAAACTTTATAAAACTGGGATGCTTGAATGTGCGTGGATGTAGTGCGGATGACAAGAAACAGATGACTGCTGATGTTATGAATGAAAAGAAGTTGGATGTCCTGGCCCTAAGTGAAACAAAGCTGAAGGTGGTAGGGGAGTTTCCGCGGGGGGAAATAAATGGGATTAAATCTGGAGTATCTGAGAGAGTTAGAGCTAAGGAAAGGGTAGCAGTAATGTTGAAGAATCAGTTATGGAAGGAGAAAAGAGAATATGATTGTGTAAATTCAAGGATTATGTGGATTAAAGTAAAGGGTGGATGCGAAAAGTGGGTCATAATAAGCGTGTGTATGCACCTGGAGAAGAGAGGAATGTAGAGGAGAGATAGAGATTTTGGGAGATGTTAAGCGAATGTATAGGAACCTTTGAACCAAGTGAGAGAGTAATTGTGGTAGGGGACCTGAATGCTAAAGTAGGAGAAACTTTTAGAGAGGGTGTGGTAGGTAAGTTTGGGGTGCCAGGTGTAAATGATATTGGGAGCCCTGTGATTGAACTTTGTATAGCAAGACGTTTAGTTATAGGTAATACATATTTTAAGAAAAAGAGGATAAATAAGTATACAAGATATGATGTAGGGCGAAATGACAGTAGTTTGTTGGACTAAGTATTGGTAGATAAAAGACTGTTGAGTAGACTTCAGGATGTACATGTTTATAGAGGAGCCACAGATATATCAGATCACTTTTTAGTTGTAGCTACACTGAGAGTAAAAGGTAGATGGGATACAAGGAGAATAGAAGCATCAGGGAAGAGAGAGGTGAAGGTTTACAAACTAAAAGAGGAGGCAGTTAGGGTAAGATATAAACAGCTATTGCAGGATAGATGGGCTAATGAGAGCATAGGCAATGGGGTCGAAGAGGTATGGGGTAGGTTTAAAAATGTAGTGTTAGTGTGTTCAGCAGAAGTTTGTGGTTACAGGAAAGTGGGTGCGGGAGGGAAGAGGACCGATTGGTGGAATGATGATGTAAAGAGAGTAGTAAGGGAGAAAAAGTTAGCATATAAGAAGTTTTTACAAAGTAGAAGTGATGCAAGCAGAGAAGAGTATATGGAGAAAGAGAGAGAGGTTAACAGAGTGTTGAAGCAATGTAAAATGAGAGCAAACGAGAGAGTGGATGAGATGTTATCAACAAATCTTGATGAAAATAAGAAAGTTTTGGAGTGAGATTAACAAGTTAAGGAAGCCTAGAGAACAAATGGATTTTTTTTTTTTTTTTTTCAACAAGTCGGTCGTCTCCCACCGAGGCAGGGTGACCCAAAAAAAAGAAAGAAAATCCCCAAAAAGAAAATACTTTCATCATCATTCAACACTTTCACCACACTCACACATTATCACTGCTTTTGCAGAGGTGCTCAGAATATAACAGTTTAGAAGCATATACGTATAGAGATACACAACATATCCCTCCAAACTGCCAATATCCCAAACCCCTCCTTTAAAGTGCAGGCATTGTACTTCCCATTTCCAGGACTCAAGTCCGACTATATGAAAATAACCGGTTTCCCTGAATCCCTTCACTAAATATTACCCTGCTCACACTCCAACAGATCGTCAGGTCCCAAGTATCATTCGTCTCCATTCACTCCTATCTAACACGCTCATGCACGCTTGCTGGAAGTCCAAGCCCCTCACCCACAAAACCTCCTTTACCCCCTCTTTCCAACCCTTTCGAGGACAACCCCTACCCCTCTTTCCTTCCCCTATAGATTTATATGCTTTCCATGTCATTCTACTTTGATCCATTCTCTCTAAATGACCAAACCACCTCAACAACACCTCTTCTGCCCTCTGACTAATGCTTTTATTAACTCCACACCTTCTCCTAATTTCCACACTCCGAATTTTCTGCATAATATTTACACCACACATTGCCCTTAGACAGGACATCTCCACTGCCTCCAACCGTCTCGTCGCTGCTGCATTTACCACCCAAGCTTCACATCCATATAAGAGTGTTGGTACTACTATACTTTCATACATTCCCTTCTTTGCCTCCATAGGTAACGTTTTTTGACTCCACATATACCTCAACGCACCACTCACCTTTTTTCCCTCATCAATTCTATGATTAACCTCATCCTTCATAAATCCATTCGCCGACACGTCAACTCCCAAGTATCTGAAAATATTCACTTCTTCCATACTCCTCCTCCCCAATTTGATATCCAATTTTTCTTTATCTAAATCATTTGACACCCTCATCACCTTACTCTTTTCTATGTTCACTTTCAACTTTCTACCTTTACACACATTCTCAAACTCATCCACTAACCTTTGCAATTTTTCTTTAGAATCTCCCATAAGCACAGTATCATCAGCAAAAAGTAACTGTGTCAATTCCCATTTTGAATTTGATTCCCCATAATTTAATCCCACCCCTCTCCCGAACACCCTAGCATTTACTTCTTTTACAACCCCATCTATAAATATATTAAACAACCATGGTGACATTACACATCCCTGTCTAAGACCTACTTTTACCGGGAAGTATTCTCCCTCTCTTCTACACACCCTAACCTGAGCCTCACTATCCTCATAAAAGCTCTTTACAGCATTTAGTAACTTACCACCTATTCCATAAACTTGCAACATCTGCCACATTGCTCCTCTATCCACTCTATCATATGCCTTTTCTAAATCCATAAATGCAATAAAAACTTCCCTACCTTTATGTAAATACTGTTCACATATATGCTTCAATGTAAACACTTGATCTACACATCCCCTACCCACTCTGAAACCTCCTTGTACGTCCGCAATTCTACATTCTGTCTTACCTCTAATTCAGTTAAAAATAGGAGAGGAGAGTTATTAAATGGAGAGTTAGAGGTATTGGGAAGATGGAGGGAATATTTTGATGAATTGTTAAATGTTGATGAAGATAGGGAAGCTGTGATTTCGTGTGTAGGGCAAGGAGGAATAACATCTTGTAGGAGTGAGGAAGAGCCAGTTGTGAGTGTGGGGGGAGTTCGAGAGGCAGTAGGTAAAATGAAAGGGGGTAAGGCAGCCGGGATTGATGGGGTAAAGATAGAAATGTTAAAAGCAGGTGGGGATATAGTTTTGGAGTGGTTGGTGCAATTATTTAATAAATGTATGGAAGAGGGTAACGTACCTAGGGATTGGCAGAGAGCGTGCATAGTTCCTTTGTATAAAGGCAAAGGGGACAAAAAAGTGCAAAAATTATAGGGGGAGAAGTCTGTTGAGTATACCTGGTAAAGTGTATGGTAGAGTTATTATTGAAAGAATTAAGAGTAAGATGGAGAATAGGATAGCAGATGAGCAAGGAGGCTTTAGGAAAGGTAGGGGGTGTGTGGACCAGGTGTTTACAGTGAAACATAAGTGAACAGTATTTAGATAAGGCTAAAGAGGTTTTTATGGCATTTATGGATTTGGAAAAGGCATATGACAGGGTGAATAGGGGGGGGCAATGTGGCAGATGTTGCAGGTGTATGGTGTAGGAGGTAGGTTACTGAAAGCAGTAAAGAGTTTTTACGAGGATAGCAAGGCTCAAGTTAGAGTATGAAGGAAAGAGGGAGATTATTTCCCAGTAAAAGTAGGCCTTAGACAAGGATGTGTGATGTCACCGTGGTTGTTTAATGTATTTATAGATGGGGTTGTAAGAGAAGTAAATGCGAGGGTCTTGGCAAGAGGCGTGGAGTTAAAAGATAAAGAATCACACAAAGTGGGAGTTGTCACAGTTGCTCTTTGCTGATGACACTGTGCTCTTGGGAGATTCTGAAGAGAAGTTGCAGAGGTTGGTGGATGAATTTGGTAGGGTATGAAAAAGAAGAAAATTAAAAGTGAATACAGGAAAGAGTAAGGTTATGAGGATAACAAAAAGATTAGGTGATGAAAGATTGGATATCAGATTGGAGGGAGAGAGTATGGAGGAGGTGAATGTATTCAGATATTTGGGAGTGGACGTGTCAGCGGATGGGTCTATGAAAGATGAGGTGAATCATAGAATTGATGAGGGGAAAAGAGTGAGTGGTGCACTTAGGAGTCTGTGGAGACAAAGAACTTTGTCCTTGGAGGCAAAGAGGGGAATGCATGAGAGTATAGTTTTACCAATGCTCCTATATGGGTGTGAAGCATGGGTGATGAATGTTGCAGTGAGGAGAAGGCTGGAGGCAGTGGAGATGTCATGTCTGAGGGCAATGTGTGGTGTGAATATAATGCAGAGAATTCGTAGTTTGGAAGTTAGGAGGAGGTGGGGGACTACCAAAACTGTTGTCCAGAGGGCTGAGGAAGGGATGTTGAGGTGGTTCGAAATGTAGAGAGAATGGAGCGAAACAGAATGACTTCAAGAGTGTATCAGTCTGTAGTGGAAGGAAGGCGGGGTAGGGTTCGGCCTAGGAAAGGTTGGAGGGAGGGGGTAAAGGAGGTTTTGTGTGCGAGGGGCTTGGACTTCCAGCGGGCATGCGTGAGTGTGTTTGATAGGAGTGAATGGAGACAAATGGTTTTTAATACTTGATGTGCTGTTGGAGTGTGAGCAAAGTAACATTTATGAAGGGATTCAGGGAAACCGGCAGGCCGGACTCGAGTCCTGGAAATGGGAAGTACAGTGCCTGCACTCTGAAGGAGGCGTGTTAATGTTGCAGTTTAAAATCTGTAGTGTAAAGCACCCGTCTGGCAAGACAGTGATGGAGTGAATGATGGTGAAAGTTTTTCTTTTTCGGGCCACCCTGCCTTGGTGGGAATCGGCCAGTGTCTTAATAAATAAATAAAAAAAAAAAAAATACAACCACTCCAACTTTATATTCCCTCCGGCTTTTAACATTTCTGTCATGATCCCGTCAGTTCCAGCTGCTTTACTCCCTTTTATTCTACGTAATGCCTCATGCACCTCCCCCACACTCACATCCTGCTCCTCTTCACTCCTAAAAGATGTTATACCTCCCTGACCAGTGATTGAAATTACTGCCTCCCTTTCTTCATAATTCCTCAAAAATATTCCCACCATCTACCCTATACCTCCAGCTCCCCATCTACTAACTCCCCTACTCTGCTTTTAACTGACAAATTCATTCTTTCTCTAGGCTTCCTTAACTTATCTCACTCCAAATTTTTTTCTTATTTTCATCAAAATTTCTTGACAGTGCCTCTCCCACTTCATCATCTGCTCTCCTTTTGCACTCTCTCACCACTCTCTTCACCTTTCTTTTACTCTCCATATACTCAGCTCTTCTTATAACACTTCTGCTTTGTAAAAACCCCTCATATGCTACCTTTCTCTCTTTTCTCACACCCTTTACTTAATCATTCCACCAATCACTCTCCTTTCCCCCTGTACCCACCATCCTATAGCTACAAACTTCTGCCCCACATTCTAATACTGCATTTTTAAAACTATTCCAACCCTCTTCAACCCCCCCATTACTGATCTTTGCACTATCCCACCTTTCTGCCAATAGTCGATTATATCTCAGCCGAACTTCCTCCTCCCTTAGTTTATACACTTTCACCTCCCTCTTACTTCTTATTACCATTTTACTTTTGTCCCATCTACCTATTACTCTAACTGTAGCTACAACTAAATAATGATCAGATATATCAGTTGCCCCTCTATAAGCATGTACATCCTGATGCCTACCCATCAACCTTTTATACACCAACACATAATCTAACAAACTACTCTCATTATGTGCTACATCATACCTTGTATACTTATTTATCCTCTTTCATAAAATATTTATTACTTGTTATCAAACATCTTTCTACACATAGTTCAATTAAAGGCTCCCCATTTTCATTTACCCCTGGCACCATAAATTTACCTATTACTCCCTCCACAACATTTTTATCCACTTTAGCATTGAAATCCCCAACCACAAGTACTCTCACACTTGGTTCAAAACTCCCCATGCACTCACTTAACATTTCTCAAAATCTCTCTCTCTCTCCTGTACACTTCTCTCTTCTCCAGGTACATTAGCACCTACTATACCCCACTTTTCACGTCCAACCCTTACTTTACTCCACATAATCCTTGAATTTATACATTTATAGTCCCTCTTTTCCTGCCATATCTTATCCTTCAATGTTATTGCTATTCCTCCTTTCGCTCTATTTGAAACCCCTGACCTAATCCCATTTATTTCACCCCACTAAAACTCTCCCACCCCCTTCAGCTTTGTTTCACTTAAAGCCAGGACATTCAGTTTCTTCTCATTCATAACATTCACAATCACATCTTCCCTATCATTTGCACAACATCCATGCACATTCAAACATCCCACTTGGACAGTTTTCTTCTTTTTCTTTTTAGTAGGCTATACAGGAAAAGAGGTTACTAGCCCACTGTTCCCGGCATTTTAGTTGACTTTTACAACACGTATGTCTTACGGAGGAAAGATTCTTATTCTACTTCCCCATAGATATAGAAGGAAAAGCAATAAGAACAAGAACTATTAAGATAAAATCAAAGAAAACTAAGATGAGTGTGTATATATAAATGTGTACATGTATGTATAGTGTGACCTAAGTAAAGTAGCAAGACATACCTGAAATCTTGCATGTTTATGAGACAGAAAAAAGACACCAGCAATCCATCATGTAAAACCATTACAGGTTTTCGTTTAACACTCACTTAGCAGGACGGTAGTACCTCACTGGGTGGTTGCTGTCTATCAACCTACTACTATAAAATATTTGTCGTAATCCTATTTTTTCCAGCTGCTTTACCCACTTTCATTTTACCGACTGCCTCATGAACTTTCCCCACATCCTCCTCAGGCTGCTTTAACTCCCATACAATGTTACCCCTAGCTGCCCAATGCATGAAATCACTGCTTTATTAATATGAGCAATAATTCTAGAAGTTTCCTTAAACTATCATCCTCTTCACTCATTTAAATTTTTGAGAGTATCTCTAACCAAGAAAAAATCATTAATTTAACAAGTGACATGCAAAAATTTGTACAGTGCCTGCACTCAAGATGAGGGGTTGGGATACTTGCTTTTTTGGAGGGACATCTGAAATGTAATATCTGCACACCTCTGGCAAGACAGTGATAGTGTGATTGATAGAGAAAGCATTTCTTTTTCAGGTCACCCTGCCTCAGTGAGAGACAGCTAGTGTTTAAAAAAAAAATCAACACAAAGCCAATCAATTACTTACTTGGCTCTCCTCTCTGCTTTCTCTCTATCAACTCCTTATATTCTTCTAATTCCTGATCAGTGACAGCATCAAAGGGATTCTTAGCATAAGGAGTTTTATACACAACTGCATTATGCTGGAAATCCCTCTGAATAATTCCCTTGGAGGCAGCCCCAACCAAAATAACATGGTCAGTTGCTGCCGACATGCTAGCATCCTGCATGCGTCGTGCCTCATCCCATGTGACCCCCTCCAAAAGGTGTGATGTGGGGCCTGCACTGATGTTACCAATGCGTCGGTTTTCCTTTATCTAAGGAGAGATGGCTATTAAAATCATGACAGAGAACATTTCAGATTCAAATCAGAATTGAACAAGTGTTATTAAAATTATTTTAAAATATTCTCATAATAGGGTATTCTTTTCATGGATATGTCTAAATACTGACTTACCATTTTCTGAACAGTCTTGAATTCCTTGGGGTTGGTATTGGCTGGAACAAACTGGAGTGCAGATTCCAATTTGACTGGTGTTGAAGTAGAATGTGTGGGAGACCCATCAGCCACCCACTGTTGGTGCAACAAAACAAAGCACATTAGGGCCTGGCCTCACCCCGTTTAGTGTAATAAAATGGTTTAGCATCTGCTAATAGGCGACTGCGTTCACTGCAATGCATTGTGCCTGTTTCCCTGCAATTGAGCTAATGACTACTTCTGGTTGATAATTACAGGGCTCTATACACACATTAGTGGGATAAAAGTGACTATGAATCATTAGTATTACACCTACAAGAGAATCACAAAATGCGAGGCCCTTTGTGCTTGGTTTTGCGTATGAACTGTCAGTCATGCGACTAGCAGTTTTCAGTCACCAGTTACCAGAAACAGGCACAATATAGACCAATAAAGGTGAAGAATAGTTACTCCAAATACTGATGGGCAATGTACATTTACATTTTAAATATTTAATTATAGCTTTCTAATCACCTTTAGTAGTCTTTACTCAAGTCAAATGAAAACAGTTTAGATTATTTATTGTTTTATTAAAAGCATGGATCATATGAACACACAGGGCATGGAACTGACAGAATATCATAGGCATAAAACAGACAAATTATGCATATGTATATGCCACAAGCTATTTCCTTAAAATATCGAGTAATGGAATATAGTAGAAGACAGGTTTTATGTGCTCTAATAGTAAAGACAAAAATCACATTTACTATTGATTTTGCATATACTAAAGTGTGTACACTTATCAGCAGGGCAGTGACTTTTCTGCTTCAAGATGGTGTCTTGAAACATGACATAGGAGTGACAGATCATTTAACTTTGCATTAATGATTATCATTACCAAATTTCAAGTGAAGATGTCTTGTGAACAAATTCTGGAATAGAGAACTGTCAAGTTATGTGAAGATAATGAGTAGAGTATTATGCTTTAACTACTTCCTAGTGAAGCACAGTAAATAATGAGTATGAATCTAATGAACAGTTATACATAAGCTCTAGTATCCACAATGTAATAAGCACACTTAAAATATAATTATTTCTATTCCCAAGTACTGCTTCCTGTGCAAAAGTATAACAAAATAAAGAATCCCTAAAAATAATACTGATTTCTGAAGTGAACAAAATGTTAATTTTAGCTTAAAATAAAATTCCATACTGTTAGAGATCAGCATTATTTTGTGCTGCATACTCTCACTAAGCATAACAGCAAACCGACAAATACCCTAAATGGACAAGTGATACTTAGGCACTATAGCATGTTAACTTGTCAACAAATTTGGTAATGATGGGCTCGAGTGTCATGCACAGTTCTCAACAATTACCATCACCTTCCATGAGCTCTATGGGCTTGCACTATGGATCAACATTCAGCTCACAGTACAGTAAAACACAATATGAATTCATATATAACTAACAAAAAAAACTGAAGCAACAAAAAATTCCATTTCAAGAATGAAGACTCTTAAGACTAAAGCATTGGATTCCAATATAAGAAGACAGTTACATAATCTTGTAAGACCTATTAAACCTTATACTATGTTACTAAAAATGTTGTCTTTCGTTTACAAGACTCCAGGTTCATTATACATTTAGTAAGACATGCAACCAAATCTTTATATTAATACTAATCTTTTATAAAGCTGGCATAACTTATGACAATTTCTTAACACTAACATTTTAAACAACTAGCACACTTTGTTGGAACAAGCTTTGCCAAAATTAATAAACAATCTTTGGTTATTACAAAAATATTCAAGTGAAATAAGCTAAACTCTAACCCACAACTAAGGCTAGCATTAATTCTCTCTTTGTAATGCAGTCATAAGTTTGAAAATCAGTTATATTTAGACCTTTCTTTCAACAAATTGGCTGCATCCCACTGAGGCAGGGTGGCCCAAAAAGAAAAACGAAAGTTTCTCTTTTTAAATTTGGTAATTTATACAGAAGAGGTTACCAGCCCCTTGCTCTTTATTTAGATATCTACCCACATAATAGCCAGCTGCACACTTGTATTCCCTTCTCACTGTAATAGCTACTATATATTTATGCACATAATAGACTATAATCCTATAGCTACCCATTCATTTTTTTTTTTGTGAACTTGGAAATTCATTGATATTATTTAACACTTGCTTCAAAAAATACTTCAGAGTACTACTACTACTGTTTCATGGTTCAGTTTATGATCAAATTAAAATAAGAAGTCAACAAATAGAAATTAAAAAAAGAAAAAATAATGATAAAAGTACATTAAATAATGACAATTTGCTCTTCATCCTTTTGAGACAAGTCTAAATCCATACACATCAGCAAGAGCAAATGAGGCAGCTAGATCATGTCAGCCAATCACTAATTAAGAAGTGGTTTCAGTATATTTAACTCAAGCCCTGCTAATTTAACTAGGTAACTGATGCTACTGCAGGTAAAAACACACTACACAAAATATTTGCCTCTAAATGATCCCAGAGCAAAGTGACAAGCTATATAGGAATGTTAAAGGAGCTAAACCTTAAGTCACTTAAGAAATGAGCTTGGGAGAATATGATCACAATATATAAGGAGGCCAAACACACTAATGTAGATAGAATGAGAAAAAAGGGGTATAAATTGGAACAAGATTGTCATAATTATGAGGTGAATTCCATTTGCAGACTTAAAAGTAGATACAATACAGCCTAGGTGGTTTGGAATCTATCACATTTCAACGAAGGTTAAGAAGTGACGACATTAGTTTTATCTCAGATGCTTCCATATTTATATCACATTCAAATGCTTAAAGATAATCATCTCAAAGAAATGTCTGACAGCAACTGATGTTCAGTCAGATTTTAATATAATAAGCCTTGAAATCAGACTTCATGAAGCTTTTTATATTTAGCAAGGAAAACCTAAATGATCTTTATAGAGGGTTAAGAGATTGTTTCCCTGAACCATTGTGCATTAAAACCTTGTTTGTGCAAAGGATTTACATAAAATTACATGTCAATGAGATAAAATCCGTGTGCTTAAAGCACAAAAAAATAAAGTTTCCTACAATTTTTTTACAAACCATCCTATTGTACACCTGCACAAGGAACTACAACCACTAATGAAGGCAAACTGTTAGTGCACTCTTTAAAAGGATAAAATGATATTCACAGCATAAATAATACTGAACATGGAATCCTAATATACATTAGTAAAACATATGGATTATAATAAACTGTGGTTATTTGGCATATTTTGGCAAAAAACTAAATTAACAATGTCCAATATTAAGCAAGGCTTGCCACTGATACAGTTTAATACTGTGCAATTTGGAAAAAAAAAAAACTTATAAAACATTACTCAAGATAGCCTAACTTACACCATTATTGGTAGAGATTGAAATGGCATGTCTGCATACAGAAGAATAAAACTTGTGATGACGTCTTGGTTCGACCTGAACCATTATCTGGCTTCCTTCCTTTCCTGCTTCTATGTTACTAATTAATGGTCCAAGTTGGACCAAAACATCACAAGTTTCATTCCACTGTGAAATGCTCGTGTCAGGGTAGTGCGCCTTTTTATTCTTTCCTGACTCAATACTAACTGTTGACTGGCCCTGATGCTGCATTCAAACCAAAATGAAGGTAATACTTTTGCTAATATCTCCCAGAATAATTTGCAAAAGAAATAATTCACTTATGGTGTAGATAGCTTGTATGTATTGTAAAATATAAAATAATGCACAAGTCTGCTGAGGAGAACCTTTAGTAATAGCCAACATATTCAATTCTATGATGAAAGGTAATTACGAATAGAGCAAAATATTACATCTCCATTTAATGAAGAAAACTAACAAAAAATAATCCTGAGAAAAAGTAAATATATTTAACACCATTTTTGCTGAGTGGCAAGGTATCTTCCTATGCATGAAGACAATCAATTTGTCCTGTGCACCAGGCACTGACTAGCTCCATAAATCCTCAAAGTAAAACAAGGTTATCCAGCACCCACAGGTATAGCCAGGCCCTAAATTTACAGCTTAACTCTTTCACTGTCAAGACCCCTGCTCAAAACCTTGTTCTCAGTGTTGATTAAAAAAAAAAAAAAATCTTATGAAACGATAAAGAATCTTTTCCCAATGGTAATGACACCAAAAGTATGAAATTTGATGGAAAACTTGCAGAATTACGCTCTCACAAAGTTAGTGGTCTCGGCAATATATATTCACATAAGCAATTTAGCCCACTTTGAGCCCTATTTTCGGCCAATTCCATCATTCTAGTCGACCAAACTCATGGCTATTTCGCTAGAACTCCATTTGTTTTATCGACCAAGTATAAAAAACCGCCCATTTACCAATTTCAACTACTCAATAAAGTGGTTAGAAATTGGCAATTTATCCAATTTCACACAAATTTCAAAAGATGCCAATTTCAATAGGGTCCGAATAAATAAAGTGGTTAGAAATTGGCAATTTATCCAATTTCACACAAATTTCAAAAGATGCCAATTTCAATAGGGTCCAGAATAAACAATGCGCATATTCCTGGCACTAAAATAACATTTTCTCTGTTCATTAGTCATATTTCCAGGCCCTTGTTATATTACTCTTGCTTTCCATTTTTAATTTTTATTCACACAAAAAAATAGAAGATTTACTGTTATGCAGACTACTGCACTATTGTAATAATTGTATAAATAATGTCAACCCATTCATGACTGCGTATCAGACTGGCTAGTTGGACACGTATTGGACAGTGACATCATTTGTTTACTCTTCAACATCGGCAAAAATTGAACATTTCGGCAACGTTGAGCTCAATTTCAAGGTACTTTTTGTGAAACTAATCAAAATAATCCCTATTTCTGTAACATCTTCCATTCTATCAACTGAGACCAAGAAAGCAAGAATATAACCATAAATACCATACAAAAATACACTTCAAAGTCAGTGTTTTAATTAAACCAAAAACACGGTTGGAGTTTTTTCTTCTCTTTATGCACTGTATGCTGCAGGATTTTTTTATACTGCACACACTAACCACGCAGACCCATTCTCTCACATGTAGGTCTACCAGCTTTCTCCCACTAGAATTTTGGAGTATTAATACGTCACCAACACTGGCCCGTAAGCTGTACCTGTAAGTCACCGACAGAGAGGGTTAAACACTGGCATTAACTGACAGGGAAAGACACCTATGTCAAAGCTGTATGAGCAACACAAGAAGGCTCCATCAGAACACCTCTATGGAGACTCACAAGAGAAGGTAAAGTTATGAGCACATCAAAAAAAATCTTTAAAATAACCTTTGAGCCAGCAGTAGCTTTTTCAGTGTGACCATAAACTTTGAAGAATCATTTCAGGCATGACTTGCTTCAACTAACACAACAATCATTTTTCATGAATAAGCAAACAATGCATCTCTAATTTCTTCCATTATTAATTAGTTCTTCAGATTATTATATCTCTACTGAATTCCCATTCATACATTTATAAACATTTTATATAAAATGTTTAATTTTTTAATCCTTATCTATAATCTATATAATGACTTTTACAATGCACCTAACAAATAAAATACTACATGGAAATTTCTTTAATGAACTTTAAGTGTTGGTAAATATTATACATGTTTGTATACTGTATTTTCACCAAAAATAGTTTCTTTAGTTAAGTATGTGTAGCTACATGTGCATTTATACCTAAACTATTCTGTATTATAAAGCGAATGTTTATTAATCATACAAGGAAAAAAACAAGGGTTAAAAATATAAAGGCATTCAAGAACTTGTACAAAAAAAATTTGTTTTTCTTAATAAATGGCATGCAACTAAAACTAAGATAAAAGAACTGAATAATTCCAATTAAAGTTCCTATCAGGTATGCAAAATCCATTAATTAAATGCTTACACAAAAATAATGGCAGCAATACTGAATCTAGGAGCTTATTCCTCATAAATTATCTACTTTCCTCCAGGCTACTGGAAAGAACTATTAAATAACTACATTTATAGCATGGCTAGATCAGGGAGAAATTTGCATTGTTACACATATATGAATGTAACAAATAGAAACAGGAAATTTCTCAGTTATTGCAATCGTTAGCCTGATTATAAAACATACGTTATCTACATTGCATTATGAAAACAGAAATGCAAGAGATGGGGATGTTTGCCAATGACTGCTTTGTAAACAACTTCATATTACTGTCTTATATTTTCCGTAGTAATTATCTCTACCTTGGTGATTTTCCTCGGATCAGGTGTGCCAGTTTCAAGCACCTCCACCTTCTGATAAACATTGGGCGAATTTAGCCATCGGGTTTTGTCCTGAGTTTTGCGTCCATCCAGGATGCGCTTTAAAGGGCTGAAAAGATGAACAAATAAAAAATTAGACTAACAAATTTACATTATATATAAGAAACTATTTCATAAT
>NC_091292.1:17917827-18066636 GCF_038502225.1 Cherax quadricarinatus | reverse complement strand
TTTTGAGTTGAAGGAAGCTGTATTATGAAATGATCACCTTCTCTTCTCAAACGCTTGGGTATATTGTGATGAATTCGAGGACCATGTTGTATTGCAGGTGTTGTTGCCTGGTACTTCATTATGAGTTGTCTGACAACAGACAAACAAAATTCACCATACGGTGGTCTGTTACCAGTCTTTATTTGGTACATATTATATGCATTCAGCATTGAAATGTCCATGAGATGGAAGAAAAGTTTCATGTACCACTTGTAACTCTTACGAACACAGTCAACAAAACCAATCTGCATGTCACACTTGTCAACCAAGCGCATGTTTTGTGTATAATCAATCACTGTCACTGGTTTTCGAATACGTTCATTGGTCACTCGATCAACTTTGCCACTGTCTTGCATTTCATTACGGTGAATGGTTGTCAACAATGTGACATCTCGTTTGTCATGCCACCGTAATGCCATGATGTCATTGGCAGTAAACACCTGCACGTCATCACCACGAACACCTGCGTTGAGCCTGGGCATATGTTTACGATTAGAACGCACTGTGCCACACACATCTGTCTTGTTCACTCGCATGAAATCACTGAGTAATGGGCTTGTGTACCAGTTCTTTCTTCTTCTTTCAACACACCGGCCGTATCCCACCGAGGCGGGGTGGCCCAAAAGAAAAAACCAAAGTTTCTCCTTTCAAATTTAGTAATATATACAGGAGAAGGGGTTACTAGCCCCTTGCTCCCGGCATTTTAGTCGCCTCTTACAACACGCATGGCTTACGGAGGAAGAATTCTGTTCCACTTCCCCATGGAGATTGTGTACCAGTTATCGGTATATAATGTATGGCCCTTACCAAGATAAGGTGCCATCATGTTTCTCACTACGTCACCTGATATACCCAATAACATCTTGGTATCTTTCAATGTTTTACTACCCGTGTATACAACAATATCCAACACCAGGCCACTGTCACAATCACAGAGTACAAACAATTTTATACCAAAGCGGTTCCTCTTGCTCGGTATATACTGCTTGAATGACAGTCTACCTTTGAACAAAATCAAAGACTCGTCAATTACAAGATTCTTGAATGGATAAAAGTATATCCTGAACTTTTGTTTGAGATACATGAAAACATTTCTAATCTTGTATAACCTGTCACTTCTGTCAGGCCTGGTTTTGTCAGAGAAGTGCAACATACGTAACAGTAAGATAAACCTGTTCACTGGTATTATTTCACTGAAGGATGGGGTACAAATTAGCCGATCTGTGGACCAGTATGCTTTTATATTATGCTTATAGACGTGAGGCATAAGCATTATTGTTGCAAAAAGCAAATACATTTCTGCAACAGTCGTCTCTTTCCACCTGTGTAGTCTTGACTGTGGTGATAAGATCGTATTTGCCATGGTGTACTGAAAATACTTATTACTTTCCCTGACAATAATTTCCATCAATGGCTGGTCAAAGAATAATTCAAAGAATTCCAGTTCATTGGCCGTGGTTCCAAGGGGACAGGTAGGTAGAATTCCACTTTGCGAGTCATCAAAGTGGTGAGGGCTGGGAACAAAATTGGGATTTTGCTGCCAATCCCAGATACGGTTTGCTGGTGGATACTGGACATCATAGGCTGGTTGTACGGGTGGTTGTGGCGGGCTGGTGGGTGATGCTCCGCTTTGTCCTTGAACTGACGAGTCAGCAGCGTGGGTTCCCGCGTGGCACAGCGAGTCACGCATGGCGGTGCCACTACCACCACCAGCCCCACTAACACCATCCACTGATGTCTGTGGCCCATCCATGCCAAGTGTAGCCACATCATCCTCACTATCACTACCTAAAATGGGTGTAGGGCCACGGGATGTACTCCGGGATGTACTCCGTCCCCTGGGCACAGCATAGGGTACACTACCCGAGCGCATGCGGCAGCGGACATACCGACGCTTCACTGGTGAATATGTTTCCTCACTATCACTACTCGAATGATCGTCGAGCACAATAAAATCACAATCCACGTCAGAATCATCGTCATTACTGAAGTCAGAGGCCAGGCCACGGGAAAATATTAGTTTTTCTCTTACGTTTAGGAACACCCGACGGTGAGTCACGAGTGCCCACACCAGAGGTAGAAGGTCGAGGATCGTCGGGGTTTTCTGCACTATTATCGATATCCTGGTCATTATTTTTGGTCACTAACTTATCAAAGCCGTAGAATTCGTCTTCATTTCCACTTCCATCAGTGTCAGAACTATCAGACAGGAAGAGGAGAGTCCCAATTTTCCGGGGAGTGAGAGCTGACTTGCGACGAGGCATGGTGAACAAGGGTGACTGAGCCGGCGTTCCCACAATGCTATGCAGGCGCCTAGATTTTTTGTTTACGGCGCACACCCACGGCGCAGACCCATTCTCTCATATGTAGGCCTATGAGCGCTTTCGCGCTAAATTTGACGGCGCTAGAATTTTGGCGTAGATCTACGGTTTGGACACTCACCGACCAGCCGTAGATCTACGGGACGGACCCTGAAAGGGTTAAAGGAGGGGTTTGGGATATTGGCAGTTTGGAGGGATATGTTGTGTATCTTTATATGTGTATGCTTCTAAACTGTTGTATTCTGAGCACCTCTGCAAAAACAGTGATAATGTGCGAGTGTGGTGAAAGTGTTGAATGATGATGAAAGTATTTTCTTTTTGGGGATTTTCTTTCTTTTTTGGGTCACCCTGCCTCGGTGGGAGACGGCCGACTTGTTGAAAAAAAAAAAAAAAACTACATAACACAACTGCCTGCTAATACTTTGAAGAAAACTGCTCAGACGAGGTGTTTTGTCTTTGCACATAAAAAAAAAAGTCCACAAAAATGCACACACACTGGTTTTATGTGTGAGGAGTGTAAAACACCATTGTGTATGAAAACATGTTTCAAAGAGTTCCACAAGCTGCAAAACTTCTAGGAATATGTTCGGTGACTGTACATTGGTATATATATATTAGAACAATAGTAATAAAAATTTTGTATTGTTTGTTTTTGTAAACAAGTTTTGTAAACAATATATTGATAATTATGTATGTGTGCTTATTGTGTCGTATACAACGAGTGTATATATGTACATTGCACCTTACTTTGGTCTCATAGGCCACATAAGTTATGTGAAAAAATAAAATAGTGAAAAAAAAAAACAAACCTTCAAATACAAGTAAACCAAAGTTTACCGGGTGAGCGGCAGTCGCCGCTGTTGCCATACGCGGCTCATTTTCTACAAACTTCACACCTCTATATCTCGGTAAGTACTGATGGCAAAAAAAATTTTTTTGGACCAAAACACTCAGAAAAATAATCTTAACATTTTCATAAGAAAAAATAATTTTTTTTTTTTTCGAATATTTTGCGACATAGAATGACAGTTTCAGAAAGGGGCCTGCGACAGTCAAAGGGTTAATACTACTGATTGCGAAAAGGATTTAGGAGTTCTGGTTAGCAGTAATCTAAAACCAAGACAACAGTGCATTAGTGTTCGCAATAAAGCTAACAGAATTCTTGGCTTCATATCTAGAAGTATAAATAATAGAAGTCCTCAGGTTGTTCTTCAACTCTATACATGTATATCCTTAGTTAGGCCTCATTTAGACTATGCTGCTCAGTTCTGGTCACCGTATTACAGAATGGGTATAAATGCTCTGGAAAATGTACGGAGGAGGAAGACAAAGATGATCCCATGTATCAGAAATCTTCCATATGAGGCTAGACTGAGGGCCCTGAATCTGCACTCTCTCGAAAGGCATAGAACTAGGGGGGATATGATCGAGGTGTATAAATGGAAAACAGGAATAAATAAAGAGGATGTAAATAGTGTGCTGAAAATTTCCAGCCAAGACAGGACTCGCAGCAATGGTTTCAATTTGGAAAAATTCAGATTCAGGAAGGATATAGGAAAGCACTGGTTTGGTAATAGAGTCGTGGATGAGTGGAACAAACTCCCGAGTACAGTTATTCAGGCTAAAACGTTGTGTAGTTTTAAAAATAGGTTAGATAAATATGTGAGTGGGTGTGAGTTGGACCTTACTAGCATGTGCTCCATCCTTGAGTAGAGGTGACCAGACTAGGTGGGTCATTGGGCTAATCCGGGTGGGGGGGTCACTGGGTTAATCCTGGGGGTGGGGGGCATGGACCTGCTCCGCATGGGTCAGTAGGCCTGTTGCAGTGTTCCTTCTTTCTTATGTTCTTATGTAAGGTGATGAGGGTGTCAAATGATTTAGATAAAGAAAAATTGGATATCAAATTGGGGAGGGGGAGTATGCAAGAAGTGAATGTTTTCAGATACTTGGGAGTTGACATGTTGGCAGAAGGATTTATGAAGGATGAGGTTACTCATAGAACTGATGAGGGAAAAAAGGTGAGTGGTGCATTGAGGTATATGTGGAGACAAAAAATGTTATCTATGGAGGCAAAGAAGGGAATGTATGAAAGTATAGTAGTACCAACACTCTTATATGGGTGTGAAGTTTGGGTTGTGAATGCAGCAGCGAGGAGGCGGTTGGAGGCAGTGGAGATGTCCTGTCTAAGGGCAATGTGTGGAGTAAATATTATGCAGAAAATTCAGAGTGTGGAAATTAGGAGAAGGTGTGGAGTTAATAAAAGTATTAGTCAGAGGGCTGAAGAGGGGTTGTTGAGGTGGTTTGGTCATTTAGAGAGAATGGATCTAAGTAGAATGACGTGGAGAGCATATAAATCTGTAGGGGAAGGAAGGCGGGGTAGGTGTCATCCTTGAAAAGGTTGGAAGGAAGGGAGGTTTTGTGGGCGAGGGGCTTGGACTTCCAGCAGGCGTGCATGAGCGTGTTCGATAGGAGTGAATGGAGACGAATGGTATTTGGGATCTGACGATCTGTTGGAGTGTGAGCAGGGTAATATTTAGTTAAGGGATTCAGGGAAACCAGTTATTTTTATATAGCCAGACTTGAGTCCTGGAAATGGGAAGTACAATGCCTGCACTCTAAAGAGGGGTTTGGGATATTGGCAGTTTGGAGGGATATATTGTGTATTTTTATACGTATATACTTCTAAACTGTTGTATTCTGAGCACCTCTGCAAAAACAGTGATTGTGTGAGTGTGGTGAAAGTGTTGAATGATGATGAAAGTATTTTCTTTTTTTGGGATTTTCTTTCTTCGTGGGTCACCCTGCCTCGGTGGGAGACGGCCGTCTTGTTAAAAAAAAAATATACACATTAGGCATCTTCCACTGATACTATGTGATGAGGTATCAGAGTGGGCACATGTGATGAGTGGGGTTCCACAAGGGTCAGTCCTAGGGCCAGTGCTGTTTCTTGTAAATATGAATGACATGACAGAAGGGATAGAGTCACAGGTGAAACTAATGAGAATACAAGCAGACGAGGATCAGGAAAGACTACAAAGGGATCTGGGTAGGCTGCAAGCCTAGTTTGACAAATGGTTTCTGCCAAAACTGTCTAACATTTTTCTAGCCTTTACAGATGCTGAACCATCCCTTATACACAGTTTTCATAATATGAAACTTAGTCCTAGCTTTATTTCTGTAAATGTCTTTTTTTCTCATTACACTGTCAAATGCTCTAAACTTCAGAACACTTGTAACTTGACCTGATCATTATCTCCTTTCTTTTCCTTTATTTTCTTTGCCTTTCCTTTCTTCTGCAGAGGTGAGCTTTATCCCCTGAATTTATCCCCATGTTTTTGGTCCCACCCTCACGAGAGATTAGCTCTTCTGCAGTGCTTCTTATTCTTTTTGCCTCGCTTACACTCCACTGACTAGTGTCACTATCACTACTCCCTTTTTACCACTTCTGCCACTACTGCACTACTTCCTACTACTTCCACTACAACTTTTACCTTTTTCTACTATCTCCTTTGTTCCCCTGTCCCTACCTCCTCTCATAATTACACTGGCTCCCTTCCCATCATGCTTCTGCGTGATTATTTAATAGTCATGCTGAAAAAAATATTTCTAAATTATTTTCCATGAGAAAGTGGGGATGAATCTTTCCTCCATAAGCCATGCATGTCATAAGAGGACTAAAATGCCAGTAACAAGGAGCTAGTAACTCCTCCTATATAAATTACTAAATGTAGAAAGAAGAAAAGAGTTATAAAGTTTTCTTCTTTTTCAGATCACCCTGCCTCAGTGGGACAGACGGTATGTTAAAAAAAAAAAATTAAATATAAAAATCAAACTTACAGCTTTTGAAGTTTCTTTACAGTGAATCTGGGCTTTATTTTCTTTAGCCTGGAGACTGGATCCATACACCACCAGGCTGTTATCCACATGAAGTGCAACGATCTTCATATTACCCATTTTCTCAGAGAAGACGTCCAATCCCAGCAATTTATTGGCTGCTCGCAATGCTGGCAGTTTTCTTATTTCATCAGCAAGTTGGGGTGCTTCATGTCCTTCAACAACAGTAGTTGCCTCTCTATGGAGACACAAGAGTAATCAATAACATGAGTATACTACCCCATATGACAAGTTTTAAGGAAAAAAAAATTACTTTTGGAGCAAGTACAGTACAAAAGATTAAGGTATGTACCAATATTTTTATAGAATAAATATGTATGCTTTTCATACCCATGTTAGCTATAATTTAAAATCTAAGACAAATAACTAAGTCATGGTACCCTTAGAGAAGGTTCCCTGATGCTAGTGAGAGGATTTTTTGATGCAAGGAATTAAAATCGTTCACCCTTTCCATGGATTGAGCCTGACTGCCTTCAATTACTCAATGCTTTGTATTACCTTCTACAGGTTTGTAGTCACCACTAAATATAATAAATAGTGTAAGTCATGGTAACCATAATTGATAATCCAATTACTATACAAGATTAGCTTTCTCTATGTTTTTAAAACTATACATTCTCTTATTAACCCTTTCAGGGTCCAGACCCCCGATTTGAAACTTGTCCACTGGGTCCAAGAATTTAAAAAAAAAAATGATTTTCTTATGAAATGGTAGAGAATCTTTTTCTGGTAGTAATAAAACAAAAAGTACAAAATTTGATAGAAAACTGATGAAATTACACTAATGAATTTTCCTGCGTCAGAGATATTTAAACACTGACAATCTCAATCTCAAAATAATGAATCTTAACTAGTCATAAGTTGGCCTGTGATACTCCAATACTGAAACTATGTATAGTGCCAAAACAAAAGCACTCACATTGCTAAACTCACAAACTAGTATTTAGTCACTTAGCCATAATACCAACTTACCTCATAATTTTGTAATATTTTAAACTTAAGATTTAATATAAGTCTACCCGAAATGCCTAGCCATGCTAGGTGTTCTAGTGGTACACTCTGTAATTATTATTTTACTACATGTAAACCACACAATAACCAAATTCTGCATTGTAATCCTTATAGAGAATAAACTTTGAATATGAATTTGAATTTGAATTGACAACTTTGACTCCCATTTTAGGACAAATGCAGTATTCCAGTCGACTAAATCTTACCTATTTCGCTAGTATTACTTTTATTTTATCGACTGAGCACACGAAATCACCCAGTCAACTGTTTCAACTACCCAATAAAGTGATCGGAAAGTGGTAATTTAGCCAATTTCACACAAAGTTCAAAATATTCCAATTTCAAAATAGGGTCTAGAATAAACAATGCAGGCAGTCCTGGCACTAAAATAACATTTCCTCTGTTTATTAGTTATGTTTCCAGGCTATACTGATGAATTCCATTTTGATTTTTTATTCACATAATGAATTTTTATTCACACCAAAAAACAGAAGATTTACTAAATAAATAACAAAAAGGCACAATACCGTGACTGGAACGATACACAAATAACCCGCACATAAAAGAGAGAAGCTTACGACGACGTTTCGGTCCGACTTGGACCATTGACAAAGTCACACTAACAGAGGTGGAGCAGGACGGCTATATATAGGCAGGAAGAGGTGGAGGTAGTAGAAGGTGTGTAGAAGATTTACTGTTATGCAATATTGTAATAATTGTATAAATAATATCAGCACATTCATGAATGCAAATTGGATCCACCAGCCAACATGTACTGGACATGTGATGTCATTTGTTTACTCTTAACATCAGCACATATCGAACATTTCCGCTACTTTGAGCTCAGTTTCAAGCCATTTTCATTACTAAAACCAATCAAAATCATATCTATTTCTGTAAAATATCTTCCATTCTATCAATTGAGACCACAAAACTGTGAATACAGCTGTAGAAAACATACAAGAAAACATCGCAAAGTTGCTGTTGTAATCCTAAAATACAGTCGCAGTTTTTTCTCATTATGCACTGCGTGCAGCAGGATTTGTTTTATGTGGTGCACACTTACCACATAGATGTACAGTATTCTCTCATATCTAGGCCCAAATTTACCACTCACAGCTTATCTGAGTGAGCTGAGCTCATGGCATAGTACTACGGCTTGGACCCTGGCTTCAAAGCCACAGAACCACGGGACGGACCCTCAAAGGGTTAATGAACCATTACATACCTTGCTCGTTTCCGTGTTTTTTTAAGTCTCTTTGCAACTTTAGTCTCTACCTCTTCATCTGTCAAAATGACAAAAAGGTCCATAACTGGAGACTTGCCATGGCAAACAACCACTCGGTCATTGGTATGTAAACCACATACTCGATCACCACGAGAGCGAAGTACACTTCCCAATCTTACAATTTCTAAAATACTCTGCAAGAAAATAAAATAATATGAATTACAATTATTTTTTACATAAACAATCTTTTTTAAAACATCAACCAACTCCCACAAAAGTAGGGCAACTCAAAAATGAAACCCATTCACCATCACTTACTCAACAAGTGTCTTGCCAGAAGTGCACTGACATCACAAATGGCCCAATGATGTGTAACATCTCACCCCTCCTTTCAGAATACAGGACAGGTACTGTACTTTCCATCTTCTAGACTCAAAGTCCAGTTGACCAGTCTCCCCTTGCATCTATTACACTGCTTACATTCCAACATAAAAAAAACTCTGATCTAACTTACACACAAAAACCTGCTGGATGCTCAACCCCAAGCACTCAAAATCACCTCTACCCCCATATCCCTCCTACCCTCGACCCCAGATTTATACACCCTTCTGGTCATCTTATTCTGCTTCTTCCTCTTTAAATGCCCAAACCACCATAATAACCCATCCACTGCCCTCTGAATTATAACTTTGGTAACCAACATTGACTTCCATTTTCTATACTTCAGACATGATATCTCCGCTGTCTCTAGCCTCCTCACTGCAATGCTTCAAGCCCATGCCTCAACCTATATAAAAGTGTTGATATGACTATACTCTAACATTCTCCTTTATTGCCCCAAGAGATAAACTTCCTTCTTTCCACAGATGCCGTAACACACCTGAAGGATACCTGAAGTGTGTTTCTGGGCGTCAATAGCCCAGTCCCAGACCAGGCTTCCTGGAGGATCATGGCCTGATCAACCAGGCTATTACTGCTAGTCACACAGAGTCCAACATACAAACCAGAGTGGCTGGTGATCTTCAAGAGGAAACTGGAACTTGTCCGGTTACCTCTTGAAGATCACAAGGGTTTATTGGTAATTCCCCGTATGCATCAAGAACTCACCGAGTTCTTTCTTAATTTACTCGTCATGCCCCTGTTTTTTAGTGGAGGTATTTTTGCACCATCTGCCAAGTCTCTTGTTGTCATTTGGAGCAATTTCAGTGTACAGGTTTGGAAGCAGTCACTCCAGAATTTTTTAGGTATATATTATTATGTACCGTTCTCATCTACATTCCAAGGACTCCCAGAAGTTTACATGCCTGAAGAGACTCCCAGAAGTTTACATGCATGACTGAGAGTATATGAGCAGTAAAAGTTTTCTGTATGGTTTCCAGTTCAGCAATCTCACCAGTTTTGAAGGGTGTCATCAGTATACTGTAGTAGTCCAGCCTAGACAGAACGAGTGACTTAAAGAGTATCATTGGCTCAGCATCTTGTCTTGAAAGTTCTAGTTATCTAGCCTATCATTTTCATTGTGGTAGCAATGGCAATGTTATTGTGATCCTTGAATGTGAGATCTACTGATATCATTACTCTTAAATTTCTTATGTGAGACTTTAACTACTGAATTATTTAAGACTGTCCTGTACTGTCAGTCTTTATATCCTTTATTCTTCCATAGCAGAGTAAATGAACCTTGTCCTCATTGAAGACTTTGATTTATATCTGCCTGAAAATTCATTGTGTCTTTTTTCCCCTCATCTGTTTTATAGTTCACCTCATCTTTCACAGATCCACCTGATGATAAGACCATTCCCAAATATATAAACATTTACTTCCTCCATATTCCCTCTCTCTAATTTGACATCCAATCTTACACTGCATAGACATTTTAGTTACTCTCATTTATCACCTTGATTTTTACTTTTAATTTCATTCTTTTTTATGCTCTACTAAATTCATCCATCAACTTTTGCCACTTCTCTTCAGAATCTCGAAAACAAACCATGTGATCAGCAATAAGTAACTGTAGCAAGTCCCACACTGTATCAGATTCTATTTTATTATTATTAACACATCAGCCGTTTCCCACCAAGGCAAGTTGCCCGAAAAAAAAAAATTTCATTATTCACTCCAGCACTGTCTTGCCAGAGGCACACTTACACTACAGTTATAAAACTGCAACATTAACACCCCTCCTTCAGATTCATTATCTTTAAATCCCATTTTTCTCCTCAACGTCTTAGCATTAACTTATTTTACAACTCATCTATATGTTATATAAAATCAACAATCATACATTTCTAGAACTTATAGCGATTATATACATAATAAGTCATGTACTCACAGCATCATCCTCTACTTTGTCTTCCTGGTCTGCTGTAGAAGACTGCATCCCTTGGGTGTCAATATGAAGTATTTTATTTGACGGCTCATCTGATTTCTCTTCAATTGTCTCCTTTGTAGTTTTAATATCTGAAAAGGGAAAATTATAAATAAAATGCATTTTCTAAGTAAAAGAGAGAAAAATTACTAAAATAAAAATAGAAAAGTTATAATTTTAAGAACAATTTAAGAGTATTATACCGGCATCAGTGAATCGAAGTGACCATACTCGCAGCTCTGCATCACTGCTTCCTGAGATCAACCTTGTATCATTTCTCAGCAACACAAAGTCCCACACCTTTAAAACAAAGAGATATTACAGTATCGGTTATTTTAAAATAGTAAAAGCTAAATAAAACAATGGATTTATAATGTCAACAACACTGACTTAGAACTGAAGAAATATAAACTTCTAGTATATTACAGAATTGCCCATTTCAGGGCCTTTTTACTCTTGATAGTTTTTTTCATGTTAGGTAGTAGGTTAGTAGACAGCAACCACCCAGGGAGGTACTACCATCCTGCCAAGTGAGTGTAAAATGGAAGCCTGTAATTGTTGTACATGATGGTAGGACTGCTGGTGTCTTTTTTTCTGTCTCATAAACATGCAAGACTTCAGATGCATCTCGCTACTTCTGCTTACACTTAGGATACACTACACTTACATGTACAACCACGTATGTACGTACATATGCACACACATTCACACACACACACACACACACACACACACACACACACACACACACACACACACACACGCACACGCACACGCACACGCACACGCACACGCACACGCACACGCACACGCACACGCACGCACACGCACGCACACGCACGCACACGCACGCACACGCACGCACGCGCACGCACGCACGCACACGCACGCACACACGCACACACACACACACGCACGCACGCACGCACGCACGCACGCACGCACGCACATGTGCACACGCACACATGCATGCACACATGCGTACACGCACACATGCACGCACTCGCGCGCACACGCATGCGCACGCACGCACTCGCGCGCACACGCATGCGCACGCACGCACTCGTGCACACACGCATGCGCACGCACGCACTCGCGCACGGAAACAGTGCGGAACAGGATCCTCCAAGAGAAACCACGATTGAAATACTCGGAAGAGTACAAGAGGGTGTTCCTAGACAGAGACAGAACAAAATCAGAACGACAGCAGCTGAGGGAGAGGACAAAAAAACGAAAGGAGCTAGGAAAAGAGACAAGGAGGGAATCAGCAGAGGTCAGTCAGAGCAGGACAGAACAGCAAGGGCAAGCACACACACAACTACTCTCAGAACCATACAACCTATCACACCATCCCAACACACACTACAATCCATACCCACAGCCTCCACCCAACATCGAGCTATAGAATCCCACAGTATGCCACCAGGTCTCCCACCCCCACAGGCCCCCCAATCCACAGTGTTGGAAAGGAAACTGAAGGTATGGTACACAAACGCTGATGGAATAACAAATAAGCGGGAGGAGTGGCACGAAAGGGTCAAAGAAGCATCACCGGACATCATAGCTCTTACAGAAACCAAGCTTACAGGTATGATAACAGATGCCATCTTTCCAACGGGATACCAAATCCTGAGGAAAGACAGAGGGAACAGGGGGGGTGGAGGAGTGGCGTTGCTGATCAAAAATCGCTGGAATTTTGATGAGCTGGAGAGAGGAGATAGCGGAGAAGAAAGTGATTACATAGTGGGAACACTTCACTCTGGAGGTCCCAAGGTGGTAATAGCAGTGATGTATAACCCACCACAGAACAGCAGGAGGCCAAGGCAAGAGTACGACGAGAGCAATAGAGCGATGGTTGACACTGGCTAGAGTGGCCAGAAGAGCTCATGCATGCAGGGCAAAGCTCCTGATCATGGGTGACTTTAACCACAAGGAGATCGATTGGGAGAACTTGGACCCACATGGGGGCCAAGATACATGGAGGGCTAAGATGATGGAGGTGGTACTGGAGAACTTCATGTACCAACACGTAAGGGACACTACAAGAGAGAGAGGAGAGGATGAACCAGCAAGGCTAGACTTAGTATTCACCTTCAGTAGTGCAGATATCGAGGACATCGCATATGAAAGACCCCTTGGGGCCAGTGACCATGTGGTTTTAAGCTTCGAATACACAGTAGAGCTACAAGTGGAGGGAGAAGCAGGAAGGCCAGGACGAATGAAGCCAAACTACAAGAAAGGGGACTACACAGGAATGAGGAACTACCTGAACGGGGTTCAGTGGAACAGAGAACTGGCAGGGAAGCCAGTTAATGAGATGATGGAATATGTAGCAACAAAATGCAAGGAGGCTGAGGAGAGGTTTGTACCCAAGGGTAACAGGAGTAATGAAAAAGCCAGGATGAGCCCATGGTTTACCCAAAGGTGCAGGGAGGCAAAAACCAAGTGTGCTAGGGAATGGAAGAAATATAGAAGGCAAAGGACCCAGGAGAATAAGGAGAACAGTCGTAGAGCCAGAAACGAATATGCACAGATAAGAAGGGAGGCCCAAAGACAATATGAAAATGACATAGCAGCGAAAGCCAAATCTGACCCGAAACTGTTGTACAGCCACATCAGGAGGAAAACAACAGTCAAGGACCAGGTAATCAGGCTAAGGAAGGAAGGAGGAGAGACAACAGGAAATGACCGTGAAGTATGTGAAGAACTCAACAAGAGATTCAAAGAAGTGTTCACAGAGGAGACAGAAGGGACTCCAGAAAGACGGAGAGGTGGGGCACACCACCAAGTGCTGGACACAGTGCACACAACCGAGGAAGAAGTGAAGAGGCTTCTGAGTGAGCTAGATACCTCAAAGGCAATGGGGCCAGATAACATCTCCCCATGGGTATTGAGAGAGGGAGCAGAGGCGCTATGTGTACCCCTAACAACAATATTCAATACATCTATCGAAACAGGGAGATTACCTGAGGCATGGAAGACAGCAAATGTAGTCCCAATCTTTAAAAAAGGAGACAGACATGAAGCACTAAACTACAGACCAGTGTCACTGACATGTATAGTATGCAAAATCATAGAGAAGATTATCAGGAGAAGAGTGGTGGAACACCTAGAAAGGAATGATCTCATCAACAGCAGCCAGCATGGTTTCAGGGACGGGAAATCCTGTGTCACAAACCTACTGGAGTTCTATGACATGGTGACAGCAGTAAGACAAGAGAGAGAGGGGTGGGTGGATTGCATTTTCTTGGACTGCAAGAAGGCGTTTGACACAGTTCCACACAAGAGATTGGTGCAAAAACTGGAGGACCAAGCAGGGATAACAGGGAAGGCACTACAATGGATCAGGGAATACTTGTCAGGAAGACAGCAGCGAGTCATGGTACGTGGCGAGGTGTCAGAGTGGGCACCTGTGACCAGCGGGGTCCCGCAGGGGTCAGTCCTAGGACCAGTGCTGTTTCTGGTATTTGTGAACGACATGACGGAAGGAATAGACTCTGAGGTGTCCCTGTTTGCAGATGACGTGAAGTTGATGAGAAGAATACACTCGATCGAAGACCAGGCAGAACTACAAAGGGATCTGGACAGGCTGCAGACCTGGTCCAGCAATTGGCTCCTGGAGTTCAATCCCACCAAGTGCAAAGTCATGAAGATTGGGGAAGGGCAAAGAAGGCCGCAGACGGAGTACAGTCTAGGGGGTCAGAGACTACAAACCTCACTCAAGGAAAAAGATCTTGGGGTGAGTATAACACCAGGCACATCTCCTGAAGCGCACATCAACCAAATAACTGCTGCAGCATATGGGCGCCTAGCAAACCTCAGAACAGCATTCCGACATCTTAATAAGGAATCGTTCAGGACCCTGTACACCGTATACGTTAGGCCCATATTGGAGTATGCGGCACCAGTTTGGAACCCACACCTAGCCAAGCACGTAAAGAAACTAGAGAAAGTGCAAAGGTTTGCAACAAGACTAGTCCCAGAGCTAAGAGGTATGTCCTACGAGGAGAGGTTAAGGGAAATCAACCTGACGACACTGGAGGACAGGAGAGATAGGGGGGACATGATAACGACATACAAAATACTGAGGGGAATTGACAAGGTGGACAAAGACAGGATGTTCCAGAGATTGGACACAGTAACAAGGGGACACAGTTGGAAGCTAAAGACACAGATGAATCACAGGGATGTTAGGAAGTATTTCTTCAGCCACAGAGTAGTCAGTAAGTGGAATAGTTTGGGAAGCGATGTAGTGGAGGCAGGATCCATACATAGCTTTAAGCAGAGGTATGATAAAGCTCACGGCTCGGGGAGAGTGACCTAGTAGCGATCAGTGAAGAGGCGGGGCCAGGAGCTCGGACTCGACCCCCGCAACCTCAACTAGGTGAGTACAACTAGGTGAGTACACACGCATGCGCACGCACGCACACGCACACACGCATGCACACACGCATGCACACACGCACGCACACGCACACACGCACACAGAGAGCTCTGGGGGGGTTTCTATTTTCTTAATAGTTCTTGTTCTTGTTTATTTCCTCTTATCACCATGGGAAAGGGGAACAGAATTTTTCCTTCGTAAGCCATGCATGTCGTAAGAGGTGACTAACATGCCAGGAGCAAGGGGCTAGTAATGCCTTCTCCTGTATACATTACTAAAGTTAAAAAGAGAAACTTTATTTTTCTTTTTGGACCACCCTGCTTCACTGGGATACAGCTGGTTTGTTGAAAGAAGAAAGCTTTTTTCATGAATTTTTGAGAGCCCAGTCATTATTTGTATTTACAAGCAACTGTAAATAACTGAATAATACGCTTTCCCAGACCTAGAACTACAGTACTTTATATCACAACTCTATTGGCTCACAGAAATCTTAAAAAATTTCCTGTCCATTGATTAGGCTCTGCAAAAGCTCAAAGTAGGCCTAAAAACTTACTCCATTCAGTGTAGAGAGTTACTCTTGCCTCCTTGACTCAAACCTGATTACTTCCCATTCTCCAGGCAATCTATAACTCCTATGGATTAAATACTTCCCCATGAATGCAATACAGTGGACCCCCGGTATTCGATGGCATCGGTATTCGATAAATCCGGTATTCGATGCATTATATCGCAAAAAATTTTCCTCGGTATTCAATTGAAAACCCGGTATTCAATACAATTCGTACGAGACCTGTCCACATGTGGCCTGAACTGCCCCTTGTGTGCCAGTGTTTACAAGCCAGCCAGTGTGCGCGCATCTAAGGATACATTCGGTACACTCCATATTATCCATATTATCACTGTGTTTGGTGCTTGTTTCTGCAAAATAAGTCACCATGGGCCTCAAGAAAGCTTCTAGTGCCAACCCTGTGGTAAAAAGGGTGAGAATTAGTATGGAAATTAAGAAAGATTTTGAAGGGTTTGGGGCTAACCCTGAGAAGCCTATACCAGTTGTGGAATACATTGTGCCTACTTCAAAAATTAAGAAAATGTGTGCACAGTGGGTTGAAGTGCAAACCTTCATGGATGAAAATCACCTTAACACAGCTATTACAATGACAATGTTGTGGCCCATTTTAGACAAATCGTAAAGGAACGGGAGGTACAGAGCTCTATGGACAGATTTGTTGTGCGACAGAGGTCCAGTGACTCTCAAGCTGGTCCTAGTGGCATTAAAAGAAGAAGGGAAGTAACCCTGGAAAAGGACTTGCTACCTCAAGTCCTAATGGAAGGGGATTCTCCTTCTAAACACTAACACCTCTCCCCTCCTTCCATCCCATCAATCATCACCAGATCTTCATTAAAGGTAAGTGTCAATTATTTTATTGTTATTGTAATTACTCTATTGCATTAAACTTAATATTTCATGTAGTAAAATTTTTTTTTCATACTTTTGGGTGTCTTGCACGGATTAATTTGATTTTCATTATTTCTTATGAGGAAAATTGATTCGGTTTTCGATATTATCGGTATTCGATGAGCTGTCAGGAACGGATTAATATTGAATACTGGGGGTCCACTGTAATTTTATTTTTTTTTTCAACAAACCAGCCATATCTCAATGTGGGAGGGTGACCTAAACAGATAAACAAAAGTTTTTCTTTTGAAATTTTGTAATTTATACAGAAGGGGTTACAAGCCCCTTGCTCCTAGATTTTAGTCTCCTCTTATGGCACACACAGCTTGAGGAGGAAGAATTCTGCTCCACTTTCCCATGTAGATAAGAGGAAATAAAGAAGAATAAAAGCTATGAAGAATCCAATATAATGAATCCAAAGTCAGCTGTGTGGTAGCACTGGACATTGCTGGTGCTTTCGACTGGGTGTGGCACCAGGGCCTCTTTGCAAAACTTCAAGCACTGGGAATTCCAGGCTCTATGTTATGTCTCCTCAGTGATTACCTTCATGGTAGATCTCTAAGGATAGTTCTCAATGGAACGGAATCAGCAAGACATCCTATTGGGGCAAGTGTTCCACAAGGACGCGTGCTGGGACCATTGTTATGGAATGTCTACTTCAACGACCTTCATCTCATCCCAGAATCCTATGCATATGCAGACGACTGTACACTGACATTCACTTATCCAAGAGAAGATAGGCCAGCTGCTCTAAGCTACAACAATCACCAGCTAAGAGCTACATCAGCTTGGGGAAATAGATGGCAAGTAACATTTGCACCTCAGAAAATGCAAATGATGATGGTCTCTAGGCACCATGATGGTAATGCTGATGCAGTAGTAAGGATGAATGGCAGGGTGTTGGCACCTGGAGAAGTTGATATCCTTGGGGTGAAATCTGACTCCAAATTAACCATGAAGAACCATGTTGTAAATCTTGCAAACAAGACAGCCAGGAAGCTTACAGCACTTTGCTGTATCTCACATCTGCTTGACGGTAGGGGTTGCAAGATTCTGTATGAGGCACAAGTATGCTCCACTTTCTTGGTTTGCCTGCTGCCCCTCTCATCTGCGACTGCTTGACAGAGTAGAGAACAGAGCAAGACGTCTCATCTCTCGCCTGGACCCATCCTGAATAGATCTGTCATTTCAGCAGAGCCTTCAACACAGGAGGGATGTGGGTGGCCTTACTGTTATGTACAAAGCCAATATTGTCAAAGTACCACACTTGGATCCACTTCGAGGACAGCATGAAACAAGCTTTTATGCCACAAGACAGGCAGAAAGCAGCAACTTCACTCTGGCTGTACCCTTCTCCAGTTGATCAGATGAAAATGCTGCCCCACAGATGGCTCCAACTTCATCCTGTTCCCTATTTGTATGTTTCATAACAATAAAAATGCTTTCAAATGAGCTGATGTAGGTAACAGCTCTTAGCTTGTCAATAAAGTTAGGAATCCTTAACCTGTAAAAAGCTTTGTCAATAAAGCTAGGGATCCTTAACCTAACCTTGTCAAACCCTGTGTAAAAAAAAAAATAAAATAAAAAGCCCAGAAGGGTGTGTATTTCTTCTTCTTTCAACAAACTGGCCGTATCCCACCAAAGCAAGGTACACAAATAACCAGCACACAGAAGATGACGTTTCGTTCCGACTTGGACCATTTACAAATTCACACTGACGAGAAGTATAGCAGGACGGGTATACAGGAGGGCCCCACTTATACGGCGGGTTAGGTTCCAGGCTACCGCCATAAAGCGGAAACCGCCGTAAAGTGGAACACCCTTTTTTTCCACTTACAAATGCATACAAACACTAGATAACAAGTTTACATTAACATATATTATGTTAGCAATAGAACCAGGCATCAAAAAACAATAAAAAAGTACAATACACACATAGTGCACTCATTTCTTACCTTAAAATATTTATAGTCTTAATCTAGGGTGAGACAAGTAGTATTTATTGTAAGAAATCAAGTGTGGTATGTATGGTAGTCAGACAGGCTACCATACCAGGCCACCCCACCCACACATACTATTCTATGATATTTAAGCATCCCAGAGCGATAAAATGTATATACAGTTCACTCATTACTTACCTTAAAATATAGGGTGAGATGAGTAGTATTTATTGTAAAAAATCAAGTGTGGTATGTATGGTAGTCAGCCAGGCTACCATACCAGGCCACCCCACCCACACATACTATTCTATGATATTTAAGCATCCCAGAGCGATAAAATGTATATACAGTTCACTCATTACTTACCTTAAAATATAGGGTGAGATGAGTAGTATTTATTGTAAAAAATCAAGTGTGGTATGTATGGTAGTCAGCTAGGCTACCATACCAGAGAGAAAGAATGAGTGCATGAGAGAGGACAGGCGCAGAGTTATGTACACAAACCAGGCAAAGGTAAGTTTTGTAAACAGTGTACACGTCTGGTTTGTGTACAAGTTACATTGTGTACAGGTTGTCTCTACATTGATACGGTAGAATAAATAAAGAAGAACACTCCCATTCTCATGTAACATCATTTTGAGAAGAAATGATGCTCTGAGTGAAGGCAATGGAAGTAAGTCACTCTGACTTTTTTGGGTTATCCTAGGTTCTCTACACATATGTTGTTATGTATTTATGTTATGTATCGTGTTTATTATATAATTTTGAAAAAAATATCATGGATGGATTAATGAAAATGTGTATATTAACGTAATATACAACATTTAATGATACACCGAGCTCAGACAGCGTAAACAAACAAACTGAACAGGTTGTGGACAATCACTCGGTCAGGCGAAATAGACGGTATTAATACGTGTCCAGTTTTAGTTCATTCATGTACATTTGTAAGAGTTTGTGAAACTTTTACCTTATAATATTTTTATTATTATTATAATAATTAAATCACGAAACAAATACTCTTACACTGTGTACAAGTTAGTACAGAATTATAGCTATAAAGTGAAGGCATACGAAAGGAATATTTTCCTACAGTTATCGCTAGTAACAGGTGACGGGCTAGAGAAAACGTAATTCTTCCGACACTTCTACAAACTGTTTGGTAAACACCTCATATATATTTGTATAAATTTTTATACTGTGGGTGCATGTATCATGTTTGTGTGTTACATAATGTGTTTCTTATATAATTTTGAAAAAAATATCATAGATTAAGGGAAATGTCTATATTAACGTAATGTGCGACATTAATGCGCCCAAGAGATTATTATTATTATTATTATTATTATTATTGCATCAAGAGTAGAGAGACTCTTAGTGATTTTAATGTGTACCTACATGCCAGCACAGTGTGTAAGTTTATTTAGGTACAGGTGTACACAAGTTTAATTATCAAGTACAATACATATAAAATATACAATAACTTTAAAACACTTGAAATTTTGGAAAGTTTCCAGACATAATAAGGAGATGTGCTCAGGGAGAATGTAAACAAACTCGGTGGGCCGCTGTGACCGTATTAGAAAGACAGGTGGGGGGAGCCGTATAGCGAGTTTTGGTCGTAATTTGAAATGTCCGTATTAGCGGAACGCCGTAAAGCGAAACGCCGTAAAGCGGGGCCCTGCTGTATATAGGCAAGAGGAGGAGGAGGAGGTGGTAGTGGCAGTGGCAGTAGCAGCGGCAGCGGCAGCGGCAGCAGCAGTAGTAGTGGTAGTAGTAGTGGTAGCAGTATTGGTAGTAGCAGTAGTGGTGGTAGCAGTAGTGGTGGTAGTAGTAGTGGTAGTAGTAGTGGTAGTAATAGTGGTAGTAGTAGTGGTAGTAGTAGTGGTTGTAGTAGTGGTAGTGGTAGTAGTGGTAGTAGTGGTAGTAGTGGTAGTAGTGGTAGTAGTAGTAGTAGTAGTAGTAGTAGTAGTAGTAGTAGTAGTAGTAGTAGTAGTAGTAGTAGTAGTAGTAGTAGTAGTGGTAGTAGTGGTAGTAGTGGTAGCAGTGGTAGCAGTGGTAGCAGTGGTAGCAGTAGTAGTAGTAGTGGTAGTAGTGGTAGTAGTGGTAGTAGTGGTAGTAGTGGTGGCAGAGATGGAAGTAGAAATGGGGAAGTAAGGAGGAGGAGCCAGTCAAATACAGTGGATCCCCGATATACGATATTAATCCATTCCTGAGAGCTCATCGTATGCCAAAATTATCGGAAGGCGAATTAATTTTCCCCATAAGAAATAATGGAAATCAGAAATAATGGAAAGCAGTTCAGGCCACATGTGGACGCATCCCAGACGAATCGCGTGTGGCGGGTTTTTTAATGAGTGGCGAGGCAAAATTTTTGCGTTAAAATGTATCGTATACCGGATTTAAGGTATACCAATGCCATCGTATACCGGGGGTCCACTGTACAAAGAAAGGGAAGCACTGCAAGGGAGCTAGGTGCCCACAGAGGGAGAGCAAGAACATAGAGGGGGGGAGGGGCAATAATGAAATAAACAATGAAGGAACAGAAACACAAGGCAGAAGAAAGAAAGATAACCCAGAAGAGAAAAAAAGGAAAGAGGAAAGGGAAAGAGAGAGAAGAAGAAAAAAGGAGAAATCAGGTTAAGTCACGGGTGTTCTGAAGTTTGGAGCATTTTACAATGTAGTGGGAGGGGAAGGCATCTACAGAGACAAAGCCACAACTAAGATTCATACAAGGAAAGTTGTGTATTAGGGAGGATTCAACCAGACGGAGACTGTTTAAGTTGGAAGTAGGGAAGACAGTTTTAGCAGAAGACCAGTCAATAGGAGGGCTGTGATCTCAGACGTGACAGAAAAGAGCATTGTTAGTGTCGGCAAGCCTAACACTGAGCAAGGTAGCCCAAAAAGAAAAACAAAAGTTTCTCTTTTTAACTTTAGTAATGTATACAGGAGAAGGGGTTACTAGCCCTTTGCTCCCGGCATTTTAGTCACCTCTTATAACACGTATGGCTTACGGAGGAAGAATTTTGCTCCGCTTCCCCATGGAGATAAGAGGAAATAAACAAGAACAAGTATGAAAATAGAAGAAAAGCCAGAGGGGAGTGTATATATACATATGCTTGTACATGCATGTGTAGCGAGACCTAAGTGTAAGTAGATGTATCTGAAATCTTGCATGTTTATGAGACAGAAAAAAGACACCAGCAATCCTGATTATGTAAAACAATTACAGGCTTTCATTTTATGATCACTTGTCAGGACAGTAGTACCTCCCTGGGCAGATGCAGACTACCAACCTACTACCCAGTGTGTGTGTGCGTGCATGTATGCATCCTAAGTGTAAGTAGAAGTAGCAAGATATACTGTTATCCTGTGTGTTTATGAGACAGAAAAAAGACCCCAACAATCCTACCATCATGTAAAACAACAAAATACTGATGTCCTTATTTTAAGTTATACAGAAATTGTTGCCAATATTCATATATGCCCTCGAAACTGAAAATACATAGTGAATATTGAGTCACAATTAGCTGAAGGAGGATTGAACTTCCATCAATCACCACCCTGAATGACCCACACGGGGTTTAATGCTTTAAGTAAAAAGTAAGCATACAGAAATTTACACAGACATTATTGAGACAATAAATTTCAAAAGGAAATTCACTTACCTCAGCACGATGTCCAGTCAGAGTTCTAAAACAATGGTTCACATCTATATCCCAGAATTTAATGAAAGAATCAATACAAGATGATACAATTACATTGCGATTCTGTAAGAAGCGGATCCTGGTTATCTTTCCTTTGTGCCCTTTTAGGCGGACCATTCCACGCTCAGAAACCTGAAATTTTTACAAAATAAAGTAAAAATTATGACAAATTCATAGGAAAATGATAAAATACATATCATTTATAACAAAAGAAAAGAAGTTTCTGTATATTGTCCATGCTACGTTATTCCTAATGCAGTAGATTATTGCCTCTCATCACTTAACGATGGAGTTCCGTTCCCAAGACCACATCAAATCAAATCAAATCAAAGTTTATTCTCGATAAGGATTACAAATGCGGGGTTTACAGATTTTGGTTATTGTGTGGTTTACATGTAATAAAATACTAATTACAGAGGGGGCCACTAGAATACCTAGCATGGCTAGGCATTTCGGGCAAACTTAGATTAATTCTGAACCCTAAATTATTACAAATTGTGGAGTAAGTTGACTAAATACTAAGTGACTAAATACTAAATAACTAAATACTAGTTTGTGAGTTTAGCAATGTGAACTCTTTTTGTTATGGCACAATACATAGTTTCTCTATTGGAGTATCACAGGCAAACTTGTGATTAGTTAGGAATCATTATTTTAAGATTAAGATACATATTTCAGTGCTTATAGTCAAATGGGTGAGTGAGTGAGTGTAAGTGTGAACCACCAGGTGGTTTTTACGTAGTTAGTTGACGGGGTGTATCAGGGAGATAAGATGTTTTCTAACAGTAGTTTTGAAGGTGATGAATGTGTCTGTAGTTCTAGAGTTTTCAGGTAGGGTGTTCCAGATTTTAGGGCCTTTGACATACATGTACATTGAATTTTTGTAAAGGTTTAGTCAGACACGGGGAATGTCGTAGAGATGTTTGTGTCTGGTGTTATGCTTGTGGGTCCTGTCACAACTATCAAGAAAGCATTTTAGGTCAAGTTTAATATTGGAATTTAAGGTCCTGTATATGTAGATTGCACAGTAGTAACTGTGGATGTTCTAAACAGGGAGTAAGTTTAGATCTATGAAGAGTGGGGGGGTGTTGCCAGGGATAGGATTTAGTGATTATTCTTACTGCAGCTTTTTGTCGAGTTATTATTGGCTTTATGTGTATTGCTGCAGTTAATCCCTAAGCATAAATAGCATAGGTGAGGTATGGATAAATGAGCGAACGGTATAGTGTGAGAAGGGCATTTTGCAGCACGTAGTATCGTATCTTGGAGAGGATCCCAACTGTTTTGGATACTTTTTTTGATATGTGTTGGATATGGGTGCTGAAATTCTGGTTGTTGTCGAGGTATAGGCCTAGGAATTTGCCCTCATTATGTCTGGCAATTAGAGTGCTGTCGATCTTAATGTTTAGTTGCGCAGCACCTGCTCTGCTACCAAACATAATAAAGTAGGTTTTGTCAGTGTTAAGCGTAAGTTTATTGACTGTCATCCAAGTTGATATTTTGAGCAGCTCCTCATTAACAATGCAGTTGAGGGTGGCAAGATTAGGGTGAGAGATGACATAAGTCGTGTCGTCAGCAAAGAGAATGGGTTTCAGGTGTTGGGATACGTTTGGAAAATCATTGATGTAAATGAGGAAGAGCAGGGGTCCAAGGACACTTCCCTGCGGAACTCTAGTATCAAGTGGCCGTGATGATGATACTGTGTCTTTAATAGTGACATACTGATATCTATTAGTAAGGTAGGAATTGAAATATGCAAGCGCATGGCCTCTTATACCATAATGGTCAAGTTTGTGGAGTAGGATGCCGTGGTCTACTGTGTCAAAAGCTTTTCATAGGTCAATAAAAATTCCTAGCGGATATTCCTCATTTTCCAATGCTGTGTAAAGCAGATCTAGCATTTTTACAATTGCATCATTAGTGCTTTTATTTTTCCTGAATCCAAACTGGCAAAGGTTGAGTATGTTTTGTGCTGATATAAATGAATACAGTCTCCTGTGCACGAGTTTCTCGAAGATTTTGGATAGCAATGGAGGGAGTAGTAGGTAAATTTGGGGTGCCAGGGGTAAATGAAAATGGGGAGCCTTTAATTGAGCTATGTGTAGAAAGAGGTTTGGTAATAAGTAATACATACTTTATGAAGAGGATAAATAAATATACAAGGTATGATATAGCACGTAATGAAAGTAGTTTGTTAGATTATGTATTGGTGGATAAAAGGTTGATGGGTAGGATCCAGGATATACATGTTTATAGAGGGGCAACTGATATATTGGATCATTATCTAGTTGTAGCTACAGCTAAAGTAAGAGGTAGATGGGAAGAGAGGAAAATGGCAACAACAAGAAAATGTATAAACTAAGGGAGGAGGAAGTATGGGTGAGATATAAGCAACTATTGGCAGAAAGCTGGTCTGGTGCAATTATGAGTAGTGGGGGGGTTGAAGAGGGTTGGAATAGTTTTAAAAATGCAGTAGTATTAGAATGTGTGGCAGAAGTTTGTGGTTATAGGAGGGTGGGTGAAGGAGGAAAGAGGAGTGATTGGTAGAATGATGAAGTAAAGGGTGTGATAAAAGAGAAAAAGGTAGCTTATGAGAGGTATTTACAAAGCAGAAGTGTTATAAGAAGAGTAGAGTATGTATATGGAGAGTAAAAGAAAGGTGAAGAGAGTGGTGAGAGAATGCAAAAGGAGAGCAGATGATAGAGTGGGAGAGGCACTGTCAAGAAATTTTAATGGAAATAAGAAAAAATTTCGGAGTTAAACAAGTTAAGAAAGCCTAGGGAACGAATGAATTTGTCAGTTAAAAACAGAGTAGTGAAGTTAGTAGATTGGGTAGATGGCGAGAATATTTTGAAGAACTTTTAAATGTTGACGAAGAAAGGGAAGCGGTAATTTCATGCACTGGCCAGGGAAGTATACCATCTTTTAGGAGTGAAGAACAGGATGTGAGTGTGGGGGAGGTGCATGAGGCATTACGTAGAATGAAAGGGGGTAAAGCAGCTGGAACTGACAGGATCATGACAGAAATGTTAAAAGCAGGGCAGGGGGGGGTATATAGTGTTGGAGTGGTTGGTATTTTTGTTTAATAAATATATGAAAGAGGGGAAGGTACAGTGGTCCCTCAATAATTGTCCGGCCTGAAAGTCGTCCATTTCGGAAATAGTCCTGTTTTTTCGTCAAAATATTGGCTCGCAAATGGTCCAGTAACTCGCTAATAGTCCTAACAGTCCTTCGTCCCGGACGCATACTCACACTCTGAGCCGCCTCGGCCTTTCCTTCCCAGCCAGTGTGCCATTGTTTACCAGTGAGTGACGGTCCCCTCACATGCTCCTACGAAATATTTCATAATATTCCATTGATTTTAGTGCTTGCAAGTGCTAAATAAGCTACCATGGCTACAAATAAAGCTTCTAGTGCCAGCCCTTCGGTAAAGAATGTGAGAAACACATAATTTATGAAAAAGTTTGTAGAAAAATACAAAGATGGTGGTGGTAGAGTGGAAGCAGTTGTGAGAGTGGTTGATGAACATAAGAAAGGAGGATCACTGCAGCAGGCCTGTTGGCCCATGCTCGGCAGGTCCTTTACAATTCATCCCACTAACGAAACATTTTCCCAACCTAGTCCTCAATGCTACCCAAGAAATAAGCTCTGATAACTCTATCCACTCATCAGGAGTGAGGAAGAGCCAGTTGTGAGTGTGGGGAAAGTTCGTGAGGCAGTAGGTAAAAATGAAAGGGGGTAAGGCAGCCGGGATTGATGGGATAAAGATAGAAATGTTAAAAGCAGGTGGGGATATAGTTTTGGAGTGGTTGGTGTAATTATTTAATAAATGTATGGAAGAGGGTAAGGTACCTAGGGATTGGCAGAGAGCATGCATAGTTCCTTTGTATAAAGGCAAAGGGGACAAAAGAGAGTGCAAAAATTATAGGGGGATAAGTCTGTTGAGTATACCTGGTAAAATGTATGGTAGAGTTATTATTGAAAGAATTAAGAGTAAGACGGAGAATAGGATAGCAGATGAACAAGGAGGCTTTAGGAAAGGTATGGGGTGTGTGGACCAGGTGTTTACAGTGAAACATGTAAGTGAACAGTATTTAGATAAGGCTAAAGAGGTCTTTGTGGCATTTATGGATTTGGAAAAGGCATATGACAGGGTGGATAGGGGGGCAATGTGGCAGATGTTGCAGGTGTATGGTGTAGGAGGTAGGTTACTGAGAGCAGTGAAGAGTTTTTACGAGGATAGTGAGGCTCAAGTTAGAGTATGTAGGAAAGAGGGAAATTATTTCCCAGTAAAAGTAGGCCTTAGACAAGGATGTGTGATGTCACTGTGGTTGTTTAATATATTTATAGATGGGGTTGTAAGAGAAGTAAATGTGAGGGTCTTGGCAAGAGGCGTGGAGTTAAAAGATAAAGAATCACACAAAGTGGGAGTTGTCACAGTTGCTCTTTGCTGATGACACTGTGCTCTTGGGAGATTCTGAAGAGAAGTTGCAGAGATTGGTGGATGAATTTGGTAGGGTGTGCAAAAGAAGAAAATTAAAAGTGAATACAGGAAAGAGTAAGGTTATGAGAATAACAAAAAGATTAGGTGATGAAAGATTGGATATCAGATTGGAGGGAGAGAGTATGGAGGAGGTGAATGTATTCAGATATTTGGGAGTGGCCGTGCCAGCGGATGGGTCTATGAAAGATGAGGTGAATCATAGAATTGATGAGGGGAAAAGGGTGAGTGGTGCACTTAGGAGTCTGTGGAGACAAAGAACTTTGTCCTTGGAGGCAAAGAGGGGAATGTATGAGAGTATAGTTTTACCAACACTCTTATATGGGTGTGAAGCATGGGTGATGAATGTTGCAGCGAGGAGAAGGCTGGAGGCAGTGGAGATGTCATGTCTGAGGGCAATGTGTGGTGTGAATATAATGCAGAGAATTCGTAGTTTCGAATTTAGGAGGAGGTGCGGGATTACCAAAACTGTTGTCCAGAGGGCTGAGGAAGGGTTGTTGAGGTGGTTCGGACATGTAGAGAGAATGGAGCGAAACAGAGTGACTTCAAGAGTGTATCAGTCTGAAGTGGAAGGAAGGCAGGGTAGGGGTCGGCCTAGGAAAGGTTGGAGGGAGGGGGTAAATTATTATTATAATCAAAAAGAAGCGCTAAGCCACAAGGACTATACAGAAGGGAGGGGTAAAGGAGGTTTTGTGTGCGAGGGGCTTGGACTTCCAGCAGGCATGCGTGAACGTGTTTGATAGGAGTGAATGGAGACAAATGGTTTTTAATACTTGATGTGCTGTTGGAGTGTGAGCAAAGTAACATTTATGAAGGAGTTCAGGGAAACCAGCAGGCCGGACTTGAGTCCTGGAGATGGGAAGTACAGTGCCTGCACTCTGAAGGAGGGGTGTTAATGTTGCAGTTTAAAAACTGTAGTGTAAAGCACCCTTCTGGCAAGACAGTGATGGAGCGAATGATGGTGAAAGTTTTTCTTTTTCGGACCACCCTGCCTTGGTGGGAATCGGCCAGTGTGATAATAAAAAAAAAATAACCAGGAAAAGTGTACTGTTTACCTGGAGAGAGTTCCGGGGGTCAACGCCCCCGCGGCCCGGTCTGTGACCAGGCCTCCTGGTGGATCAGAGCCTGATCAACCAGGCTGTTGCTGCTGGCTGCACGCAAACCAACGTACGAGCCACAGCCCGGCTGGTCAGGTACCGACTTTAGGTGCTTGTCCAGTGCCAGCTTGAAGACTGCCAGGGGTCTGTTGGTAATTCCCCTTATGTATGCTGGGAGGCAGTTGAACAGTCTCGGGCCCCTGACACTTATTGTATGGTCTCTTAACGTGCTAGTGACACCCCTGCTTTTCATTGGGGGGATGTTGCATCGTCTGCCAAGTCTTTTGCTTTCGTAGTGAGTGATTTTCGTGTACAAGTTCAGTACTAGTCTCTCTAGGATTTTCCAGGTGTATATAATCATGTATCTCTCCCACCTGCATTCCAGGGAATACAGTTTTAGGAACCTCAAGCGCTCCCAGTAATTGAGGTGTTTTATCTCCGTTATGCGTGCCGTGAAGGTTCTCTGTACATTTTCTAGGTCAGCAATTTCACCTGCCTTGAAAGGTAGGGTTATAATTGAAAGAATTAGAGGTAAGACAGAATGTAGGATTGCAGATGAGCAACAAGGTCTCAGAGTGGGTAGGGGATGTGTAGATCAAGTGTTTACATTGAAGCATATATGTGAACAGTATTTAGATAAGGGTAGGGAAATTTTTATTGCATTTATGGATTTAGAAAGGGCATATGATAGAGTGGATAGGGGAACAATGTGGCAGATGTTGCAAGTTTATGGAATAGGTGGTAAGTTATTAAATGCTGTAAAGAGTTTTTATGAGGATAGGCTCAGGTTAGGGTGTGTAGAAGAGAGGGAGACTACTTCCCAGTAAAAGTAGGTCTTAGACAGGGATGTGTAATGTCACCATGGTTGTTTAATATATTTATAGATGGGGTTGTAAAAGAAGTAAATGCTACGGTGTTCGGGAGAGGGGTGGGATTAAATAATGGGGAATCAAATACAAAATGGGAATTGACACAGTTGCTTTTTGTTGATGATACTGTGCTTATGGGAGATTCTAAAGAAAAATTGCAAGGGTTAGTGGACAAGTTTGGGAGTGTGTGTAAAGGTAGAAAATTGAAAGTGAACATAGAAAAGAGTAAGGTGATGAGGGTATCAAATGATTTAGATAAAGAAAAATTGGATATCAAATTGGGGAGGAGGAGTATGGAAGAAGCGAATGTTTTCAGATACTTGGGAGTTGACGTGTCGCGGATGGATTTATGAAGGATGAGGTTAATCATAGAATTGATGAGGGAAAAAAGGTGAGTGGTGCGTTGAGGTATATGTGGAGACAAAAAAAAACGTTACCTATGGAGGCAAAGAAGGGAATGTATGAAAGTATAGTAGTACCAACACTCTTATATGGGTCTGAAGCTTGGGTTGTGAATGCAGCAGCGAGGAGGCGGTTGGAGGCAGTGGAGATGTCCTGTCTAAGGGCAATGTGTGGTGTAAATATTATGCAGAAAATTCGGAGTGTGGAAATTAGGAGGTGTGGAGTTAATAAAAGTATTAGTCAGAGGGCTGAAGAGGGATTGTTGAGGTGGTTTGGTCATTTAGAGAATGGATCAAAGTAGAATGACATGGAGAGCGTTTAAATCTGTAGGGGAAGGAAGGTGGGGTAGGGGTCGTCCTTGAAAAGGTTGGAAGGAAGGGGTAAGGGAGGTTTTGTGGGCGAGGGGCTTTGACTTCCAGCAGGCATGCATGAGCGTGTTCGATAGGAGTGAATGGAGACGAATGGTATTTGGGACCTGACGATCCGTTGGAGTGTGAGCAGGGTAATATTTAGTGAAGGGATTCAGGGAAACTGGTTATTTTTATATAGCCAGACTTGAGTCCTGGAAATGGGAAGTACAATGCCTGCACTCTAAAGGAGGGGTTCGGGATATTGGCAGTTTGGACAGATATGTTGTGTATCTTTATACGTATATGCTTCTGAACTATTGTGGTCTGAGCACCTCTGCAAAAACAGTGATTATGTGTGAGTGAGGTGAAAGTGTTGAATGATGATGAAAGTATTTTCTTTTTGGGGATTTTCCTTCTTTTTGGGTCACCCTGCCTCGGTGGGAGATGGTCGACTTGTTGAAAAAAAAAAAAACACAATATCCCAAACCCCTGTAGGTAGTAGGTTGGTAGACAGCAACCACCCAGGGAGGTACTACCGTCCTGCCAAGTGAGTGTAAAACGAAAGCCTGTAATTGTTTTACATGATGGTAGGATTGCTGGTGTCTTTTGTCTGTCTCATATATATGCAAAATTACAGGCATGTCTTGCTACTTCTACTTACACTTAGGTCACACTACACATACATGTACATGTTTATCTAAACACACTCACCTGAGTTTTCTTTGATTTTATCTTAATAGTTCTTGTTTCTTATTACTTTTCCTTTTATATCCATGGGGAAGTGGAATAAGAATCTTCCCTCCGTAAGCCATGCGTGTTGTAAAAGTCAACTAAAATGCTGGGAATAATGGGCTAGTAACCCCTTTTCCTGTAATAATTACTAATTACTTGCATGTGTATGAGACAGAAAAAAAAGACACCTGCAATCCTACCATTGTGTAACACAATTACAGGCTTCCATTTTATACTCACTTGGCAGGACGGTAGTACCTCCCTGGGCGGTTGCTGTCTACCAACCTACTACCTATAACTCAGAAATTTCTTCCCCTATAATTTTTACCATCTCTTTTGTCCCCCTTCCCTTTATATAAAGGAAATATACACACTCTCTGACAATCCTTAGGTACCTTCCCCTCTTTCATACATTTATTAAACAAAAATACCAACCACTCCAACACTATATCTCCCCTGCTTTTAACATTTCTGTCATGATCCCGTCAGTTCCAGCTGCTTTACCCCCTTTCATTCTACGTAATGCCTCATGCACCTCCCTTACACTCACATCCTGTTCTTCTTCACTCCTAAAAGATGTTATACCTCCCTGGCCAGTGTATGAAATTACCGCCTCCCTTTCTTTATTGACATTTAAAAGTTCCTCAAAATATTCCCGCCATCTACCCAATACCTCCAGCTCCCCATCTACTAACTCCCCTACTCTGTTTTGAACTGACAAATCCATTTGTTCCCTAGGCTCTCATAACTTGTTTATCTCACTCCAAATATTTTTCTTATTTTCAGCAAAATTTCTTGACAGTGCCTCTCCCACTCTATTATTTGCTTTCCTTTTGCACTCTCTCACCACTCAAAATTTATGGTAATCATATTTGCAGTTTTGCATTTCTACTTACCAATACATAAGCTTTTTATTACCCCAGTAAAACATTTTGTATAAATTTTGGATGATACTAGCAATACTTAGTTTAACTACTCTTTCTAACAAAAAAAAATACAAATAATCTCATGCTGCTTTGTTTTGATTATCCTCTATAAACCTATAGTCTTTTATATCTTGGTAAATATTACAAGATGGTTATGTTAACCCTTTCAGGATCCGTCCCGTAGATCTACGGCTTTACGTTCAGGGTCCAAACCGTAGATCTACACCATGAGCTCAGCTCACTTTGATAAACTGTGAGCCGTAAATTTGGGCCTAGATATGAAAGAATACATCTATGTGGTATGTGTGCACCACATAAAACAAATCCTGCAGTACACTGTGTATAATGAGAGAAAAAAACTGAGACCGTGATTTTCGATTAAAACAGCGACTTTGCAGTGTTTTTTCATGTTTTTTATAGTTGTATTTGCGATTTCTTGGTCTCATTTGATAGAATGGAAGACATATTACAGAAATAGAGATGATTTTGATTGGTTTTAGCAGTGGAAATGGCTTGAAACTGAGCTCAAAGTAATGGAAATGTTAAATTTTTGCCGATGTTCAAGAGTAAACAAACGACCTCACACGTCTAATACACGCCAGTTGGTGGGTCTAATATACATTCACAAATGTGGTGATGATATTTATACAATTATTACAATATTGCATAACAGTAAATCTTCTATTTTTTGGTGTGAATAAAAATTCATTGTGAATAAAAAATCAAAATGGAATTCATTTATAAAGCCTCAAAATGTAACTAATGAACAGAGGAAATGTTAGTTTAGTGCCAGGAATACCTACATTGTTTATTCTGGACCCTATTTTGAAATTGGAATATTTTGAACTTTGTGTTAAATTGGCCAAATTACCAATTTCCAATCACTTTATTTTGTAGTTGAAACAGTTGACTTTGGGATTTCTTGTGCTCAATCGATAGAATAGAACTAACACTAGTGAAACAGCTAAGAATTTGGTCGACTGGAATAATGTAATTGGCCTAAATTGGGAGTCAAAGTAGGCAAAATCGCCAATTCGTAAATATCGCTGACACATCAAAATTCGCGAGAGCATAATTTCGTCAATTTTCCATCAAATTTAGTACTCTTTGTTTTATTACCTTCAGAAAAAGATTCTCTACCATTTCATAAGAAAAAATAACAATTGTTTTTTTTTAAATTCTTGGACACTGGTGCACCCTTTGAAATTTGGCCTCTGGACCCTGAAAGGGTTATTATTCAGCAGCTGTTCGTAGTTGGGGGCCATATTTCAGACAGGGCAGTATGTTACTCAAAAATGAAACACCATAAGAACATAATATTTACCCTATTAATTGTACTCATTACAAACTTCTTTCACATTGATTCAAGGGACAATAAAAAAATATACAATGCTTCATTCACCAATAACTGGTCATTAAAAGAAGAACCTTATGATCATGTTTCTGGTCTTCTTTTCTCATCTTAATGTGACTTGATAATTGTCTAGGATGGACTGAAATGTAGTCATAAGGTTCACCTCCTAATTGTGGGTTTTTGGTAAACTGTTCAAGTACTTTTGGTGAATTGTACAGTACTTTTATTTAAATTAGATATTCAGTAGGTAGTAGGTTGGTAGACAGCAACCACCCAGGGAAGTACTACCGTCCTGCCAGATGACTGTGAAACAGAAACATGAAACTGTTTTGTATGATGGTAGGATTGCTGGTTTCTTTTTCTGTCTCATAAACACGCTAGATAACAGGGATATCTTGCTACTCCTACTTACACTTTGGTCACACTTCACAGACACACACATGCATATATATATACATACATCTAGGTTTTTCCCCTTTTTCTAAATAGCTCTTGTTCTTCTTTATTTCTTCTATTGTCCATGGGGAAGTGGAAAAGAATCTTTCCTCCGTAAGCCATGCCTGTCGTATGAGGCGACTAAAATGCCGGGAGCAATGGGCTAGTAACCCCTTCTCCTGTAAACATTTACTAAAAAAGAGAAGAAGAAAAACTTTATAAAACTGGGATGCTTGAATGTGCGTGGATGTAGTGCGGATGACAAGAAACAGATGATTGCTGATGTTATGAATGAAAAGAAGTTGGATGTCCTGGCCCTAAGCGAAACAAAGTTGAAGGGGGTAGGGGAGTTTCGGTGGGGGGAAATAAATGGGATTAAATCTGGAGTATCTGAGAGAGTTAGAGCAAAGGAAGGGGTAGCAGTAATGTTGAATGATCAGTTATGGAAGGAGAAAAGAGAATATGAATGCGTAAATGCAAGAATTATGTGGATTAAAGTAAAGGTTGGATGCGAGAAGTGGGTCATAATAAGCGTGTATGCACCTGGAGAAGAGAGGAATGCAGAGGAGAGAGAGAGATTTTGGGAGATGTTAAGTGAATGTATAGGAGCCTTTGAACCAAGTGAGAGAGTAATTGTGGTAGGGGACCTGAATGCTAAAGTAGGAGAAACTTTTAGAGAGGGTGTGGTAGGTAAGTTTGGGGTGCCAGGTGTAAATGATAATGGGAGCCCTTTGATTGAACTTTTTATAGAAAGGGGTTTAGTTATAGGTAATACATATTTTAAGAAAAAGAGGATAAATAAGTATACAAGATATGATGTAGGGCGAAATGACAGTAGTTTGTTGGATTATGTATTGGTAGATAAAAGACTGTTGAGTAGACTTCAGGATGTACATGTTTATAGAGGGGCCACAGATATATCAGATCACTTTTTAGTTGTAGCTACACTGAGAGTAAAAGGTAGATGGGATACAAGGAGAATAGAAGCATCAGGGAAGAGAGAGGTGAATGTTTACAAACTAAAAGAGGAGGCAGTTAGGGAAAGATATAAACAGCTTTTGGAGGATAGATGGGCTAATGAGAGCATAGGCAATGGGGTCGAAGAGGTATGGGGTAGGTTTAAAAATGTAGTGTTAGAGTGTTCAGCAGAAGTTTGTGGTTACAGGAAAGTGGGTGCGGGAGGGAAGAAGAGCGATTGGTGGAATGATGATGTAAAGAGAGTAGTAAGGGAGAAAAAGTTAGCATATGAGAAGTTTTTACAAAGTAGAAGTGATGCAAGGAGGGAAGAGTATATGGAGAAAAAGAGAGAGGTTAAGAGAGTGGTGAAGCAATGTAAAAAGAGAGCAAATGAGAGAGTGGGTGAGATGTTATCAACAAATTTTGTTGAAAATAAGAAAAAGTTTTGGAGTGAGATTAACAAGTTAAGGAAGCCTAGAGAACAAATGGATTTGTCAGTTAAAAATAGGAGAGGGGAGTTATTAAATGAAGAGTTGGAGGTATTGGGAAGATGGAGGGAATATTTTCAGGAATTGTTAAATGTTGATGAAGATGGGGAGGCTGTGATTTTGTGTATAGGGCAAGGAGGAATAACATCTTGTAGGAGTGAGGAAGAGCCAGTTGTGAGTGTGGGGGAAGTTCGTGAGGCGGTAGGTAAAATGAAAGGGGGTAAGGCAGCCGGGATTGATGGGATGAAGATAGAAATGTTAAAAGCAGGTGGGGATATAGTTTTGGAGTGGTTGGTGCAATTATCTAATAAATATATGGAAGAGGGTAAGGTACCTAGGGATTGGCAGAGAGCATGCATAGTTCCTTTGTATAAAGGCAAAGGGGACAAAAGAGAGTGCAAAAATTATAGGGGGATAAGTCTGTTGAGTATACCTGGTAAAGTGTATGGTAGAATTATTATTGAAAGAATTAAGAGTAAGACGGAGAATAGGATAGCAGATGAACAAGGAGGCTTTAGGAAAGGTAGGGGGTGTGTGGATCAGGTGTTTACAGTGAAACATAAGTGAACAGTATTTAGATAAGGCTAAAGAGGTCTTTGTGGCATTTATGGATTTGGAAAAGGCGTATGACAGGGTGGATAGGGGGGCAATGTGGCAGATGTTGCAGGTGTATGGTGTAGGAGGTAGGTTACTGAAAGCAGTGAAGAGTTTTTACGAGGATAGTGAGGCTCAAGTTAGAGTATGTAGGAAAGAGGGAAATTATTTCCCAGTAAAAGTAGGCCTTAGACAAGGATGTGTGATGTCACTGTGGTTGTTTAATATATTTATAGATGGGGTTGTGAGAGAAGTAAATGCGAGGGTCTTGACAAGAGACGTGGAGTTAAAAGATAAAGAATCACACATAAAGTGGGAGTTGTCACAGTTGCTCTTTGCTGATGACACTGTGCTCTTGGGAGATTCTGAAGAGAAGTTGCAGAGATTGGTGGATGAATTTGGTAGGGTGTGCAAAAGAAGAAAATTAAAAGTGAATACAGGAAAGAGTAAGGTTATGAGGATAACAAAAGGATTAGGTGATGAAAGACTGGATATCAGATTGGAGGGAGAGAGTATGGAGGAGGTGAATGTATTCAGATATTTGGGAGTGGACGTGTCAGCGGATGGGTCTATGAAGGATGAGGTGAATCATAGAATTGATGAGGGGAAAAGGGTGAGTGGTGCACTTAGGAGTCTGTGGAGACAAAGAACTTTGTCCTTGGAGGCAAAGAGGGGAATGTATGAGAGTATAGTTTTACCAACACTCTTATATGGGTGTGAAGCATGGGTGATGAATGTTGCAGCGAGGAGAAGGCTGGAGGCAGTGGAGATGTCATGTCTGAGGGCAATGTGTGGTGTGAATATAATGCAGAGAATTCGTAGTTTGGAAGTTAGGAGGAGGTGCGGGATTACCAAAACTGTTGTCCAGAGGGCTGAGGAAGGGTTCTTGAGGTGGTTCGGACATGTAGAGAGAATGGAGCGAGACAGAATGACTTCAAGAGTGTATCAGTCTGTAGTGGAAGGAAGGCGGGGTAGGGGTCGGCCTAGGAAAGGTTGGAGGGAGGGGGTAAAGGAGGTTTTGTGTGCGAGGGGCTTGGACTTCCAGCAGGCGTGCGTGAGCGTGTTTGATAGGAGTGAATGGAGACAAATGGTTTTTAATACTTGACGTGCTGTTGGAGTGTGAGCAAAGTAACATTTATGAAGGGGTTCAGGGAAACCGGCAGGCTGGACTTGAGTCCTGGAGATGGGAAGTACAGTGCCTGCACTCTGAAGGAGGGGTGTTAATGTTGCAGTTTAAAAACTGTAGTGTAAAGCACCCTTCTGGCAAGACAGTGATGGAGTGAATGATGGTGAAAGTTTTTCTTTTTTGGGCCACCCTGCCTTGGTGGGAATTGGCCAGTGTGATGATAAATAAAAAAATAAAAAAATTCAGTCCAATAAAGAAGATGACTTTAGATATTCAAAATATATATCTGCTGCAATCAAAATGCACTATCAAAAAAGATTTATATAGTTTAGCTCAAAATAAATAGCAACTGATCACATTAACTCACCACATCCCAAATAACAATTTCACCATCACTGCTTCCAGATGCCACTCTCATACCCTGTGGATCCCATGATAATGTTGACACTGCACCACGATGTCCTGAAAGAGCATGTGTGACCTGGTGAATAAGTCTAAGAACCAGTCAGATTCTACAATAGTAAACCTTCAACTTAACAGATATTGGATGGGGGGGAAGTAGTAGTGGTAGGCCAGCAATGCCAATTATGGTGACAGAGTTTGTTTAGCCATGACTGTAACACTCACAGAAAATGGTGGGTTGTCTGGCAAATTATTTAATAATAAAAAGCTGTCTAGGTCATGCAGTGCTGCTTTTGAAAGGGCTTGCATTATCTAAGGATTACAGAACTCAAATATTACTAAAGTAAACAACAAGAGTTACAACTGATGCAATGTTTGCATGGCAAACTGTTTGATAAACACTGCTATATACACCTACCATCCGACTTACGACCGAGTTCGGTTCCGAGAAACCAGTCGTAAGTCAAACTTTACTACTGAATATCAACAAAACATTTTTGTAATGACTTTATTTTATTGTTTTATTTTGGTATTTCATGTTTTACTTTACTTTTTATGCTGTAAGTAATGTATTTTATACTGTAAGGTTTAGGATAAACACTGTGTACAACACAAATAGTTGTTTATTTCCCAGAAATTTGGCATAAAAAACACGGTCGTAAGTCGAGTGGTCGTAAGTTGAGCAGGTCATAAGTCGGATGATAGGTGTACCTACAATACTCTATAACACAGCTGTTACTACTAGTGTCAGTTTGTTAGGATAATGGGTACATATATTTGCCCATGATGCTACAAAGTACAGATAGTACAGCACTTAACTGTGAAAGGATTTTTTTTTAACACATTGGCCGTCTCCCACCGAGGCAGGGTGAAAAGATTTATCCTCTTTAATTAAATCTAAATGAATTCTACTGTTATTTTGTCGAATGGCAATTTTACTACACTACCTATTCATCTTTTCTACTGAATGCCTTCCCATTGCATAAAAGTTAGGAACAGAGTAAGACTGATCATGATTGCAAATCATATTGCTGCAAGTGTCTAACATAATTAAAAAATTGTAATATAAATTTTCTTCTAAAAGGAAGTTAAGATTCAGGAGAAAAGCAAGGTTTCTTAGAAAGTCCTCATGGTAATGACAGGCATGGAGGTTGTTTCACTCCACCTCTATATAAGATAGAGTAATGTGGTGTAGATGATAGCCCTGTCTCACTTGCCCACTCTCTCATGTATGACAGTACGGTAAACACCTTTCATTAACAGACCTCTCATCAACGGACTGCAGCAATTTTGAACAAAAAATTGGTCAGAAAAATGTTCTAATTATCAGACAAAATGGATAAGTCTAAAATTCCAAATTCTGTCCATAGTGAATGTCCAGTTGTCTTCTGACACATCGGGCCAAGTCTAATAACTCCAATGTTAAGCCTTTCTCCAATGTTTGTCTGGTAAAGGCCAGAGCAGCTGCACCCAGGACCCAATATTTTGTTCAGTACAGGCCAAAGTGGCCACATCCAAGACCTGTCTGTTTTCATTTTGTTTCCTGAGCTGTAGGCCACTTGTGTTGATTTATTGTTTGTGCTCGCTCACACGTATGCTCATCATTCAGTCTCTAATTTTCCTCTGGATTCAGAGCTTTTTATATGATTTTAATAACATATTAGGTTGGGATGCTTGAATGTGCATGGATGTAGTGTGGATGATAAGAAAGAGATGATTGCTGATGTTATGAATGGAAAGAAGTTGGATGTCCTGGCCCTAAGCAAAACAAAGCTGAAGGAGGTAGGCAAGTTTCAGTGGGGAGAAATAAATGGGATTAAGTCAGGAGTATCTGAGAGAGTTAGAGCTAAGGAAGGGGTAGCAATAATGTTGAAGGACAAGTTATGGAAGGAGAAGAGGGAATATAAATGTGCAAATTCAAGGATTATGTGGATTAACCCTTTCAGGGTCCGTGTCGTAGTTCTACGGCTTTATGTTCAGGGTCCAAACCATAGGTCTACGACATGAGCTCAGTTCACTCTAAGCTGTGAGCAGTAAATTTGGGCCTAGATATGAGAGAATACATCTATGTGGTATGTGTGCACCACATAAAACAAATCCTGCAGTACACAATGCATAATGAGAGAGAAAAAAAACCGAGACCGTAATTTTTTATTAAAACAGCGACTTTGCCGTGTTTTTCCCTATGTTTTTTATAGTTGTATTTGCAATTTCTTGGTCTCATTGATAGAATGGAAGATATACTACAGAAATAGATTTTGATTGGTTTTTAGTACTGGAAATGGCTTGAAACTGAGCTCAAAGTAGCAGAAATGTTAAATTTTTGCCGATGTTCAAGAGTAAACAAATGACCTCACAAGTCTAATACATGACAGCTGGTGGGTCTAATATACATTCACAAATGTGGTGATATTATTTATACAATTATTACAGTGCCAGAAGTGCTTTACACTACAGTTTTTAAACTGCAACATTAACACCCCTCCTTCAGAGTGCAGGCACTGTACTTCCCATCTCCAGGACTCAAGTCCGGCCTGCCGGTTTCCCTGAATCCCTTCATAAATGTTACTTTGCTCACACTCCAACAGCACGTCAAGTATTAAAAACCATTTGTCTCCATTCACTCCTATTGCATAACAGCAAATCTTCTATTTTTTGGTTTGAATAAAAATTCATTATATAAATAAAAAATAAAAATGCCGCTGACACGTCCACTCCTAAATATCTGAATACGTTCACCTCCTCCATACTCTCTCCCTCCAATCTGATATTCAATCTTTCATCACCTAATCTTTTTGTTATCCTCATAACCTTACTCTTTCCTGTATTCACCTTTAATTTTCTTCTTTTGCACACCCTACCAAATTCATCCACCAATCTCTGCAACTTCTCTTCAGAATCTCCCAAGAGCACAGTGTCATCAGCAAAGAGCAGCTGTGACAACTCCCACTTTGTGTGTGATTCTTTATCTTTTAACTCCACGCCTCTTGCCAAGACCCTCGCATTTACTTCTCTTACAACCCCATCTATAAATATATTAAACAACCACGGTGACATCACACATCCTTGTCTAAGGCCTACTTTTACTGGGAAAAAATTTCCTTCTTTCCTACATACTCTAACTTGAGCCTCACTATCCTCGTAAAAACTCTTCACTGCTTTCAGTAACCTACCTCCTACACCATACACTTGCAACATCTGCCACATTGCCCCCCTATCCACCCTGTCATACGCCTTTTCCAAATCCATAAATGCCACAAAGACCTCTTTAGCCTTATCTAAATACTGTTCACTTATATGTTTCACTGTAAACACCTGGTCCACACACCCCCTACCTTTCCTAAAGCCTCCTTGTTCATCTGCTATCCTATTCTCCGTCTTACTCTTAATTCTTTCAATTATAACTCTACCATACACTTTACCAGGTACACTCAACAGACTTATCCCCCTATAATTTTTGCACTCTCTTTTATCCCCTTTGCCTTTATACAAAGGAACTATGCATGCTCTCTGCCAATCCCTAGGTACCTTACCCTCTTCCATACATTTATTAGAATTCATTTGTAAAGCCTGAAAACGTAACTAATAAACAGAGGAAATGTTAATTTAGTGCCAGGAATGCCTGCATTGCTTATTCTGGACCCTATTTTGAAATTTGAATATTTTGAACTTTGTATTAAATTGGCCAAATTACCAATTTCCAGCCACTTTATTTTGTAGTTGAAACAGTTGACTTGGTGATTTCTTGTGCTCAATCGATAGAATACAAGTAATACTAGTGGAATCGCTAAGAATTTGGTTGACTGAAATGCTGTAATTGGCCTAAAATGGGAGTCAAAGTCGGCAAAATTGCCAATGCGTAAATATCGCCAACACATCAAAATTTGCGAGGGCAAAATTTCGTCAATTTTCCATCAAATTTCGTACTTTTTGTTTTATTACCTTCAGAAAAAGATTCTCTACCATTTCATAAGACAAAAACAACAAAATTATTTTTTGAAAATTCTTGGACCCTGGTGCACACTTTGAAATTTGGCCTCTGGACCCTGAAAGGGTTAAAATAAAGGTCAAATGTGAAAAGTGGGTCATAATAAGTATGTATGCACCTGGAGAAGAGAGGAGTGTAAAGAAGAGAGATTTTGGGAGATGTTAAGTGAATGTATAGGAACCTTTGAACCAAGTGAGAGAGTAATTGTGGTAGGGGACCTAAATGCTAAAGTAGGAGAAACTTTTAGAGAGGGTGTGGTAGGTAAGTTTGGGGTGCCAGGTGTAAATGATAATGGGAGCCCTTTGATTGAACTGTGTATAGAAAGGGGTTTAGTTATAGGTAATACATATTTTAAGAAAAAGAGGATAAATAAGTATATAAGATATGATGTAGGGTGTAATGACAGGAGTTTGTTAGACTATGCATTGGTAGATAAAAGACTGTTGAGTAGACTTCAGGATGTAAATGTTTATAGAGGGGCCAGAGATATATCAGATCATTTTCCAGTTGTAGCTACAGTGAGGGTAAAAAGTTGATGTGATACAAGGAAAATAGAAGCAGGAAGTAAGAGAGAGGTGAAGGTGTATAAACTAAAAGAGGAGACAGTTAGGTTAAGATATGAACAACTATTGGAGGATAGATGGGCTAATGAGAGAATAGGCAATGGGGTCAAAGATGTATGGGGTAGGTAGTGTAGTGTTAGAGTGTTCAGCAGAAGTTTGTGGTTACAGGAAAGTAGGTGTGGGAGGGAAGAAGAATGACTGGTGGAATGATGATGTAAGGGAGAAAAAGTTAGCATATGAGAAGTTTTTACAAAGTAGAAGTGATGCAAGGAAGGAAGAGTATATGGAGAGAAAAAGAGGTTAAGAGAGTGGCGAAGCAATCTAAAAAGAGAGCAAATGAGAGTGGGTGAGATATTATCAACAAATTTTGTTGAAAATAAGAAAAAGTTTTGGAGTGAGATTAATAAGTTGAGGAAGCCTAGGGAACAAATGGATTTGACAGTTAAAAATAGGAGAGTTATTAAATAGAGAGTTAGAGGTATCGGGAAGATGAAGGGAATATTTTGAGGAATTGTTAAATGTTGATGAAGATAGGGAAGCTGTGATTTCGTGTATAGGGCAAGGAGGAATAACATCTTGTAGGAGTGAGGAAGAACCAGTTGTGAGTGTGGGGGAAGTTTGTGAGGCAGTGGGTAGAATGAAAGGGGGTAAAGGCAGCTGGGACTGATGGGATAAAGAAATGTTATAAGCAGGTGGGGATAAAGTTTTGGAGTGGTTGGTGCTATTATTTAACCCTTTGACTGTCGCAGGCCCCTTTCTGACACTGTCATTCTATGTTGATAAACTTTTGGAAAAAAAAAAATTTCTCGTGAAATAGATAATCTTTTCCCGATGGTAATGACACCAAAAGTACGAAATTTGGTCGAAAACTCATGGAATTGCGCTCCTGCGAAGTTAGCAGTCTCAGCGACATATAAGCATTGGCGATTTCGCCGACTTTGAGCCTTGTTTTTGGCCAATTCCGTTGTTCCAGCTGACCAAACTCATAGCTATTTCTTTAGAACTCCATTTTTTCTATCAGCTCAGTACAAGTAACTGCCCATTTACTGATTTGAACTACCAAATAAAGTGGTCAGAAATTGGCAATTTGGCCAATTTCACACAAATTAAAAAAGATGCCAATTTCAAAATAGGGTCCAGAATAAACAACGTAGACATTCTCGGCACTAAAATAACATATCCTCTGTTCATCAGTCACGTCTGTAGGCCCCTTTTACATTATTATTGCTTTCTATTTTGATTTTTTATTCATACAAAAAAATACAAAAATTTACTGTTATGCAGACTCCTGCATTATTGTAAAAATGGTATAAATAACATCAGTGTACTAGTGAAAGAATATTAGACTCCCCAGTTGAAGTGTATTGGACGTGTGGTGTGATTTGCTTACTCCTGAACATTGGTAAAAATCGAACATTTCCGCTACTTTGAGCTCAATTTCAAGGTCGTTTTCATCATGAAAGTAATCAAAATCATCTCTATTTCTGTAATACATTTTCCATTTTATCACCTGAGACTATGAAAACGAAAATACAACGATAAATACTATACAAAAATACACATCAAATTCGGCGTTTTAATCCAAAACAAACGGTCAGTTTTTTTTTTCTCATTACGCACTGCATGCTGCAGGATTTTTTTATGTGGTGCACACTGACCACACAGACCCATTCTCTAACATGTGGTCCTACCAGCTTTCTCCCTCTTGATTTGAAGCCGATAGAATTTATGTCAGAAACAGTGTTGCATAAGACGTATATATACGGCCGAAACAGTCAAAGGGTTAATAAATGCATGGAAGAGGGTAACGTACCTAGGGACTGGCAGAGAGCATGCATAGTTCCTTTGTATAAAGGCAAAGAGGATAAATGAGAGTGCAAAAATTATAGGGGAAGAAGTCTGTTGAGTATACCTGGTAAAGTGTATGGTAGTTATTATTGAAAGAATTAAGAGTAAGATGGAGAGTAGGAAAGCAGATGAACAAGGAGGACTTAGGAAAGGTAGGGGGTGTGTACATTAAGAGTTTACAGTGAAACATATAGGTGAACAGTATTTAGATAGGGTAAAAAGGTTTTTGTGGCAGTTATGGATTTGGAAAAGGCATATGACAGGGTGGATAGGAGGGCAATGTGGCAGATGTTGCAGGTGTATGGTATAGGAGGTAGGTTATTGAAAACAGTGAAGAGTTTTTACGAGGATAGTGAGGCTCAGGTTAGAGTACGTAGGAGAGAGGGAGATTATTTCCCAGTAAAAGTAGGCCTTAGACAAGGATGTGTGATGTCACTGTGGTTGTTCAATATATTTATAGATGGGGCTGTAAGAGAAGTGAATGCGAGGGTCTTGGCAAGAGGTGAGGAGTTAAAAGATAAAAAATCAAACACAAAGTGGGAGTTGTCTCAGTTGCTCTTTGATGACGACACTGTGCTTTTGGGAGATTCTGAAGAGAAATTGCAGAGGTTGGCGGATGAATTTGGTAGGGTATGTAAGAGACGAAAATTAAAAGTGAATATAGGAAAGAGTAAGGTTATGAGGATAACAAAAAGATTAGGTAGTAGGTAGTAGGTTGGTAGACAGCAACCGCCCAGGGAGGTACTACTGTCCTGCCAAGTTAGTGTGAAACGGAATCCTGTAATTGCTTTACATGATGATAGGTTTGCTGGTGTCTGTTTTTCTGTCTCTTAAACATGCAAGATTTCAGGTACATCTTGCTACTACTTACACTTAGGTCACACTACACAAACATGTACAAGCATATATATACACACCCCTCTGGGTTTTCTTCTATTTTCTTTCTAGTTCTTGTTCTTGTTTATTTCCTCTCATCTCCATGGGGAAGTGGAACAGAATTCTTCCTCCGTAAGCCATGCATGTTGTAAGAGGCGAATAAAATGCCAGGAGCAAGGGCCTAGTAACCCCTTCTCCTGTATAAATTACTAAATGTAAAAAGATAATCTTTCGTTTTTCTTTTTTGGGCCACCCTGCCTTGTTGGGATACGGCCGGTTTGTTGAGGAAAAAAAAAAAGAAGATTAGGTGACGAAAGATTGGATATCAGATTGGAGGGAGGGAGTATGGAGGAGGTGAATGTATTCAGATATTTAGGAGTGGACGTGTCAGCAGATGGGTCTATGAAGGATGAGGTGAATTATAGAAATGATGAGGGGAAAAGGGTGAGTGGTGCACTTAGGAGTCTGTGGAGACAAAGAACTTTGTCTGTGGAAGCAACGAGGGGAATGTATGAGAGTATAGTTGTACCAGCACTCCTGTATGGGTGTGAAGCATGGGTGATGAATGTTGCAACGAGAAGGCTGGAGGCAGCGGAGTTGTCATGTGTTGCAACCCCTGAATGGGTCATAATGTATATTACCTTTTCATATACTAATTTTATATTGCTTATATTTGCGATAATAGCTCAATCGTAAATATATTGCTTTATATTATTATTTGACTTAGTTACTTTTGTTAGGTAGGATGTAACATTCATATATTATTATTATGTGCTCATAGTTCAAGTCTTGAAGTCTTGAACTGTAATTATCGCTCATTGCTCGTTATTCTGCCGGCTTCTCTGTTGCTGTGCAGCAACTGTCCACGGAGCTATCACGTGATCGAGGGGGGGGGGTGATCACACCTCGCCTGAAGTAGTCAGTCTGGGCTAGACTCTCTTGTCGGTTGGACGTTCTCCTGGCCAGACGCCCCACACTCCTCTCTTGTGGGCCCTTGTTGGAGAATCGTCTGTCGCTTTCTTGTTGTTGGTTCTGTAGAGCTGTTCACAGAACATTGTCTAGACTTAGTGATTTTCGACGTTGTACTGAGGTTGTGTGTCGCGTGGACACTGAGCAACTCAGGTCCTGAGCTGTAGCTTCTGACCTAACTTGTACTGGTATCTGTGTACTGTCACAGTCAGGGATTTTCTTATGCTGAACTTAGATTCAGTAGTATGGGAGTTTTGTGACTTTTGTGGAGGATCTGCAGATGGTCCCTACTTAGTGTGGTTATATTATCTCCTTGATCCTGATTCTGTGTCGCAGTTGCTTGTTATATTGCTATTGGGCTTAGCGGTCGTTTATTGTTCAAGCAAGCTGTTCTGATTGCCAGGTGATCAAGAAGTTAGATTATGTGAGGACTTTGTCAGTCACTGGTTTAAGTCTAGTCGAGTCGTGAGACATAGCGAACTACTTAGAGCACTTACACACATACACACAAACTTATTTGTATATACAGTGGACCCCCGGTTAATGATATTTTTTCACTCCAGAAGTATGTTCAGGTGCCAGTACTGACCGAATTTGTTCCCATAAGGAATATTGTGAAGTAGATTAGTCCATTTCAGACCCCCAAACATACACGTACAAACGCACTTACATAAATACACTTACATAATTGGTCGCATTCGGAGGTGATTGTTATGCAGGGGTCCACTGTATATGTATTAGGTTATTGAATGTTAACAATGTACCAGACGGTACTTAAGACATATGAATGTGATATGTGCCTTCAGCACAATATTTCTGTACATGAGAGATTTTTTTTTTTTTTTTTTTACTGAATGTTAACAATGTACCAGACGGTACTTAAGACATAAATGTGATATGTGCCTTCAGCACAATATTTCTGTACACGAGAGAAGTGATTATTATTATTTTGATTACTGTGATTAATTTAATTTAATTTTATAATACAGTGGACCCACGGTTTACGATATTTTTTCATTCCAGAAGTATGTTCAGGTGCCAGTACTGACCGAATTTGTTCTCATAAGGAATATTGTGAATTAGATTAGTCCATTTCAGACCCCCAAACATACACATACAAACGCACTTACATAAATACACTTACATAATTGGTCGCATTGGGAAGTGATTGTAAAGCGGGGGTCTACTGTATACTCCTAGACATTTTCGTTATTAATAAATTTATTAAATTTTAATTTCTCTAGTTAGTAGCCTACCAGTTGTAATCCTGAAGCACTAATAATTCTTTTTGAATTCCATTGGATAACTGGACCAGGATACTGACTAACTGTTACGAAAACCCAGTAACAGGCTGAATGCTAGAAGGGCAGTCCTTTCTAGTATTCACTGGAGATCTCTAGGCTTATTAGAAATCGTGTTTTTTGTAACATCATGTCTGAGGGCAATGTGTGGTGTGAATATAATGCAGAGAATTCATAGTTTGGAAATTAGGAGAAGGTGTGGGATTACCAAAATTATTATCCAGAGGGCTGAGGAGGGGTTGTTGAGGTGGTTCGGACTTGCAGAGAGAATGGAACAAAACTGAATGACTTCGAGAGTATATAAATCTGTAGTGGAGGGAAGGCGGGGAAGGGGTTGGCCTAGAAAGGGTTGGAGGGAGGGGCTAAAGGAGGTTTTGTGTGTGAGGGGCTTGGACTTCCAGTAAGCGTGTGTGAGCGTATTCGATAGGAGTGAATGGAGACAAAGGGTTTTTAATACTTGATGTGTTGTTGGAGTGTGAGCAAAGTAACATTTATGAAGGGATTCAGGGAAACCAGCAGGCCGGACTCAAGTCCTGGAGATGGGATGTACAGTGTCTACACTCTGAAGGAGGGGTGTTAATGTTGCAGTTTTATAACTGTAGTGTAAAGCACTCCTCTGGCAAGACAGTGATGGAGTGAATGATGATGAAAGTTTTTCTTTTATGGGCCACCCTGCCTTGGTGGGAATCAGCTGATATGTTTATAAAAAAAAATATAATTAAGAAATGTGCAGCTAACAATGTGTGGTTCTTAATGTTAAGCAGACATCTGAATAAAAATGATTTAATCTGGTGTCTCACTGGCATGGATATATAAAGAATCTGATGTTAAGAAATGGAAACAGAAAACAATATGATGTTCAATGATTACAGATTCCAAATACATGTACTGTAATGGAAAACTGGAGGAAATAATAGCTAGAACTGAGTATACTACAAACTCTAATCATACAAGAGAGCAGAAAAGTTGTGTGAAGGACTTGGGAGTGATAATGTCAGAGGATCTCACCTTAAAGGATCATAACAGCATCCCTATCCCATCTTCAATCAAGGCAGGTGAAATCGCAGATCTAGAATGTACAGAGTACTTTTACTGCACATATAAGTTCCTTCAAACACTCTAACTACTGGGAATGCTTGGAAGCACTTGACTTGTACTCACTGGAGTGCAGGTGAGATATATATCATAATCTACACCTGGAAAACTCTGGAGGGACTGGTTCCAAATATGCACACAGAAATCATTCCCTATGAAAGCAAAAGACTGGGCAGACGGTGCAATATACTCCCTAATGAAAAGTAGTGGTGCCATTAGTACACTGATACACACTCCTGTCCAGTGCCCAAGACAGTTCAACAGTCTCCCACCAGGCATAAGAGGAATTAACAATAGACCCCCAGCTGCCCTCAAGAGGGAGCTAAACAGATATTTAAAGTCAGTGCCCGATCAGCCAGGCTGTGGCTCATATGTTGGACTATGTGCAGTCAGCAGTAACAGCCTGGTTGATTAGGCAATGATCCACCGGGAGGCCTGGTCAGGGCCTGGGCTGCAAGGGCGTTTACCCATGGAACATCCTCCAGGTAGACCCCAGGTGTCTGATATCCATAAAAGCATGGACAAACTTACAGCCTATGCTCTTAAGCTTGTCTTAAAGGTTCAACAGTTGGCGATAAAAACCATATGAAAACAGCCCATGATAAAAAGCTTGAAGGAACAGTGCATAAAGATATGTTCAATATCATTTTGTTGGTGTTAATGTTCATGGTGTTGATCTTCACTCTGCTGCTTTCATAAGCCAGCAAAGAATATGAACATATAATTTCAAGCAAGTGATGGTTGGTCTTTTCATTTCAATAATCGTCATAGCTTGAGTAATGTGAAGACTTATGGCAAGGCTACTAGCTCATCCACAAATAAAGTTGAACTGTTCAGATTAATGTTAAATGAGGTGATAGGCAGTGAGAAGCTCCTTATATCCCAACTTTATAACACTTATGAGACCGGTTTCCTTTGGGGTTTCCTGCCTTCCAACACACTAGCCTTTAGCCCTTTCAGGGTCCGTGCCATAGATCTACAGCTTTACAATGAAGGTCCAAACCGTAGAACTACACCAAAATTCTAGCGGCGTCAAATTTAGCGCGAGAACGCTGGTAGGCCTACATCTGAGAGAACAGGTCTGCATGGTATGTGTGCGCCATAAACAAAAACTCTAGGCGCCCGCATGGCATTGTGGGAACACCGCCTCAGTAAGCTTCATTCACCATGCCTCACCGCAAGGCAGCTCTCACTCTGAGGCGAACTGGGACTCTCCTCTTTCTAACTGATAGTTCTGACTCTGATGGAAGTGGAAAAGAAGAAGAATTCTATGGCTTTGATCGATTAGTGACCGAAAGCAATGACGAGGATATCCAATATAGTGCAGAAAATCCTGACAATCCTCAACCTTCTACCTCTGGTGTGGGCACGTCTCAGTCACGTTCAGTTGTACCTCGTCACAAGAGAAAACTAATATTTTCGCGTGGCCAGGCGTCGGACTTCGGTAATGATGATGATAGTGATGTGGACTGTGATTTTATTGCTCTTGATGATCATTCGAGTAGTGATAGTGATGAATCATATTCACCAGTGAAGCATCGGTATATACACCACTGCATGCACTCGGGTAGTGTTCCCTATGCAGTGCCCAGGGGACAGAGTACATCCCATGGCCCTACACCAGGAATAGACAGTGAAAGTGAGGATGATGTGCCTACACTTGGCATGGATAGACCACAGGCAACAGTAGGTGGTGGTATTGGTGGTGGTAGTGGTGGTAGTGTCACAGCCATGCATAACTCGCCAGCCCAGGCTGGGACCCACACCACTGACCCCTCAGCTCAAGGACAAAGCGGAGCGTCATCCACCACTACATCCACCACTGCATCACTACAACCACAACCAGCTTATGATGTCCAGTATCCATCAGCAAACCGCATCTGGGATTGGCAGCAAAATCCCAATTTTGTTCCCAATCCCAATCAGTTTGATGACTCTCAAAGTGGAATCCTACCAGCTTGTTCCCTTGGAAACACTGCAAATGAACTGAAATTCTTTGAACTATTCTTTGACCAGCCCTTGATGGAAATTATTGTCACGGAAAGTAACAAGTACTTTGAGTACACAATGGCAAATACAATCATATCACCACAGTGAAGACTACACCGGTGGAGACAACTGTGGCTGAAATGTATTTGCTTTTTGCAACAATAATGCTTATGCCTCATGTCTATAAGCATAATATAAAATCATACTGGTCTACAGATCGGCTAATTTGTACCCCGGCCTTCAGTGAAATCATCCCAGTGAACAGGTTTATCTTACTGTTACGTATGTTGCACTTCTCTGACAAAACCAGGCCTGACAGAAGTGACAGGTTATACAAGATTAGAAATGTTTTTATGTATCTGAAACAGAAGTTCAACATGTACTTTTATCCATTCAAGAATCTTGTAACTGACGAGTCTTTGATTTTGTTCAAAGGTAGACTGTCGTTCAAGTAGTATATACCGAGCAAAACTGTGTATTCTGTGACTGTGACAGTGGCCTGGTATTGGATATTACTGTATACACGGGAAGTAAAATTGAAAGAGACCAGGATGATATTGGGTATTTCAAGTGACGTAGTGAGAAACATGATGGCACCTTATCTTGGTAAGGGGTATACATTATATACTGATAACTGGTACACAAGCCCTTTACTCAGTGATTTCTTGCGAGTGAACATGACACATGTGTGTGGCACAGTGCGTTCTAATCGTAAACATATGTCCAGGTTCAACGCAGGCACTCGTGCTGGTGAGGTGCAGGTGTTTACTGCCAATGACATCATGGCATTAAGTGGCATGACAAACGAGATGTCACATTGTTGACAACCATACACCCTAATGAAATGAAAGACAATGGAAAAGTTGATAGAGTGACTAATGAATATATTCGAAAACCAGTAACAGTGATTGATTATACACAAAATATGCGTTTGGTTGACAAATGTGACATGCAGATTGGCTTTGTCGATTGTGTTTGTAAGAGTTACAAGTGGTACATGATACTTTTCTTCCATCTCATGGACATTTCAATGCTCAATGCATATAATATGTACCAAATAAAGACCGGCAACAGACCACCGTATGGTGAATTTTGTCTGTCAGTTGTCAGACAACTCATAATGAAGTACCAGGTAACAACACCTGCTATACAAAACTGTCCTCGAACTCCTCAGGAAATACCCAAGCGTTTGAGGAGGGAAGGTGATCACTTCATAATACAGCTTCCTGCAACTAAGAAGAAATTTGCTCAGAAAAGATGTGTCGTCTGTGCACAAACAAAACGACAGGAACAAAGATGCAAAGACACTCAGTTTATGTGCGAGGAATGTAAGGTACCTCTGTGCATGATACCTTGTTTCAAGGACTTCCACAGACTGCAGCAATTCTAGAAACATGTCCAGTGACTGTACATATGTAAATATATAATAGAACATTAGTAATATACAACATTTGTGCATGTTTATTGTAGTAAACAATACTGGTAAACAATATTACAAAAATGAATGAGAAGAAGCTGGATGTCCTGGCTTTAAGTGAAACAAAGCTGAAGGGGGTGGGAGAGTTTCAATGGAGAGGAATAAATGGGATTAGGTCAGGGGTTTCAAATAGAGTTAGAGCTAAAGAAGGAGTAGCAATAATGTTGAAGGATAAGCTATGGCAGGAAAAGAGGGACTATAAATGTATTAATTCAAGGATTATGTGGAGTAAAATAAAGATTGGATGTGAAAAGTGGGTTATAATAAGCGTGTATGCACCTGGAGAAGAGAGAAGTGTAGAGGAGAGAGAGAGATTTTGGGAAATGTTGAGTGAATGCGTGGGGAGTTTTGAATCAAGTGTGAGAGTAATGGTGGTTGGGGATTTCAATGCTGAAGTGGGTAAAAATGTTATGGATGGAGTAGTAGGTAAATTTGGGGTGCCAGGGGTAAATGTAAATGGGAAGCCTTTAATTGAGCTATGTGTAGAAAGAGATTTGGTAATAAGTAATACATATTTTATGAAAAAGAGGATAAATAAATATACAAGGTATGATGTAGCACGTAATGAAAGTAGTTTATTAGATTATGTATTTGTGGATAAAAGGTTATTACAAAAAAGTAATTTTTAAAAGAAGATGGTATTAGATTTACTCCTTTTGTAATAAAGAGTTCGGGATACATAAATACACAATATTAATAAATTAATCTTTAATATATAAAAATCAACTATCTTTGGTCTAGAGGTATTTGAACTATGATATAATAATAATATGTACATGTTACTATAATAAATTATAATCAGCATTTTACTAAAATAATAAATAATTAATAACCCTACACAGGGTACAACTCTTGACACTATTGTGTCACTATATATATATATATCTCTATGCTAAAATAATAAATTATAAATAACATTTGTATAATAATAAATTACAATCAACTGCTTCTCACGACACGAGGCCAGTCACACGATACTATTCAGTGTACACTACAACCAGGCCATCTTCAGTGTCCCACGACACCCTTTTCATCTCAGTGTTCCACTACGGTCCTGTGCATATCTCAGTGTTCCACTCCATCATACGTTCCTAAGTGTCACACTACGGTCCTGGCCCAGTTCAGTGTAACACTCCAACCTTTTCTTCATGTAATGTCCCACCAAACAGCATCTGATGATTCCGGCCCACAGTTGATCAACGTAGACGGTGAGTCCACAGACATCACCGGTAGTCCATTAAATCCTCTCCAAAGGCGGTTGACACACCGCTAGCCGAACACCATGCTGCAAGCTCACTGAATGCGGCCGTCAAGTAACTGAGGCCAACAGACTCAGTGAGCTGCGGTGAGCGGTTCTTCTAACGCCAGTAGATAGGTACGATTCGGTGGTCAGGTACCTACTGCATAGACGTGTACCCTGAGGAGTTCAGGTACTTAATGTTGAAGCCAGTAGACGTGTACCCTTAGGTGTGCAGGTACCTACTGCTTAGGTGCGTATCCTGAGGCGCTCAGGTACATACTGTTACTAAAGCCAGTAGACTGTACCCTTAGGTGGTCAGGTACCTACTGCTTAGATGTGCACCGTGAGGCACTCAGGAACTTACTGTTGCGGAAGCCAGTAGACGTGTACCCTTATATGGTCAGGTACCTACTGCTTAGGTGCGTGCAGTGAGGCGCTCAGGTACATAATGTTTCTAAAGCCAGTAGACGTGTACCCTTAGGTGGTCAGGTACCTACTGCTTAGGTGCGTACCGGGAGGCGCTCAGGCACTTACTGCTCTAAGGCCGGCTCAGCAGTCCCCACATTGGGTTTGATGACGTACCCAGTGGTACTGCCGGCCGGCAGGTTAACTATTTAACCGCTAGTTTGGCAGGGGGCCGCAACAAAGGTTGATGGGTAGGCTCCAGGATGTACATGTTTATAGAGGGGGAAACTGATATATCGGATCATTATTTAGTTGTAGCTACAGTTAGAGTAAGAGGTAGATGGGAAAAGAGGAAGGTGGCAACAACAAGTAAGAGGGAGGTGAAAGTGTATAAACTAAGGGAGGAGGAAGTTCGGGTGAGATATAAGCGACTATTGGCAGAAAGGTGGGCTAGTGCAAAGATGAGTAGTGGGGGGGTTGAAGAGGGTTGGAATAGTTTTAAAAATGCAGTATTAGAATGTGGGGCAGAAGTTTGTGGTTATGGGAGGGTGGGGGCAGGAGGAAAGAGGAGTGATTGGTGGAATGATGAAGTAAAGGGTGTGATAAAAGAGAAAAAGGTAGCTTATGAGAGGTTTTTACAAAGCAGAAGTGTTATAAGAAGAGCAGAGTATATGGAGAGTAAAAGAAAGGTAAAGAGAGTGGTGAGAGAGTGCAAAAGGAGAGCAGATGATAGAGTGGGAGAGGCACTGTCAAGAAATTTTAATGAAAATAAGAAAAATTTTTGGAGTGAGTTAAACAAGTTAAGAAAGCCTAGGGAAAGTATGGATTTGTCAGTTAAAAACAGAGTAGGGGAGTTAGTAGATGGGGAGATGGAGGTATTAGGTAGATGGCGAGAATATTTTGAGGAACTTTTAAATGTTAACCCTTTGAGGGTCGACAGGCCCTCTCCGAAACTCGTTCTCAGGGTCGGCCAAATTTAAAAAAAAAAAAATTATTTTCTCTTATGAAAAGATAGAGAATCTTTTCCCGATCATAAAGACACCAAAAGTTTGAAATTTGATAGAAAACTTACGGAATTATGCTCTCGCAAAGTTAGCGGTCTCGGAGATGTTTACGCATCGGTGATTTTGCCCACTTTGAGCCCCATTTTCGGCCAATTTCACTGTACTAGTCGACTAAAAACATGAATATTTCGCTAGAACTACATTTTTTCTATCGAATGAGTGCAAGAAACCACCCATTTATGAAATTCAACTATCCAGTACAGTGGTCAGAATTTAGCAATTTTGCCAATTTCACACAAATTTCAAAAGATGCCAATTTCCGAATAGGGTCCAGAATAAACAAGAAAGACATTCCTGGCACTAAAATGACATTTCCTCTAGTCATTAGTCATGTCTCAAGGCCCCTCTTATATTCTTTTGCTTTCCACTTTGAATTTTTATTTTCACAAAAAATATAAGATTTACTGTTATGCAGACTACTGCATTAGTGTAAAAAATGGTATAAATATTATTGGTGCACTTGTGAAAGAATATTAGACTCACCAGTTGACGTGTATTGCACGCTTGGCACGATTTGTTTACTTTTGAAGTTTGGTAAAAATTGAACATTTCTGCTATTTTGAGCTCAATTTCAAGGCACCTTTCATTGTAAAACCAGTCAAAATCATCTCAATTTCTGTAATATGTCTTCCATTCTATAAAATGAGACCAAGAAAACTAGAATACAACAATAAATACCATACGAAAATACACTGCAAAGTCGCTGATTTATTAAAAAAAAATGGTCAAAGTTTTTTTTTTCTCATTATGCACTGTGTGCTGCAGGATTTTTTTTAGACTGTGCACACTGACCACATAGACCCATTCTTTCATATGAAGGCCTACCAGCTTTCTCCCACTAGATTTGAGGCCGCTAGAATTTATGAGTACTAGTACATCAAAAACCCCTACGCGTAAGACGTACTAGTACGACGAAAACCCTCAAAGGATTAAGGAAGAAACAGAGGCAGTAATTTCATGCACTGGTCAGGGAGGTATACCATCTTTTAGGAGTGAAGAAGAGCAGAATGTAAGTGTGGGGGAGGTACGTGAGGCATTACGTAAAATGAAAGGGGGTAAAGCAGCTGGAACTGATGGGATCATGACAGAAATGTTAAAAGCAGGGGGGGATACAGTGTTGGAGTGGTTGGTACTTTAGTTTAATAAATGTATGAAAGAGGGGAAGGTACCTAGGGATTGGCAGAGAGCATGTATAGTCCCTTTATATAAAGGGAAAGGGGACAAAAGAGACTGTAAAAATTATAGAGGAATAAGTTTACTGAGTATACCAGGAAAAGTGTACGGTAGGGTTATAATTGAAAGAATTAGAGGTAAGACAGAATGTAGGACTGCGGATGAGCAAGGAGGTTTCAGAGTGGGTAGGGGATGTGTACATTGAAGCATATATGTGAACAGTATTTAGATAAAGGTAGGGAAGTTTTTATTGCATTTATGGATTTAGAAAAGGCATATGATAGAGTGGATAGAGGAGCAATGTGGCAGATGTTGCAAGTATATGGAATAGGTAGTAAGTTATTAAAGGCTGTAAAGAGTTTTTATGAGGATAGTGAGGCTCAGGTTAGGGTGTGTAGAAGAGAGGGAGACTACTTCCAGGTAAAAGTAGGTCTTAGACAGGGATGTGTAATGTCACCATGGTTGTTTAATATATTTATAGATGGGGTTGTAAAGGAAGTAAATGCTAGGGTGTTTGGGAGAGGGGTGGGATTAAATTATGGGGAATCAAATTCAAAATGGGAATTGACACAGTTACTTTTTGCTGATGATACTGTGCTTATGGGAGATTCTAAAGAAAAATTGCAAAGGTTAGTGGATGAGTTTGGGAATGTGTGTAAAGGTAGAAAGTTGAAAGTGAACATAGAAAAGAGCAAGGTGATGAGGGTGTCAAATGATTTAGATAAAGAAAAATTGGATATCAAATTGGGGAGGAGGAGTATGGAAGAAGTGAATGTTTTCAGATACTTGGGAGTTGACGTGTCGGCGGATGGATTTATGAAGGATGAGGTTAATCATAGAATTGATGAGGGAAAAAAGGTGAGTGGTGCATTGAGGTATATGTGGAGTCAAAAAACATTATCTATGGAGGCAAAGAAGGGAATGTATGAAAGTATAGTAGTACCAACACTCTTATATGGGTGTGAAGCTTGGGTGGTAAATGCAGCAGCGAGGAGATGGTTGGAGGCAGTAGAGATGTCCTGTTTAAGGGCAATGTGTGGTGTAAATATTATGCAGAAAATTCGGAGTGTGGAAATTAGGAAAAGGTGTGGAGTTAATAAAAGTATTAGTCAGAGGGCAGAAGAGGGGTTGTTGAGATGGTTTGGTCATTTAGAGAGAATGGATCAAAGTAGAATGACATGGAAAGCATATAAATCTATAGGGGAAGGAAAGAGGGGTAGGGGTATTCCTCGAAAGGGTTGGAAAGAGGGGGTAAAGGAGGTTTTGTGGGCGAGGGGCTTGGACTTCCAGCAAGCGTGCATGAGCGTGTTAGATAGGAGTGAATGGAGACGAATGATACTTGGGACCTGATGATCTGTTGGAGTGTGAGCAGGGTAATATTTAGTGAAGGGATTCAGGGAAACCGGTTATTTTCATATAGTCGGACTTGAGTCCTGGAAATGGGAAGTACAATGCCTGCACTTTAAAGGAGGGGTTTGGGATATTGGCATCCCAGTTTTATAAGGTTTTTCTTCTCTTTTTTAGTAAATGTCTACAGGAGAATGGGTTATTAGCCCATTGCTCCCGACATTTTAGTTGCCTCATATGACATGCATGGCTTACGGAGGAAAGATTCTTTTCCACTTCCCCATGGACAATAGAAGAAATAAAGGAGGAGAAGAGCTATTTAGAAAAAGGAGAAAAACCTAGATGTATGTATATATATATATGCATGTGCGTGTCTGTGAAGTGTGACCAAAGTGTAGGAAGGAGTAGCAAGATATCCCTGTTATCTAGCGTGTTTATGAGACAGAAAAAGAAATCAGCAATCCTACCATCATGCAAAACAGTTACAGGTTTCTGTTTCACAGTCATCTGGCAGGACTGTAGTACTTCCCTGGGTGGTTGCTGTATACCAACCTACTACCTATATATACATATATATACTCAAAAATTCTAGCGGCTTCAAATCAAGCAGGAGAAAGCTGGTAGGCCCACATGTGAGAGAATGGGTCTGTGTAGTCAGTGTGTGCAGTATAAAAAAAAGTCCTGCAGAAAGCAGTGTTTTTGGATTAAAACGCTGACTTTGAGGTGTATTTTTGTATAGTTTTTATGGTTATATTCTCGTTTTCATATTCATATTTGATAGAATGGAAAACATATTATAGAAATGGAGGCAATTTTGATTGGTTTTACTATGAAATGGACCTCGAAATGGACCTCAAAGTAGAGGAAATGTTCAATAGTAAACAAATGACGTCAAGAGTAAACAAATGACATCATCGTCCAAGAAATGTCCAACTAGCCATTCTAATATGCAGTCATGAATGGGCTGACATTATTTATACAATTATTATAATACTGCAGTAGTCTGCATAACAGTATATCTTCTATTTTTTTGTTTGAATAAAAATTAAAAATGGAAAGCAAGAGTAATATCTGAGGGGCTTGAAGATGTGACCGATGAACAAAGAAAATGTTATTTTAGAGCCAGGAATGTCTGCATTGTTCATTCTGGACCCTATTTTGAAATTGGCATACTTTTTAATTTGCATGAAATTGGTCAAATTGCCAAATTCTGACCATTTTAATGGGTAGTTGAAATCGGTAAATAGGCAATTTCTTGTACTCAATCGATAGAACAAATGGAGTTCTAAAGAAATAGCTATGAGTTTGGTCGACTGGAATAATGGAATTAGCTGAAAATAGGGCTCAAAGTGGGCAAAATCGCCGATTCGTAAATATCGCCGAGGTCGCTAATTTCACAAGAGCGTAATTCTGTAAGTTTTCCATCAAATTTCGAACTTTTGGTTTCATTACCATTGGGAAAAGATTCCCTATCATTTCACATTTTTTTTTTTTTTTTTTTTTTTTCAAATATTTTGAGACACCAGGAGACACCTCAGGAACTGGGGTTGCGACAGTCAAAGGGTTAAAAGATGAGTTTGAAATATTGGCAGTTAGGAGTGAATCCAAACTGTCATATCTGAGGGCCTCTGCGAAGACAATGATAATGTATGAATGATGGTGAAAGTGTCGAATGATGAAAGTTTTTTTCTCTTTCTTTTTTGGGCTTTTCTTTCTTTTTGTGTCACTGCCTTGGTGGAAAACGGCTGACATGTTAAAAAAAAAAATTTAATAAGTTTCCTAGGACGGTTTTTTATGGTTTTATTGGTTGCTTCTTATTATCAACTGATAGAAAGGAAAACATACTACTGAAACAGAGATGATTTTGCTGGATTTCAGGACTGGTAGTAGCTTGAAATCGAGCATATTTGACACTTGACAATTTTCTTGAGGATAGGTAAAGCCCCTCACACCTCCCAGGTCTGTAGGTCTGTTTTATGACTTTTTACTAGATCTGCTTCAATTTTTGGGACACCCTTAACTATTACAAATCGTTCCTAGTTATATTTCATTATCTGAGAAATAAGGTAAACCATTCATTTTCTGTATGATGATGAATTTAAAATGGAAGGCAAGTTTAATACAGGAGAGACCTGGGGACATGATTCATGAACAGAGGAAATATTGATTTAGTAGCTGGTTTGTTTACAGTTTATTTTGGACTGTTTTTAAACTGAATTTTTTTTTGAGTAAAACTGGTCAAATTACTGACTACTGTGCATTTTTTTATAAAAGTTCTAATGGCTGAATGGGTGGTTTCTTGTATTCAATCGATAGAAAGGAAGGTATGCTAATGAAATCGCTAAGCTGGTCAAACTAAGAAATAAAATTAGCTTAAAATACGACTCAAAGTGGGTGAATGTACTGATGCATATTTAGTGCCCAGACTGCTAACTTTGTGCCTGCATAATTCTCTAAGTTTTCCATCAAATTCCTAATTTTTGGGGCTATTATCTTCAGAAAAAGATTCTCCACCATTTCAGAACAATTTTTTTTTTATTTTCTAGACACTGTTAACACTTAATTTGGGGGCTTCTGACAGTAAAAGGGTTAAAGAATATGTACTTATGATGGCACTCATAACATTTTACATTACACTACAGCCTTTCCTCACTTAACGACAGTTCCGTTCCTAAGACCACGTCGGTAAATGAATTCGTCACAAAGTGAGGAGCATACTACAAAGGTGGTGGGTTTATGTCAACCATCTTTGATAATGTTTTAATGTCACCTTTGCACCATTTATAACATTTCTGGTATATTTTAAAATGTTTATACAGTGGTGTACTATATACAGCCTCTCCTCACTTACCAACGTAGTCGTTTACCGACAACTCAGAGTTACAACGAGCTCTCTGACAATTCGTTATTATATAATGAACGAGAACTTGGGTCCTGAATGGACAGCGCAGCATCTCAGCATCAAGCATCTGAATCTCCTTCCTATAGCCACTCCGTACACTAGTTTTCGCAGTCTCCAAAACTACATATTCGTACAAATTTCCTGTTTGTTTTTCCTCTTCCAAGAGGAAAACAAACAGGAAATTTGTGTGTGTGGGGAAGTACCCTGGCTGGTGTGTGGGGAAGTACCCTGGCTGGTTTGTGTGGGGGAGTACCCTGGCTGATATACATAAGAACATAAGAAAGCAGGAACACTGCAGCAGACCTGTTGATCTATACTAGGCAGGTCCTTCACAAACCATCCCACTAACAGAATATTTGCCCAACCATAGTTTCAATGCTCCCCAAGCAATAAGCTTTGATAATTCCATTCACTCATGTGCAAGTCCCACTCAAATCAAATCGTGTGTGTGGGGAAGTACCCTGGCTAGTGTACGTAAGAACATAAGACAGCAGGAACACTGCAGCAGACCTGTTGGCCCATACCAGGCAGGTCCTTCACAAACCATCCCACTAACAGAATATTTGCCCAACCATGTTTTCAATGCTCCCCAAGCAACAAGCTTTGATAATTCTACTCACTCATGTGCAAGTCCCACTCAAATCAAATCGTGTGTGTGGGGAAGTACCCTGGCTAGTGTACATAAGAACATAAGAAAGCAGGAACACGGCAGCAAACCTGTTGGCCCATACCAGGCAGGTCCTTCACAAACCATCCCACTAACAGAATATTTGCCCAACCATATTTTCAATGCTCCCCAAGCAATAAGCTTTGATAATTCTACTCACTCATGCACAAGTCCCACTCAAATCAAATCATGTGTGTGGGGAAGTACCCTGGCTGGTGTGTTTTTTCTTGAATTCTATTGTGTTTCTCGCCTCCTTTACAGAAGGGCTGGCACTAGGAGCTTTATTTTGGCTCATGGTGGCTTATTTAGCAGTTGCAAGCACAAAAAACAACGGATTATTATGAAATGTATTGTATGAACGCGTGGGGTGATGGTCACTCGCCCAGAAACAATGCTACACTGACTCTGAATGGTGTGTGGGAGCCTTTGTGTACGCCCGGCCGCTGGGAGGCCGGGCATACACAAAGGCGAAAAAAGTTGCCAAAAGTCAAAATTCACGAAGCGCAAGGCTCACGAAACTCGGGGGTCCACTGTATATCCACTCGTTGTAAGCAACACATTAACCACGCAAATGTCATCACAATGTTTACAAAACCTGTTTACACAAACCAACTATTGTTCTATAATATATATACGTACACATATATAGTCACTGGATACGTTCCTAGAACTGCTACAGCTTGTGGAAAGTTGATGTGTGTGCGTGGCCTTATTGTGGATGTGCTGAGAGCGGCGTGGCTGGTGTCACAATGACGCATTACAAAATCACCACCACCCATTACCCACACTATCTTTCATAACAAGCATGCTGTCTTCCCTACCACCCACATAGAAATAAGTTACTTAGACAATGCACCACTGGCTCCCCGATTTTTATACTGAGCACACTGACCACGAAGACCCATTCTCTCACATGTAGGCCTACCAGCTTTCTCCTGTTAGATTTGAAGCCTCTAGAATTTTGGCACCAATACTGGCTCGTAAGCCGTAGTACTATGGCACCAACAGTGAAAGGCTTAAGGGTTAAAATGCCATGAGACAAAGAACATAGCATATGACTCAGAAAAAAAATCATGAAAAATTGCACTATTTTTGCATTTTTTCTTTTGATAAGAGTGATCTAGGAGTGTTTGCCCTGATGAAAACACCATTTTCTTTTGTTGTAGACCAGAGGTACAGATGAGAGAAGCCTCCGCCTATTACCCCACTCACATATGGCATATAATATTCATTTCAGCATCTTTATTGCAGTTCTAGGGTATTTATTGTGTTTCTGATATCAATTTGGAATAAATGTAATAGACAGATAACCTTTATTACTATTATTAGTGTAATTACACAACTTTATTAGCGCCACAACTAACATCCAACACCCATGACGATTCGCCAGATACTGAATGCTGCTCCTGGCCTCTCCCTTGCTCCTATAGCTCCTCCCATTTCGTAACGATGTTAGATGGTGAATTTAATGTATTAGATAGAAAAATTAAAAAAAAAATTAAAAGAAAATCAGAAAAAATTCTGAAAATTCACTACATGTTCAGATGTATATTACTCACCACATCATAAAAATAATTGTTGTAAAATGACTATTATTCTTTGTAGAAACATGGTACAAAGATGATACTTATACCAAAATGTTGCCAGATTCTTAAGCTATTTTTCTGTAAGCTTAACTCATTGTATGTGTACAGTGGACCCCCGCATACCGTTGGCATCACATAACGTTAAATCCGCATACCGATACATTTTATCGCTAAGATTTTGCCTCGCATACTGCTAAAAAACCTGCTCAACGCTATTCGTCCGAGACGCGTCTAATGTGTGGCCCGAGCCAGCCTCACATGTTCCGCCGGTGGCATTGTTTACAAGCCAGCCTCCGCGGTAACATCCAAGCATACAATCGGAACATTTCATATTATTACAGCGTTTTTGGTGATTTTATCTGCAAAATAAGTGACCATGGGCCCCAAGAAAGCTTCTAGTGCCAACCCTGTGGTAAAAAGGGTGAGAAATATTATCAAAATACTGTGGTACCATGGTCAACTGCTGATGCTGCTGCTGTAGCACTGTCAGCTGCTGCTGCTGCTGTAGCACCATCAGCTGCTGCTGCTGCTGTACCACCGTCAGCTGCTGCTGCTGCTGCTGTAGTACCGTCTGCTGCTGCTGTAGCACCGTCTGCTGCTGCTGCTGCTGTACCACCGTCAGCTGCTGCTGCTGCTGCAGTACCGTCTGCTGCTGCTGTAGCACCGTCTGCTGCTGTTGTAGCACTGTCAGCTGCTGCTCTAGCACTGTTAGCTGCTGCTGCTGCTGCTGTAGCACTGTCAGCTGCTGCTGCTGCTGCACTGTCAGCTGCTGCTGCTGCTGCTGTAGCACTGTCAGCTGCTGCTGCTGTAGCACCGTCAGCTGCTGCTGCTGCTGCTGTACCACCGTCAGCTGCTGCTGCTGCTGTAGTACCATCTGCTGCTGCTGTAGCACCATCTCCTGCTGCTGTAGCACCATCTGCTGCTGCTGTAGCACTGTCAGCTGCTGCTGTAGCACTGTCAGCTGCTGCTGCTGCTGCTGTAGCACCGTTGTTGGTGTGGCTTATTGAGAATACCAAGAAACAATTAACCCCAGAGGGTTAGCCACCCAGGATAACCCAAAAAAGTCAGTGTCATCAAAGATTGTCTAACTTATTTCCATTGGGGTCCTTAATCTTGTCTCCCAGGATTCAACTCACACCAGTCGACTAACACCCAGGTGAACAGGGAAAAATGCCTGGAACTAGTGCTCATATTGGTGAATTTAAAGCCAGCAAAGGTTGGTTTGAGAGATTTAAGAATCGTAGTGGCATACACAGTGTGATAAGGCCTGTTCTGGAAGAAAATGCCAAACAGAACCTACAGTACTCAGGAGGAAAAGGCACTCCCAGGACACAGTGTCTCATCAGTCATTGCTGCATCTTCAATAAAGGTAAGTGTCATTTATTCTTCATTTAGTAGAGTACCACATGCACAATATATACTGTGCATGTACTACTCTACTATTGTGCATGTATCCTTCTCTTTGTGTGTAGGAAAATGTATATTTCATGTGGTAAAATTTTTTTTTTCATACTTTTGGGTGTCTTGCGCGGATTAATTTGATTTCCATTATTTATTATGGGGAAAATTCATTCGCATAACGATAATTTCGCATAACAATGAGCTCTCAGGAACGGATTAATATCGTTATGCGGGGGTCCACTGTATTTTACTTTTTTACTGTTTTCTGTAACATATAAGAGTTATGCAAATTAAAATAAAGTTATCAAATTGAAGTTTCATTTTTATTTTTTCTTTCTAATACACATATTTAATTCACCATTTGGCATCGTTACAAAGTGGGCAGAGGTATAGCAGAGGGAAAAGGAAGCAGTATCTCAGTAACTCATGACCGCCCATGACATGTGGTGGGGCGTCCCTCTTGGCACTATAAAATATTGTATAATTATACTATTATCAATAAAGGTTATCTACCTATCACATTTATTCCAGAATAATATTAGGTATAACAAAAATAACACAGAAGCATGATAAAGACACCCAAACTAATAAAAACTGACATTATATAGAGAGGTACCGTAGGGTGGAGGGATAAAAAAAAAAAAGTGACCGCGACCATTACAGAAAACGTTACGTGCCATGTGCCTGAAGGGTAACTATTACTCTTATCCTATGCAAAGACTGAAAAAAGTGTGATTTTTCTCAAAAAAAAAAAAATCCCAAGTAATCAGCTGTATATACATTTCCTGGAATATCTCGGAAGTAAGTCATTGACCTATTTCATGTTGTATTACAATTAATATTAAACAGATTGAAATGAATTTCCCAGCAAACAGAAAATTGAATGTTTTAATTTTGGGTGGTGACACTTTTGAAATGTCAGTAAGGGGTGATCCCTCAATTAGTGATGAATTTGTTTACCAACATGGTCTTAGGAACGGAACTCCGTCAGTGAGGAGAGGCTGTATTGTAATAAACAGAGTAAGAGGAAATCAGCTCAAATATACATTATTTAGGTATGTATACTGGTCAGAGACCCTATCATAAGTCCAAGTCACTGGTAAACAAGTACATCACTAAGTGAGGAGAGGCTGTACAAATAAGCAATATAATCTTACCAGTAAACTTTAAAGGTTGGCCAAGTGTAAGGTCAAACACAGCAAGAGAACCGTCAGAGTATCCAACTGCAATATGAGTGTTATCAAGAGACCCAGGGGTAGAAGGTCGAGGCTCTAGAACTGTTACACTCCCACACACTTCTGCATCTAAAGTTAAAACCTGTCGAGTATTACATAAATTTTAATAAAAAAAAAAAAAGAAATTCTATAAAAAAAATATATACATATATAGTTCAACATGTTTGTCGTAAGAAGTGACTATAATGCTGGGAGCAAGGGGGTAGTAACCCCTCTCGCCTGTATCAATTACTAAATTTAAAAAGAAAAACTATAACCCCTCTCGCCTGTATCAATTACTAAATTTAAAAAGAAAAACTATCATTTTTCAATTTAGGTCACCCTGCCTCAGTGGGACACAGCCGGTTTGTAAAAAAAAAAAAATACAGTCCTTTAAAAATAAAGCAAACATCCTTCAAGAATTACATGGTTACCAACAATAGTGAAAAAGACACTTTACAGAACAAGCTTTTAGTGGGAGAAATTTTCAATTAATGTCACTAAAATCTTTATAAGCCACTACTTGATAAAGATCTTTACAAAACATTGTCCCAATAAAGCTTTTTCTGTAAAGTGCATATTTTTTCCATCCTCTTTAAGAATAAATCTTCAAACCAGTTTATGCATGACACACACAAAAATATTGGGCCGCGGGGTTCAACGCCCCCGCGGCCCAATCTTTGATCAGGCCTCATGGTGGATCTGGGCCTGATCAACCAGGCTATTACAGTTGGCCACACACAAACCTACATAAGAACCACAGCCTGGCTGGTCAGGTACTAACTTTAGGTGCCTGTCTAGTGCCTTCTTGAAGACAGCCAGGGGTCTATTGGTAATCCTCCTTATGTATGTTGGGAATCAGCTGAACAGTCTTGGGGCCCTGACACTTACTGTGTTGTCTCTTATCGTGCTAGTGGTGCCCCTGCTTTTCATTGGAGGGGGGATGTTGCATTGTCTGCCGAGTCTTTTGCTTTCATAGGGAGTGATTTTCGTGTGCAAATTTGGAACTACAGTGGACCCCCGGTTTACGATCACCTCCCAATGCGACCAATTATGTAAGTGTATTTATGTAGGTGCGTTTGTACGTGTATGTTTGGGGGTCTGAAATGGACTAATCTAATTCACAATATTCCTTATGGGCACAAATTCATTCAGTACTGACACCTGAACATACTTCTGGATTGAAATAATATCGTAAACCGGGGGTCCACTATAATCCCTCTAGGATTTTCCAAATGTATATACATTAATCATATATCTCTCCTGGCTGCATTCTAGGGAGTACAAGTTGAGGAACTTCAAGCGTTCCCAGTAACTGAGGTGTTTTATCGCACTTGTGTGTGCCGTGAAGGTTCTTTGTACATTTTCTAGGTAAGCAATTTCACCTGCCTTGAAAGGTGCTGTTAGTGTGCAGCAATATTCCAGCCTAGATAGAACAAATAACCTGAAGAGTGTCATCATGGACTTGGCATCCCTATTTTTGAAGGTTCTCATTATCCATCCTGTCATTTTTCTAGCAGATGCGACTGATACAATGTTGTGGTCTTTGAAAGTGAGATCCTCTGACATTATCACTCCCAGGTCTTTTACAATAGTTTTGCTCTATTTTGTAGTTGGAATTTGTTTTATACTCCAAGACAGTTTTAATTTCCTCACGTTTTTTCATATCAGAGTAATTGAAATTTATCATCATTGAACTTCAAATTGTTTTCTGCGGTCCATTTAAAGATTTGACTGATGTCTGCCTGGAGTCTTGCAGAGTCTTCAATGGAGGGCACTGGCATGCAAATTTAGGTGTCATCTGCAAAGGAAGACACGGTGCTGTGGCTTACATCCCTGTCTAGGTCAGATATGAGGATGAGGAACAGGATGGGAGTGAGTACTGTGCCTTTTGGAACAGAGCTTTTCACAGTAGCCACCTCAGACTTTACTCTGTTTACTACCACTCTTTGTGTTCTATTTGTTAGGATATTATAGATCATCTACCAACTTTTCCTGCTATTCCTTTATCACGCATTCTGTGCACTATTATTCCAGGGTCACACTTGTCAAAGGCTTTTGCAAAGCCTGTGTACACAACATCTGCATTCTGTTTGTCTTCTAGAACACTCAGGACCTTGTCATAGTGGTCCAGTAGTTGGGACAGGCAGGAGTGACCTGCTCTAAACCTATGTTCCCTGGGTTGTGTAACTGATGGGTATCTAGATGAATGGCAATCTTGCTTCTTAGAACCCTTTCAAAGATTTTCATGATATGAGATGTTAGTGATATTGGTGACGCAGACAGACACGGAATCATCGACAGAAGCCGCCCAGCCGCCGTGGAGAGAAGACATCGTCGTTCCTGCTCTTCAGTTATCCTGAGTAATTCTCGAGCAGAGCAACTCTGAACACTGTTACTCAAGATTTTTCTTGGGTTATCCTGAGTAGTTCTTGACCAGAGCTGAGAGGAAACTTGCTTGCAGTCACTTCGAGCCCCATCCCATGAAGAGGGTAAGGCGGTGACTTGCTTGTTCACCCCTCTCTTCCCCATCCCCCCCATCCTTCCCCATCCTCCCCTCACCCAAACATCTACACTGGCCCACACACTAACACACTACATACATTGCTATCCTTCTGACTTTCCTATCTTCTTCTTTTTCGGCAACTTCACTTTGGCGAGTTAACACAAGGCATTTTGACCATCCGGTAGCCCATGTGGTTTTTTAAAATCCGGCCGATCTTTGCCTTGGGCCCTTTTCCCCTCACTACTCGAGGGTAGGCTATCTTAGGGGCTGACCTTCATAAGTCAGCTGACATAGGATGTTAGACTAACTCTAAGGAAAGACCACTTTTTGTAAAGCTACTTCTGTGCCAGATGTACCTTCCTGGACATCATGGCACAGATAAGAGTAAGATTACATGTTGATGGCAACCAAAAGTCGGTGAAAGAAATTCTAGCACGTATTTGCTCGAATTCAACTGTTGCTCCAGTGGATGTTTTTACAACTCTCGCTGGGGTAGTACTTCTCCTCTCTTCTGAAGAAGAAGTTACTTCAACTACTTAAGCAGGACGTCCTGGACAAATTGAAGACTTTTGGTATCCATCCAATTGCACCTGAAAGCTATCAAGCTCAGCGAACTGTGTTTGTTGCCAGAATTAACAGCATCATGAGAGACAGCACAGTGAATGAACTTCTTGCTGACGTTAATGCAGAGAATTCAGAATTTCATGCTGTCCAAGCACATAAATTTTCTAAACCTGGCAACAACCAGGAAACATTAAAGTTAATACTTGAGACACCTGAAGAAGCCAAACTAGTGTGTCAAAATGGCTTCAAATGTTTTGGCACCAGATGTACACCTGACCAAATATCTCTTGAGCGGGTTTGTCAGTATTACACAATGTTACAAATGTTACGCATTTGGTCATACCACCAACAAATGCAGTACCCAAGCACTGATTTGCAGCATATGCTCTGGGCAACATTCTTTTAAAGATTGTAATAACAAAACTAAACCCAAATGTGTCCTCTGCAATGGTAAACATCATGCTGTTTCTGCTATCTGTCCCGAGAGGAAAAAGGAAATGCAGAAAATTCTTGAAGCTAAGAAACTGTCCAATTCTAAGAAGAACACTCCCAAGGCACCTCCAACAATGTCCCAAACTTCCTTCCCAGCTTTGCCTGGATCTAGTGGGACTCCTCAGGTCCCTCCCACTGGTTCCAATGTTTGGAATTCTGCCCCTCTTGGAGTGCCCCAATCTAACCCTCACCTACAACATACGCAAACACAACAACAAGGTTCAGTCTCATCTCCCATGTCTCAGGTATCCTCAGCCGGAGATATGACGAGAGCGCAACTAATGTATATGATGGCCAAGGACATAGCAGGTGGTGACATTCAACTCTGCTCTAAGATTTTAAATGATTTGTTAATGGCTAATGGGATCACTCCCATTACTATCCCAGATAATGTTAAGGTTATTATGGCCCAGCCTTCTCATAACAAGAAGTATGTACCCTACTCTACTTCTACAAATAAGCCTAAGTCATCCCTTGTCCAGGGATCACCCATCTCGCATACCCAGTTTGTCAACTCCCCTCAACCCGATGAGTCAATACCTGACCCCAACGATGCCCCAGAGATTGGTGCTTATTCTTCCGCTATTGCAGCTGATCCTGTTGAACAGGAACTTTCCCAGGGTAATTCACCTGGCCTACCAAATTTTCCCTTGGAGCCTCCACAGTCTCCCATTAACTCTCACGAGCCTCTGCTTCCTGAAACTGGGACTATCACGCCTCAGTTTTATGATGATGACTAATGATTCTGTTAATATTACCAATTCTAGTGAGGATGATGACACTTTTAATACACAAGCAACTACGCAGAATTTCCCTCCTCCCCTTGACGAGTCCAGCAGGGATAGTGTGGATACCAAACATGACATTACTTGCAGGCGTTCAGACCGCAGTACATGTGCGAAGTGCAAGAAATAATGGGGATTACAATTTTCCAACTTAATGTTCAATATTTCTTTAATAACCGTTACTTCCTTGAAGTTGAACTACATAATTACAATCCCGATGTTATACTCTTGAATGAGACAGCTGCAAGAGTTGATCAACGTATTAAATTACGTGGTTACTCTACTGTGGAGAAATCGAGAGGACCCTATAGTGGCGTAGCCAACTTAGTTAAATTAAGCTATGCATTTAAAAATATTCATGTTGATGAATATAACATTCTTGCAATAGAAATGATGACGTCTCATGGCCAACTAGTGATAGGAACTGGATATTTTCCCCCAAGACAACAATATATAGAGTCAATTCCTCTACATAGGATATTAAGCAAAAATATTCCAACAATTCTAGTGGGAGATTTTAATGCTCATCACCCTGCCCTCTTTAACTGTGGAGCTGGTATTCCACTGGGTGACTTGAAAGGAAAACAACTATTTAATATCATGACAGCCAGAAACTTATCATTTCAAGGCCCATTCTTTAAATCGTATTTTGGTCCTCATCCAGGGACACCAGATATAGTCCTGACAAACAGACTGTGACCTCTTTCATTGTCGTATCTCTCCTGGTGGAAACGTAGGTTCTGGCCATATCCCGGTTTTAATACAACTACAAACTTCTCCATTTAGAATACCTGTACCTCCTAAGCCCAATCTCAACACCCTAGGATTTGACCCCTTCAGGGCATTTCTGGGTGACGATGAAATTGTGTCGCTGGAAAATCTACCTTCCACTGCAATTGACGATGCAATCAGGTCCCTTCCCAATCGAATAATTGATGCTACTAATGCAACTTGCCAATTAGCTTCCACAAAGATTACCAACAATATAAACCTACGAGGGAAATTAAAGACGCTTTGAGAAGTTATCAAACAGAATGTCGAAGGCATCTTCAAACGCGACAACCACCAGTAGCTACACTGCACAGATTAAGGCAAGAATTAATTAACATGATTAGTCATCACAAACATGACTTATGGAAATTGCTAGTTCTCCAAGCTAATCAGTATAAACGTAAGCCAGCAAAATTTTGGAGTAAGATCTGACAACTTTTAGGGGCAAAGCACAAGGCTCCTAACTACCTAATTCATACCTTCACTGACGAGGATGATGAAGATGTCGAGATTAAACTTGATGATCCACAGGACCAGGCTAATTTGATGGGTGATGTATGGGAGAAAATTCTCTCCCACAATAACAGTCGTCGATTTAACAATAATCACTATCAGTTGGTAAATGAATGGAGAGATGAGAACTTAGATGATCTAGAACCACTACCTTCCATCGATACATCAACTCTTGAAGATGCCCACCCGCTTACTAGACCTATTACATTACTCAAGATGAGTCAGATTATTGGAAGAATGCGAAACAGAGCCCCTGGTCTCTCTGGAGTAACAATGAAACCAAAAAGTTCCTACCCAGAAATTGCAAACAGTCTTTGGTTAATATCTTTAATGCCATCTTGGCCTCAGGACATTTTCCAGTTGTTTTTAAGACTGCTAGGATGATCTTTCTTGCTAAGCCCAATAAAGACATCCATCAACCAAAGAACTATAGACCTATATCTTTACTTGAAGTCACTGGAAAAGTTCTTGAGAAGATCATTTCCAACAGACTGAACTACTATATGGAGTTTAATCACCTTTTTACTGAAAAACAATTTGGCTTGAGAACACATAGAGGTACCCATAATGCAATAAATATTATTTTCAATACTGTAGCAAGTCTAAAACATCAGGGCAATCTTGCCCTAATTGCCACCAGAGATGTTCATAAAGCTTTTGACAGCTTATGGCATGATGGTCTTTTATACAAACTTATTGACCTACCAGACCATAACTGGACCTTTCTCAGATTAATATATAACTTCTTAACTCAAAGAAAAATCATTCCCACCTTTCACGGCAAGTCGACAGAGCCTTTTATACCAACAGCTGGTGTCCCACAAGGTTCTTGTCTTAGTCCAATTCTATTCAACATTTATGTGAATGACCTTCCTCAACCAGAGTTTAATGATACAATTATAACGTAATTTGCAGATGATGTTATCCATGTCGTCTCATCAACTCCGGTAACAGGAAAATACAAGTATGAGAGTCATAGAAAAAATGAATATTGAACTTCGTCGAACATCTAATTGGGAAAAGAAATGGAGAATTACAACTAATCCTGACAAAGTCCTTGTTAGCACGATAAGATGTTTTGCATCAACCATCGAAGATAAAGGGGGTATCTCCATCAGAGGTACACCTGTAGCCATCCCAAACCCCAACAAGATCTTGGGATATGAAATAGACAGGCTACTCCATTCAACATCTCATGTAAATAAAAAGATCAACGTAGCCAAAGCCGGTCTTAACAGTCTCTTTAGATTTAATCAAGCCCCTCCACATGTCAAAAAACATCTGTATAAAATGATAATAAGACCTATACGTACTCGAATACCCATGTGTCCCAATGTCATTAACAACAAAGACCAATATGCTATGGTTGCAACGGGTGCAGAATAGAGCTCTCCGCTTCATTACGGGCACCAGGAGGAGAGACAGAGTTAAAATGGCAGATTTACATGTACAACAAGATATAACTGCCTTAAATGTATGCCTTGACACCCTGAAGAAGAAACAACTCTATGCAATGCAAGAACCTACATGCCAGATAGAGAACATCCTCTCCAAGTTGAAAATACCACGGATTATATCATCAATACTCCTCCTCACAGGGCTCAAAGAATGACTCTCCCACAGAGGGTCCGTCGTTTTATCCATAAAGACGATTACCATCGACCAATGATATTGAGCAACCTCCCTGCAAATGAAGATGATTGGGTAACACCAGAACCCTTCTATGTTTACTAAGAAAATCATCACCCCCAATTAGGGAGACCTCTTGTATAATATTCTACTGTTAAAATTATGCTACATTTACTATGGCGGGACACCACCTTGTAAGAAGCTATTGTATCAAGTAATTCTTTATAAACTAGCCAGAAAATTTTTGCCTTCATTGTCGTTTAACCCTTTGACTGTTTCAGGCCCCTCTCTGAAACTGTCATTCTATGTCGCTCAATTTTTGAAAAAAAAAAAAATTATTTTTTCTTATGAAATGATAGAGAATCTTTTCCCGATGGTAATGACACCAAAAGTTCGAAATTTGGTCGAAAACTCGTGGAATTATGCTCCCGCGAAGTTAGCGGTCTCGGCGACATATGCGAATCGGCGATTTCGCCGACTTTGAGCCCTATTTTCAGCCAATTCAATTGTTCCAGTTGACCAAACTCATAGCTATTTCTTTAGAACTCCATTTTATCTATCAGCTGAGTACAAGAAACCTCCCATTTACTAATTTGGACTACCCAATATGGTGGTCAGAAATTGGCAATTTGGCCAATTTCACGCAAAATAAAAAAGATGCCAATTTCAAAATAGGGTCCAGAATAAACAAGGTAGACATTCGTGGCACTAAAATAACATATGCTCTGTTCATTAGTCACATCTCTAGGCCCCTCTTATATTATTATTGCTTTCTATTTTGATTTTTTATTCATACAAAAAAATACAAAATTTACTGTTATGCAGACGACTGCATTATTGTAAAAATGGTATAAATAATATCAGTGGACTAGTGAAAGAATATTAGACTCCCCAGTTGACGTGTATTGGACGTGTGGTGTGATTTATTTACTCTTGAACATTGGTAAAAATCGAACATTTCCGCTACTTTGAGCTCAGTTTCAAGGTCGTTTTCATCGTAAAAGTAATGAAAATCATCTCTATTTCTGTAATATGTTTTCCATTTTATCACCTAAGACCATGAAAACGTGAATACAACGATAAATACTATACGAAAATACACCTCAAAGTCGGCGTTTTATTCCAAAAAAACGATCAGTTTTTTTTTTCTCATTACGCAATGTGTGCTGCAGGATTTTTTTTATGTGGTGCACACTGACCACACAGACCCATTCTCTCACATGTGGGCCTACCAGCTTTCTCCCACTTGATTTGAAGCCGCTAGAATTATTGAGTATATATACGTCAGAAACATTGGCTCGTAAGACGTATTTATACGTCGAAAACAGTCAAAGGGTTAAATATCCGTTGTGCAAAAAAAAAAAAAGCAATTGCAACTTGTATATTTACTACCAATTCAGAGTCATGTACTTATATATCTGTTATATCTATGTGACACTGATGGGTTAGTATTATACCCCTTCAAGAATATTATATTATTCCACATACACTTTTTAAATTACACCAAAGTGGTTGGGCCACTTATCTTTTATATCCTACCTCTCTCCCCCCTCCCACCCTTTTCCAAGATTTCTATCCTTACCCATCTTACCAAAGCTCTGGTCATAAGAAGAAGTGATATTGGTCTGTAGTTCTTTGCTATTGCTTTACTGCCCCTTTTGTGGAGTGGGGCTGTCTGTTGTTTTTAGCAGCTGTGCTGCTGCAACCCTTGTCCATGCTCCCTCTCATTAGGATGTTAAAAGCACATGATAGAGGTTTTTTGTAGTTCTTGATGAGCACAGAGTTTCCAGAGTCTGGGCCTGGGGCAGAGTGCATGGGCATGTCATTTATTGCCTTTTCAAAGTCATTTGGTGTCAGGATAATATCAGATAGGTTTAAATCTACCAAATTCTGTGTTTTGCTCATAAAAAATTCATTTAGGTCTTCGACTCTCAGGCTGGTTAGTGGCTCATTAAAAACCGAGTCATAATGAGACTTGAGTAGCTCACTCATTTTCTTGCTGTCATCTGTGCAGGACCCATCTCATCTAAGTAGGGGCCCAATACTGGATGCTATTCTCGACTTAGATTTGGCATAAGAAAAGAAATATTTTGGGTTTCTTTCAATTTCATTTATAGCCTCTAGTTCTTCCAGTGTTTCTCGACTCCTGTAAGATTCCTTTAGCTTAAGTTCAATGCTTGCTATTTCTCTGACCAGTGCCTTCCTTCGTATTAGATATACTGGCCTCTTTTAGCCACACTCTTATTCTTCGTCTTCACCTGTACAGAAGAGCCTTTCTCTTTCTAGTTTACATCTTCTCTTCCTTTTCCTTAAAGGAATATGCCTTGAGCATATTCCTTTAAGTTTTAAGTTAATTTTTTCTAGACATAGGTTTGGATCCATGTTGCTTAGGATACTTACCCAGTTTATATCATTTAGGACCTGGCTGACTTGGTCCCACCTTATGTTTTTCTTACTTAAGCTGAATTTGGTGAAGGCTTCCTCATGACTGATGACATTTTGTTGGTCTGGGGCCTCGCACATACATGTCTAAACCTCTATTATGTTGTGATCTGAGTACATTGTTTTGATATGGTAATAGAGTGGACCCTCAACCAACGAAGGCATCATCTAACGATAAAATCGACTAACAAAGCGTTTTAGCGTAAAATTTTTGGCCCGACCAATGATGAAAAACCTGACTAACATCATTCGTCCCGAAAGCATCCACGCGGCCTTGTGGCCTGACTGCACCTTAGCTGCCCTGCCTTCAGTTAGTGTGCCAATGTTTACGAGCCAGTGTGGTTGCTTCCACGCATACATTCGGTACATTTTGTATTAGTCCAGTGTTTTTAGTGCTTGTAACTGCTTAATAAGCCACCATGGGACCAAAGAAAGCTTCTAGTGCCAACCCTGTGGTAAAAAGGGTGAGAATTACAATTGAAATGAAGATAATCACAAAGTATAAAACTGGAGTGTGTGTCTCCGAGCTGGCCAGGTTGTATAACAAACCCCAATCAACCATCGCTGCTATCTTTGCCAACAGAAAGGAAATCAAGGAAGCTGTTATTGCGAAAGGTGCAAGTATGTTTTCAAAACACAGATCGCAAGTACTCGAAGATGTTGAGAGACTGTTATTGGTGTGGATAAACGTAAAACAGATATCAGGAGATAGCATCTCTCAATCAATCATATGTGAAAAGGCAAGGCAGTTGCAACTAGCGGTGATGTGAGTGAATTTAAGGCCAGCAAAGGTTGGTTTAAGAATCGTAGTGGCATACACAGTGTGGTAAGGCATGGTGAGGCTACCAGTTCGGACCAAAAAGCGGCTAAAAAATATGTGCAGGAATTCAAGGAGTACATAGAGGCTGAAGGATTAAAACCCCAACAAGTGTTTAATTGTAACGAAACAGGCCTGTTTTGGAATAAAATGTCAAACAGGACCTACATTACACAGGAGAAAAAAGCACTCCCAGGACACAAGCCTATGAAGGACAGGGTTACTTTAATGTTGTGTAGTAATGCTAGTGGGGATTGCAGAGTGAAGCCTCTACTTGTGTATCACTCAAACTCCCAGTGTTTTCAAGAAAAACAATGTCAAGGCTAATTTGTGTGTGATGTGGAAGGCATGGGTCACTAGGGACATTTTCTATGATTGGTTTTATCATGTGTTTGGCCCTACTGTGAAAAATTACCTCCTGGAAAATAAACTGGACCTTAAGTGCCTCCTGGTATTAGACAATGCTCCTGCTCATCCTTCAGAGGACTTGAGTTTTATCAAAGTGAAATTCTAGCCTCCTAATACCACTCCTCTCCTCCAGCCCATGGACCAGCAGGTCATTTCAAATTTCAAAAAACTGTACACCAAAGCAATGTTTCAAAAGTGCTTTGAAGTGACCTCAGACACTCAACTGACCCTAAGAGACTTTTGGAAAGATCACTTTAGTATCCTCAATTGCATAAACCTTATAGGCAAGGCTTGGAAGGGAGTGACTAACAGGACCTTAAACTCTGCTTGGAGGAAACTGTGGTCAGAATGTGTAGAAGAGAGGGATTTTGAAGGGCTTGGGGCTAACCCTGAGAAGCCTATGCCAGTTGTGGAATCTATTGTGGCATTGGGGAAGTCCATGGGGTTGAAGGTTAGTGGGGAGGATGTGGAAGAGTTGGTGGAGGACGACAATGAAAAACTAACCACTGATGAGCTGCAAGAGCATCTGCAACAGGAAAAGGACACAACTAAGGAAATTGCTTCAGAGGAGGGGAGAGAGAAATGAAGGAAGTTGCCTTCTTCAAAGATTGAGGAAATTTGTGCAAAGTGGGTTGACGTGCAAACCTTTATGGATGAAAATCACCCTGACACAGCTACTGCAAGCCGTGCTGGTGACTTTTACAATGACAACGTTGTGGCCCATATTAAGAAAATCTTAAAAGAACGTGAGGTATAGAGCTCTACTGAAAGATTTTTGGTGCAACGGAGGTCCAGTGACTCTCAGTTGTTCCCAGTGCCATTAAAGAAAGAAGGGAAGTAAGCCCAGAAAAGGACTTGGTACCTAAAGTCCTTATGGAAGGAAATTCCCTTTCCAAAATACACCTCCATCTCCCCTCCTCCCATCTCATCACACATCACTAAATCTTCAATAAAGGTAAGTGTCACTTATTCTTCATTTAGTACAGTACGTGTATTTATTGTGCATGTATCCTTTTTCTGTGTAGGAAAATGTATATTGCATGTGAAAAAAAAAAATTCATACTTTTGGGTGTCTGGAACAGATTAATTGCATTTCCATTATTTCTTATGGGGAAAATTAACTTGACTAACAAGAAATTCAACTAACAACAAGCTCTCTGTAACGGATTAATATCATTGGTTGAGGTTCCACTGTATTTCAAATCAGATCATCATTGTTAGTGAAGATGAGGTCCAGTGTATTCTCCAATATTGTTGGCTCTATTATTTGCTGGTTTAAGGTGAATTTGGAGCAGAGATTTAAAAGCTCACGTGTGCAAGTTTTCATCTGAGCTGCCCCCTGGGGTTGTCTCTGCTACAGCATTATTTGCTACATTCCTCCATTTTAAGTGCCTTAAGTTGAATTCCCCCAGGAGCAAGATGTTTGGGGCAAGAACTGGGAGATTTTCCAGACAGTGGTCTATTTTCAAAAGCTGTTCCTGAAATTGTTGGGAAGTTGCCTCCGGAGGCTTTGTATACAACCACAATGACCAGGTTTTGGTTCTTGATCTTTACTAACAAAACATCATCATCATCATTTGAGGTGTTTAGTAGTTCCGAGCATATCAGTGACTGACATACAGGCCGCATCCCCCCCGCTCCCCCTGTTGCCTGTTCACTGTCGAATCTGAATAGGTTATAACCCGGGATCCATATTTCATTGTCAAAGTGATCCTTTACGTGGGTCTCAGTGAAAATCATGAATATTGCATGTGGCTCTGTAAGAAGTCCATGGATGAAAGGTGTTTTGTTGCTCACTGCTGGCTTTAGGCTCTATATTTGCAAAGATGAATGTTATCATATTGATGGTATGGGGGGGGGTCTTTTTTCCTGGCACTAATATCTGAATACAAATATTCTACCTACTGCTATGCTGATGGCTAACATGCCTGTAAATAGTTTACCAATGACCAGTTTCAAGAGTTTTCCTACTCTCGCAGCACATCCTGTAACCAGGCTTCTCTGTTGACTGCTTGGTCAGCCACCCTGTTGCTGGTCCTGAAACCAACCAAATTCATGTTGTATTTCAGTATTATGTCTTACATTCTATCAAATGACACCAAGAAATCACCAATAAAACCATAAAATCCATCCTAAAAAACACTCAAAGTGGCTATTTTAAACTAAACACATTTTCAAGGTTTTGCTTTTCCCATCATTCACCACTTAGGGGTAGGATTTTTTTTTATACTCTGCACACTCACCACACAGACCTGTTCTCTTATATCTAGGCCAAAAGTTACAGTTCACAGCTTGTGTAAATGAGCTGAGCTCATGGCACACAACTACATTCTGGGACTCTGGCCTCAATGACGTAATTCTACACGAGAGCCACTGAAAGTTAAAACTTGAGAATCAAAAGTGCAACTACTGCACAGCTTAGATTTTAGTAATCATATCCTAAGTATGAGTATACAGTAGAACCTCAGCATACAACCAGCTCCCTACTCAAACAAAGCTCGGCACTTGACCAAACAAATACGACTTGCCAGAACTTCACTGTAAACTATTTCGCATTTCTTCACATTTTTTGGTGTTTTTTGTATTATTTGTGTAAATAAGTCACCATGGAGCCTACTATGATTAGTGATAACAGCCAACCAAACAGAAAACTGGTTGGGAAGAACTTGTTCGATACTCAAACGGAGCGGCACTCGAACAGCCTTCTGGAATGAATTAAGGTCGCATACCGAAGTTCCACTGTAAATGTAAGCTTTATTTTATATGCAGAATAGTATATACAGTATGCAGCATTATTATTATTACTACATTCATACAGTGCCAGGGCAATGGGAAGCAATCAGTTTCCTGCCAAGGAAAGGGAGTAGCAGCTCCAATTCTTTAGCTCAAGAGCCTTTCACCTACATCATAACACCTCCTTGAAGGGAATAATACAATAGTGATACTGTAAGCTTTATCACACATAACAAATATAATTATATACCTTAGTAGCTCTTCTAATATCCCAAACAAGGACACGCTCACAAGCAGGAACTGCCACATACTTTGCTGTCTGGCTGAACCTAGTGACAAACCGCACACATCTGCCGGTGCCAACCAGTCCAAATACTGACCCAGGCACATAACGCAGGTACTGAGTTGTTTTGACCATGATGGTAAAGCCTTATGAAAAAATCTTATACTACCTGAAAAAAAATTGATAAAAATGAAATTAAAACAGTAGTTAAATAGAGCAATGATAACATATACTGCTGTTACAGAAATGGGTAAAAGTACACAATATCTACTCAGCAGACATCAGCCATTAATTGTAGTTTGAACTGTACAATATTAAATTTGTTTTTCTGTAGAGATAATATTTTGTTGTGTACATAGTGGCATACATTGGTTGTACATGTTGCAAAAAGTAGACAAATGCCCAAGTTCTGCTGAGTAGTACAGCCTCTCCTCAATAGTACTGCCTCTCCTCACTAATGACAGAGTTCCATTCCTAAGACCACGTTGGTAAACGGAGTCGTCGCTAAGTGAGGAGCATACTATAATGGTAGTGGGTTTGTGTCAACCAGCTCTGATATTGTTTTAATAACACCTTTGCACCATTTATAACATATCTGGTATATTTTTAACCCTTTGGGGGTCGCCAGCCCCTCTCAGAGACTTGTTCTCATGGTCGCCAAAATTTAAAAAAAAAAAATTATTTTTTTCTTATGAAAATATAGAAAATCTTTTCCCGATCATAATGACACCAAAAGTATGAAATTTGATGGAAAACTTACGGAATTATGCTCTTGGGAAGTTAGCGGTCTAGACGATGTTTACGCATCGGCGATTTTGCCCACTTTGAGCCCTATTTTCGCCTAATTCCAGTGTACTAGTCTACAAAAATCATAAATATTTTGCTAGAACTCCTTTTTTTCTATTGAATGAGTACAAGAAACCACCCATTTACAGAATTTCAACTATCCAATCAATAAAGTGGTCAGAATTTAGCAATTTTGCCAATTTCACACAAATTTCAAAAGATGCCAATTTCCAAATAGGGTCCAGAATAAACAAGAAAGACATTCCTGGCACTAAAATAACATTTCCTCTGTTCATTAGTCATGTCCCTAGGCCCCTCTTACATTTCTTTTGCTTTCCACTTTGATTTTTTATTCTCACAAAAAAATTAAGATTTACTGTTATGCAGACTACTGCATTAGTGTAGAAATGGTATAAATAATAGCAGCGCACTTGTGAAAGAATATTAGACTCACCAGTTGACGTGTATTGGACGCTTAGCATGATTTGTTTACTTTTGAACTTTAGTAAAAATCGAACATTTCTGCTACTTTGAGCTCAATTTCAAGGTACTTTTCATTGTAAAACCAGTCAAAATCATCTCAATTTCTGTAATGTCTTCCATTCTATACAAGGAGACCAGGAAAACTAGAATACAACAATAAATACCATACAAAAATACAGTGCAAAGTCGCTGTTTTAAACCAAAAACACGGTCAAAGTTTTTTTTTCTCATTATGAACTGTTTGCTGCAGGATTTTTTTTATACTGTGCACACTGACCACATAGACCCATTCTTTCATATGTAGGCCTACCAGCTTTCTCTTGCTAGATTTGAGGGTGCTAGAATTTATGAGTATACTAGTACGTCAAAAACCCTGGTGTATAAGCCGTACTAGTACAGCCGAAACCCCGAAAGGGTTAAATGTTTATACAGAAGTGTTCTGCATACATATTGCAATAAACAGAATAGAAGAAATCAGCTTTAACCCTTTGACTGTCGCAACCCCAAATCCTGAGGCGTCTCCCGGTGTCGTAAAATATTTGAAAAAAAAAAAAAAAATTTCCTTTTGAAATGATAGAGAATCTTTTCCCGATGGTAATGACACCAAAAGTAACAAATTTTATGGAAAACTTATGGAATTAAGCTGTTGCGAAGTTAGCGTCCTCAGCGATATTTACGAATCTGCCATTTCGCCCATTTTGAGCCCTATTTTCAGCTAATTCCATTGTTCCAGTCGACCAAACTCATAGCTATTTCTTTAGAACTCCATTTGTTCTATCCACTGAGTACAAGAAACTGCCCATTTATCGATTTCAACTACCCAATAAAGTGGTCAGAATTTGGCAATTTGCCCAATTTCATGCAAATTAAATAATATGCCAATTTCAAAATAGGGTCCAGAATGAACAATGCACACATTCCTGGCTCTAAAATAAAACTTTCTTTGTTCATCAGTCACATCTCCAGGCCCCTCTGATATTATTCTTGCTTTCTATTTTGAATTTTTATTCAAACAAAAAATAGAAGATTTACTTTTATGTAGATTACTGCAATATTGTAATAATTGTATAAATAACATCATCCCATTCATGACTGCATGTTAGAATGGCTAGCTGGACATTTATTGGACAATGAACATCAAAAATCAAACATTTCCCCTACTTCGAGCTCCATTTCAAGGTCTTTTTGTAGTAAAACCAATCAAAAATCACCTCCATTTCTATAATATGTTTTCCATTCTATCAAATGTGACTATGAGAATATAACCATGAAAACTATACAAAAATACACCTCAAAGTTGGGGTTTTAGTCCAAAAACAGGGTCGGATTTTTTTTTTCTCATTATGCACTGCGTGCAGCAGGATTTTTTTTATACTGCACACACTGACCACACAGACCCATTTTCTCACATGTGGGCCTACCAGCTTTCTCCTGCTTGATTTGAATCCGCTAGAATTATTGAGTATATATACGTCAAACACATTGGCTCATAAGATGTATATATACGACCGAAACAATCAAAGGGTTAACATACATTATTTAGGTATGCATACTGGTCAGAGAGACTGTCTTAAGTTTGAGTCATTAGTAAACAAGTATGTCACTAAGTGAGCAGAGGCTGTAGTTGTAAACTTTAGCCCAAAAATGCTAATACAGTACTGTATAGTTTGTTTTACTATTCTTACAGAATAGATTTTGGTTACAATGTATAAATGGTCAAACAAATGTGGCATGATTTATATATTTTAATATGCAAGCAAGTTCATTTGGATAGAATTACACAATTTTGGATGATTACAATTGTTTTATGTGATAATTTATATGTACACTACACAAATAACCTGCACACAGGAGAAAAGTGATGATAACATTTTGGTCCAACTTGGACTAATTTGGTCCAAGTAGGACCGAAATGTCATCATAGCTTCTCTCTCCTATGTGCAGGTTATTTGTGTATTGTTCCAGTCATGGTACTGTGTCTTCTTGTTCTTTTCTCTATATGCACATTAGCTAGGACAACCCCCCAAAAAAGTCAGTGGCTTATTTTCACTGGGTACTTCTAATACCTAAATACATGTACAGTACATGTATTAGCAGCCTATGTATTAGTTACAACAAAAAACAGACATGATTATTAACCCTTTGAGGGTCCATGCCGTAGATCTTCGGCTATACGTTGAGGGTCCAAACCGTAGATCTACGCCATGAGCTCAGCTCACTCTGATAAGCTGTGAGTAATAAATTTGGGCCTAGATATGAGAGAATACATCTATGTGGTATGTGTGCACCACATAAAACAAATCCTGCAGCACACAGTGCATAATGAGAGAAAACAAAATGAGACCGTAATTTTCGATTAAAACAGTGACTTTGCACCGTTTTTTCGTATGTTTTTTATAGTTGTACAGTGGAACCTCTACTTGTGAGTTTAATCCATTCCATGGCCTTGCTCGCAACTGGATTTGCTCGTTTGCAGAGTCAATTTTCCTCATTTAAATTAACTGAAATGCAATTACATAATCCGTTCCAGTGGAATTCTGTGCGTACTTCAATAATTTCGCTAATATCAACTCTACGGGTTATTTATCTATCTCACTTCATCTAATATGACATAATAAACAAAATAAATAACATAGAAACCTGGTATATACTCTAAAATTAATAAAATATGTCATTCATGTAGTGGTATGGGCGGTGTCAACAGTGGAGGAGAGTTTGTCTGGACACCGGGCAAAATACTTCATGAATAATTTTGCTAATATCATCTATACGGCTTATTTATCTATCACAGTTCATCTAGTATGACATAACAAACAATATGAATAACATAGAAACATGATATATATACTCTAGAATGAATAAAATATGTCATTCATGTAGTGGTATGGGCAGTGTCGGCGGTGGACGAGAGTTTGTCTGGAAATCGGGCAAAATACTTCATGAATAATTTCACTAATATCATCTATACGGCTTATTTATATACCACAGCTCATCTAATATGACATAACAGACAATATAAATAACATAGAAACACAATATATACTCTAGAATGAATAAAATATGTCATTATGTAACAGGTGGAGGCGGCCACAGCCGTTCCCTCTTTGATGTGGTAAACACTGCCATCTAGTGACGGCCTTTTGAAGCCGTCTATTATTATAATTATTATATGTAGTACATTATTATTATATATGTAGTATTATTATACATATTATATTATTATTATTATTATTTTTATTGTATTATACTATTATTATTATTATTATTATTATATGTATTGTTATTATTCATATTATTATTATACATATTATTATTATTATACAAATTATTTGTAATTTTTATTCACACAAAAAATATAAGATTTACCGTTATTCCTTATTGCAATAATTGTATAAATATGTCAAACCATTCACGACTGCATATTGGAATGGACAGTGACGTTATTTGTTTACACTGAAACAGCCAAGCAATGGACCATTTCTCCTAGGTTGAGCTCAATTTCAAGGCACTTTTCGTTGTGAAAGCAATCAAAATCATATCTATTTCTGTAATATATCTTCCATTCTATCAAATGAGACCAAAAAAACGAGAATACAACCATAAAAACCATTCGAAATTACCACTAAGGGGTGGCTAATTGCTGAGAAGTGAACTCCATTATTTATGCTTAGATTTCTTTCATTTTTGGTGTACGTTAAGAAGCATCTTTCCATCATACATTGCCCAAGTTTCAATAAGATAGTCCAACAAACAAATGAGATACAATTCCCAAGATCAAGAGCAAGAGCCCCTCACCAGTGTCAAGGAACCTACCTTGAGGTCTGCTCGCTTGTGGAAATTTTGCTCGCGTATGGAAGCAAACAACTGACCCATCGACTGATCGTATTTGGAAAAACTCGCACGTGGACACGCTCACAAGTAGAGGTTCCACTGTATTTGCAATTTCTTGGTCTCATTTGATAGAATGGAAGATATATTACAGAAATAGAGATGATTTTGATTGGATTTAATAATGGAAATGGGTTGCAATTTTTATTTTATTATCACACTGGCCGATTCCCACCAAGGCAGGATAGCCCGAAAAAGAAAAACTTTCACCATCATTCACTCCATCACTGTCTTGCTAGAAGGGTGCTTTACACTAGTTTTTAAGCTGCAACATTAACACCCCTCCTTCAGAGTGCAGGCACTGTACAGTGGACCCCCGGTTAACGATATTTTTTCACTCCAGAAGTATGTTCAGGTGCCAGTACTGACCGAATTTGTTCCCATAAGAAATATTGTGAAATAGATTAGTCCATTTCAGACCCCCAAACATACACGTACAAATGCACTTACATAAATACACTTACATAATTGGTCGCATTCGGAGGTAATCGTTATGCGGGGGTCCACTGTACTTCCCATCTCCAGGACTCAGTCCGGCCTGCCGGTTTCCCTGAATCCCTTCATAAATGTTACTTTGCTCACACTCCAACAGCACGTCAAGTATTAAAAACCATTTGTCTCCATTCACTCCTATCATGCCTGCTGGAAGTCCAAGCCCCTCGCACACAAAACCTCCTTTACCCCCTCCCTCCAACCTTTCCTAGGCCGACCCCTACTCCGCCTTCCTTCCACTACAGACTGATACACTCTTGAAGTCATTCTGTTTCGCTCCATTCTCTCTACATGTCCAAACCACCTCAACAACCCTTCCTCAGCCCTCTGGACAACAGTTTTGGTAATCCCGCACCTCCTCCTAACTTCCAAACTACGAATTCTCTGCATTATATTCACACCACACATTGCCCTCAGACATGACATCTCCACTGCCTCCAGCCTTCTCCTCGCTGCAATATTCATCACCCATGCTTCACACCCATATAAGAGCGTTGGTAAAACTATACTCTCATACATTCCCCTCTTTGCCTCCAAGGACAAAGTTCTTTGTCTCCACAGACTCCTAAGTGCACCACTCACCCTTTTCCCCTCATCAATTCTATGATTCACCTCATCTTTCATAGACCCATCCGCTGACACGTCCACTCCCAAATATCTGAATACATTCACCTCCTCCATACTCTCTCCCTCCAATCTGATATCCAGTCTTTCATCACCTAATCTTTTTGTTATCCTCATAACCTTACTCTTTCCTGTATTCACTTTTAATTTTCTTCTTTTGCACACCCTACCAAATTCATCCACCAATCTCTGCAACTTCTCTTCACAGTGTCATCAGCAAAGAGCAACTGTGACAACTCCCACTTTGTGTGTGATTCTTTATCTTTTAACTCCACGCCTCTTGCCAAGACCCTCGCATTTACTTCTCTTACAACCCCATCTATAAATATATTAAACAACCACGCTGACATCACACATCCTTGTCTAAGCCCTACTTTTACTGGGAAATAATTTCCCTCTTTCCTACATACTCTAACTTGAGCCTCACTATCCTCGTAAAAACTCTTCACTGCTTTCAGTAACCTACCTCCTACACCATACACCTGCAACATCTGCCACATTGCCCCCCTATCCACCCTGTCACACGCCTTTTCCAAATCCATAAATGCCACAAAGACCTCTTTAGCCTTATCTAAATACTGTTCACTTATATGTTTCACTGTAAACACCTGGTCCACACACCCCCTACCTTTCCTAAGGCCTCCTTGTTCATCTGCTACCCTATTCTCCATCTTACTCTTAATTCTTTCAATAATAACTCTACCATACACTTTACCAGGTATACTCAACAGACTTATCCCCCTATAATTTTTGCACTCAGCGCTCAGGTTCACGCGCGCGGAGCAAAAAACAATTCGAAAAAATATGAAAATGGAGTTATTGTTACCAAAAAATAGCTGAACTTTCTGGCTACACTCTGGTATAATTATTATCCTTGTACGATGTTTCTAAAAGGAATTACAGCCATTTATAACAGGCATGGTGACAGCGCTGACGCGTCATACTGTGTAAGAAGCGCTGACGCGGCTTTGTTTACGTTTTTCCCCCTTGTTATTTTTATCGTTTTCTTATATCTTTATGTCTAATATAATACAAATTCACTGTCTGAGATCATGCCCGAGCGGGTGGAGCTATATGGTCAAGTAACCAGTCAGGTACCCTGGGTATAGTACCCAAAATGGCCGACACCTCCAGCCAACAAAATATTCCATAAATATTCCATACCCACGCTAATATCAATTATAAGGCTTATTTATCTATCACAATTGATCTATTATGACATAATGCAATATAATACGTAATAGCATATAAACATAAAAAGCACACCGTAAAAAATAATATATAGCATAATATGATGCCCAAGAGGGAAAAATTTCTATCGGTGTATCCTCTGAAGTTTCGTTATCTCTTACAAGTGATGAGAGAAAACGAATTTACAATGGTTAACTGTAATAAACACTCGTAGGTCACGCAAAAAGTGTAAAATAAAGCGAATTTTTTGGGGAAAAAAATTATTTCCCAGGCAGCTGGGGTGCCGCGCGCTTCGGCCTATATCTCGAAAGTAACTTATTTACCTATTTAGGGGCACTCCATCTTTATTTATGATTGAATTGACTTGATTTTCACAACAAACATAGGAGAATGATTGCTTTACAAGGTGGAGTGTACCTTTCTGAACTATCCCAAATATTTTTAGATTTATGTGGGCAACAAGACCGACATCTTCCAATATGTCAAAAAAGTTATGAAACTTATTTTTTTTTAGCATGAAGATAAGGTTTATTTTAGAATAGGTACACTTACAGTGATGGAATTAGAGGTGTTTTATCAGCAGCAAGTGTCAAAACCACTTTTCCAAGTACCACTGAGAAGGACTCCCCTGCCAAATGCAATTTTTCGTAAATTTTGCATATTTCATTTCCTTTTTGGCCGATATGATTGAAACTTCAGCACAGGATATTTGATATAAGCTTCTAATAGTACACCAAAAATGAACATAATCGGTTGAAAAATAAAGAAGTCGATATGTTACTCCTGTGCGCTCCCTTATCCCCCTATAATTTTTGCACTCTCTTTTGTCCCCTTTGCCTTTATACAAAGGAACTATGCATGCTCTCTGCCAATCCCTAGGTACCTTACCCTCTTCCATACATTTATTAAATAATTGCACCAACCACTCCAAAACTATATCCCCACCTGCTTTTAACATTTCTATCTTTATCCCACCAATCCCGGCTGCCTTACCCCCTTTCATTTTACCTACTGCCCTCACGAACTTCCCCCACACTCACAACTGGCTCTTCCTCACTCCTACAAGATATTATTCCTCCTTGCCCTATACACGAAATCACAGCTTCCCTATCTTCATCAACATTTAACAATTCCTCAAAATATTCCCTCCATCTTCCCAATACCTCTAACACTCCATTTAATAACTCTCCTCTCCTATTTTTAACTGACAAATCCATTTGTTCTCTAGGCTTCCTTAACTTGTTAATCTCACTCCAAAACTTTTTCTTATTTTCAACAAAATTTGTTGATAACATCTCACCCACTCTCTCATTTGCTCTCTTTTTACATTGCTTCACCACTCTCTTAACCTCTCTCTTTTTCTCCATATACTCTTCCCTCCTTGCATCACTTCTACTTTGTAAAAACTTCTCATATGCTAACTTTTTCTCCCTTACTACTCTCTTTACATCATCATTCCACCAATCGCTCCTCTTCCCTCCCGCACCCACTTTCCTGTAACCACAAACTTCTGCTGAACACTCTAACACTACATTTTTAAACCTACCCCATACCTCTTCGACCCCATTGCCTATGCTCTCATTAGCCCATCTATCCTCCAATAGCTGTTTTTATCTTACCCTAACTGCCTCCTCTTTTAGTTTATAAACCTTCACCTCTCTCTTCCCTGATGCTTCTATTCTCCTTTTATCCCATCTACCTTTTACTCTCAGTGTAGCTACAACTAGAAAGTGATCTGATATATCTGTGGCCCCTCTATAAACATGTACATCCTGAAGTCTACTCAACAGTCTTTTATCTACCAATACATAATCTAACTGAGTTCAAAATAGCAGAAATGTTAAATTTTTGTCGATGTTCAAGAGTAAACAAATGATCCCACACATCTAATACACGCCAGCTGGTGGGTCTAATATACGTTCACAAATGTGATGATATTATTTATACAATTACGTATTACAGTACTGCATAACAACAAATCTTCTATTTTTTGGTTTGAATAAAAATTCATTATGTGAATAAAAAATCAAAATGGAATTCATTTGTAAAGCCTGAAAACATAACTAATGAACCGAGGAAATGTTAGCTTAGGTCCAGGAATGCCTGCATTGTTTATTCTGGACCCTATTTTGAAATTAGAATATTTTGAACTTTGCATTAAATTGGCCAAATTACCAATTTCCGATCACTTTACTTTGTAGTTGAAACAGTTGACTTGGTGATTTCTTGTGCTCAATCGATAGAATAGAAGTAATAGTAATGAAATAGCTAAGAATTTGGTTGACTGGAATAATGTAATTGGCCTAAAATGGGAGTCAAAGTCGGCAAAATCGTTGATGCGTAAATATTGCTAACACATCAAAATTCACGAGAGCATAATTTCGTCAATTTTCCATCAAATTTTGTACTTTTTGTTTTATTACCTTCAGAAAAAGATTTTCTACCATATCATAAGAAAAAATAAAATGATTTTTTTGAAAATTCTTGGACACTGGTGTGCACTTTGAAATTTGGCCTTTGGACCCTGAAAGGGTTAACAATAAAAGCAAAATAAACTGAGAAAATGCCTATATAAGAAAAGGGTAAAGTTATTTGCAATAATGAAAGTTGAAATTTAACAATGGTACTCCTACCAAACTTGACTTAAATACAACGTATAAATACTTTTTTAATCTTTAATATTTTATCAAATTAAGTGTTAAACTCGATAGGTATATACAGAATACAATATACAGAACCAGAGAGATGTACCCTTCAACATTTGTGAAGATTATGTTGTATTTTCTGGATAAGAATGCAAATGGGCACTGACACCCTACTACAATTATTACATTCATGGGGAAGTACCTAGAGAGATCATACAGTACCTAAGGAAAAGGAGGTAACCAAATTTGGTCTGAGGTAGAGGAACGTAGTCCAAAATCTTTTGATCGAGAGCCATTCACTAGCACTCACATCCCTTCTCTAGTGAAGGAATTAAGATATGTTCATATTTTTAACCCGTAGGATTAGCTACCCAGGATAACCTAATAAAGTTAGTGCATCACCAGGGACTGTCTGTCTTAATTCCACTGGGATCCTTTAATCTTGTCCTCCAGGATGAGACCTACACCTGTTGACCAACAATAGGTACTTACTTGCTGCTAGGTGAACAGGGACCGCAGGTGTATGGAAACATACCCAACGTTTCCACCCATGCCAGGGATCAAACCATGTGCACTCAGTATGTGAATTGACTAACTCCTTATATTTCAATATTGCAAAGAAGTGTAACTTTTACATTCAAAAGGAAGCACTAGCTAATATTGTAGGGGTCATGCAGTGGCTAAGGACAATCAATCAATTTATTTCCACAATAAATTGTTGTACAAAATTGGATGACATTACATCTCTTACATGGAAAGCCCCTTAAGTATACAGAGTATTTTGGGAAAGCTTGAGCCTAACTTACAGCTAGAAGGACTAGAGTATTTTATATATATGTATAGAAGACAATAATGATTTTCAAAATAAAAAGATTACATGAATCTTAAGCAAATATATATGAGAGAAAAAATCATAACACCTAGATTTTACTATATTAAGATTATTCTGCCAATTCAGTATAAAAATCTAATAAAGATTACAAGAGTGAAACTAGTTACCAGTATTATTACAGAATGTAACGAGATAGTATTTTACGTGTATGTGTATAAGACATCGAAATCAAAACTGAAATGTTTATTTCTCTATAAAGATTACAATGTGGGGTTTACATATTGTGAAATATTAATTACAATGTGTGGTTTACATATTATAAAATATTAATTGCAAAGAAGGCCACTAGCATGCCTAGGCATTTTGGGCAGACTAATCCTAATTCTTACTTTATATCGACAAAGGTTATGGAGCATACTGATATTAAAGTTAAATAACTGTAGTGATTAAATCGATTTACAATAGTGAGGAAGTTCAAAACATTTAAGAATATAACAATTTGTAAATTTAGTAATGAGAATGGTTTTTTGCATGATATACAGTTTCTATTAAAGCTTCTATATTGGAGTATTTCAGGCAAACTTATGACTAGCTATATTCAGAAATTTATGTTTACAGTCATTTTTGAGAGTGTAAGTGTAAATTAGGGGGAATCACAGATATCGAGAGTAAGTCTATTTGTTTTGGATGTGTGCATGATACAAGTAAGAGAATAGGTGGTTTTCATGTAGTCAGCTGACGGTGGGGGAGGTGTTAGAGAGATAAGATGTTTTTTAACAGCAGTTTTGAAAATGGTGGTTGAGTCGCATAACGCATTACTAGAGTTTTCAGGCAGGGAGTTCCAGATTTTAGGCCCTTTTATGTACACTGAATTTTTGTATAGATTTAGTCGAACACGGGGAATATCATAGAGATTTTTGTGTCTGGTATTGTGCCTATGGGTTTTGTCACAACTATCAAGAAAGTGTTTTAGTTCAGGGTTATGTATTGTAATTTATGGTTCTGTAAATGTAGGTTGCACAGTAGTAAGTGTGGATGTTCTGTACAGTGAGTAAGTTTAGATCTTTGAAGAGTGGGGGGGGGGATGGGGTTTGCCTAGAATTGGATTGCATGATAATTCTTACCATGGCTTTTTGTTGGATTATTGGCTTTAGGTGGGTTGCTGCTGTTGATCCCCAAGTACTATTGACATAGGTGAGGTAGGGATAGATGAGTGAATAGTATTGTGTGAGTAGGGCTGATTGTGGTATGTAGTAATGCATCCTAGAGAGGATCCCAACTGTTTTGGATACTTTTTTGTTATGTGTTGGATATGGGTGCTAAATTTCAGGTTGCTGTCGAGATGTAGGCCCAGGAATTTGCCCTCATTATGTTTAGCAATAAGAGTGTTGTCAATCATAATGTTCAGTTGTGTAACACCTGCTCTGTTACCAAACATAATACAGGTTTTGTCAAAACTACGTGTAAGTTTATTGGCAGTCATCCAGGTTGATATTTTTAGTAGCTCTTTATTAACAATGGTGTTGAGTGATGCAAGATTTGGGTGGGAGATGACATAAGTAGAGTCATCAGCAAAGAGAACTGGTTTCATGTGTTGTGATATGTTGGGAAGATCATTGATGTATAAGAGGAAGAGTAGAGGACCAAGGACACTTACCTGTGGCACTCCAGTATCAATTGGTCATGTTGATGAGGTTGTGTCCTTAACCCTTTGAGGGTCGCCAGGCCCTCTCACAGACTTATTCTCAGGGTCGCCAAAATTTCAAAAAAAAAAAAATTATTTTTTCTTGCGAAAAGATAGAGAATCTTTTCCCGATCATAATGACACCAAAAGTACGAAATTTGATCGAAAATTTACGGAATTATGCTCTCGCAAAGTTAGGGGTTTCGACGATGTTTACGCATCGGATATTTTGCCCACTTTGAGCCCTATTTTCGGCCAATTCCAGTGTACTAGTCGACAAAAATCATAACTATTTTGCTAGAACTCCGTTTTTTCTATTGAATGAGTACAAGAAACCACCCATTAACCGATTTCAACTATCCAATAAAGTGGTCAGAATTTAGCAATTTTGCCAATTTCACACAAATTTCAAATGATGCCAATTTCCAAATAGGGTCCAGAATAAACAAGAAAGACATTCCTGGCACTAAAATAACATTTCCTCTGTTCATTAGTCACATCCCCATGCCCCTCTTACATTTATTTTGCTTTCCACTTTGAATTTTTATTCTCACAAAAAATAGATTCACCAGTTGACGTGTATTGGACGCGTGGCATGATTTGTTTACTTTTAAACTTTGGCAAAAATCGAACATTTCTGCTACTTTGAGCTCAATTTCAAGGTATACTTTCATTGTGAAACCAATCAAAATGATCTCAATTTCTGTAATATGTCTTCCATTCTATAAAATAAGACCAGGAAAACTAGAATACAACCATAAATACCATATGAAAATACAGTGCAAAGTCGCTGTTTTAAACCAAAAACACGGTCAAAGTTTTTTTTTTCTCATTACGCACTGTGTGCTGCAGGATTTTTTTTATACTGCGCACACTGACCACAAAGACCCATTCTTTCATATGTAGGCCTACCAGCTTTCTCTTGCTAGATTTGAGGGCGCTAGAATTTATGCTACTAGTACGTCAAAAACCCTGGCGCGTAAGCCATACTAGTACGTCGGAAACCCCGAAAGGGTTAATGGAGACATATTGATACCTGTTAATAAGGTAGGATTTGAAATATGTAAGTGCATGGCCTCTTATATCATAATGGTCAAGTTTGTGTACTGTATCAAAAGCTTTCCTTAGGTCAATAAAGTCCTAATGGGTATTCCTTATTTTCCAGTGCTGTGTAAAGCAGCTCTAGCATTTTTACAATAGAATCGTTTGTGCTTTCGATTTTTCTGAAGCCAAATTGGCAGGGGTTGAGAATGCTTTGTGCTGTTATAAACGAATATAATCTCTTGTGCACGAGTTTCTCGAAGATTTTGGATAGCAATGGTAAGTCTGATATTGGCCAGTAGTTATTTACATCTGTGGGGTCACCACCTTTGTGTATTGGTGTAACCCTTGCTGTCTTGAGTAGTGTCAGGAAAGTGCTAGTTTCTAGTGATTTGTTAAAAAGTAATGAAATAGCAGGCAAAAGGACATGAGCCGCTCGCTTGTACAATAATGGTGGGACTTGAGACAGATTCCCCGATTTATTTTTAAGTGACTTGATAATCACGGTGACTTCAGTGGGCTCGGTAGGTGCAAGATAGGAGGAGGTTGGGAAATTCCCATCTAAGTAATCACTTGCTCGGGCATTGGTACCCGGGATTTTACTGGTGAGATTTGATCCTATGGCTGAGAAGTCATTTATCTTGTTACTGTATCAATTGGCTGTAGTTCTGTTTCATTCAGTTTAGGTAGGACAACATCCCTAGTTTTTTTTAGTTTGTGGATGTCCATAATCTGAGTGTGTTTTCCAGGTCTTTTTTATATCTCCTCTTGTTTTGGTGAATCTGCTGGAATTGTACAATTGCTTGGCCTTTCTTATTAGTCTGGCCCTCTCCGAGACTCGTTCTCAGGGTCGGCCAAATTTAAAAAAAAAATAATTTTTTTCTCATGAAAAGATAGAGAATCTTTTCCCGATCATAATGACACCAAAAGTATGAAATTTGATGGAAAACTTACGGAATTATGCTCTCGCGAAGTTAGCAGTCTCGGCGATGTTTACGCATCAGCGATTTTGCCCACTGTGAGCCCCATTTTCGGTCAATTCCACTGTACTAGTCGACAAAAAACATGAATATTTCGCTAGAACTCCATTTTTTCTATCGAATGAGTGCAAGAAACCACCCATTTACCAATTTCAACTATCCAGTACAGTGGTCAGAATTTAGCAATTTTGCCAATTTCATACAAATTTCAAAAGATGCCAATTTCCGAATAGGGTCCAGAATAAACAAGAAAGACATTCCTGGCACTAAAATGACATTTCCTCTGTTCATTAGTCACATCTCAAGGCCCCTCTTACATTCTTTTGCTTTCCACTTTGAATTTTTATTCTCACAAAAAATAGAAGATTTACTGTTATGCCGACTACTGCATTAGTGTAAAAAATGGTATAAATAATATTGGCGCACTTATGAAAGAATATTAGACTCACCAGTTGACGTGTATTGGATGCTTGGCACGATTTGTTTACTTTTGAACTTTGGTAAAAATCGAACATTTCTGCTACTTTGAGCTCAATTTCAAGGTACTTTTCATTGTCAAACCAGTCAAAATCATCTCAATTTCTGTAATATGTCTTCCATTCTATAAAATGAGACCAAGAAAACTAGAATACAACAATAAATACCATACGAAAATACAGTGCAAATTCGCTGTTTTATTCCAAAAAAACGGTCAAAGTTTTTTTTTTCTCATTATGCACTGTGTGCTGCAGGATTTTTTTTAAACTGTGCACACTGACCACATAGACCCATTCTTTCATATGTAGGCCTACCAGCTTTCTCCCACTAGATTTGAGGGCGCTAGAATTTAGGCGTACTAGTACATACGTCAAAAACCCTGGGTCGTAAGCCGTACTAGTACGGCCGAAACCCTCAAAGGGTTAAGCCCTGTCTATATTGCTTTTCATACTGATGTTTTGTTTTCATGGGACAATGTTTATTATATGTATGTATTGTGTATACCTGAATAAATTTACTTACTTTACTTACTTACTTACTTACTATATTCTAGGTAATTTATTAAGAAATACAGTGGACCCTCGGTTATCGGCCGTAATCCATTCCAGAAGGTCGGCTGATAACCGAAATGGCCGAAAACCAAATTAATATTTCCCATAAGAATTAATGGAAATACAATTAATCCGTTCCAGAAAAAAATATTTACAAAAAAATAATTTTTTTTAACAATTATGTAAGTTTTACATACCTTTATTGAAGGCTAATGCTGGCTTCTGTAAGATAGGGAAGAGGAAAGAGGGAGGAGTTAGTGTTTAGAAGGGGAATCCCCCTCCATAAAGACTTCAGATAGCAAAGCCTTCTCTGGGGTTGCTTCCCTTCTTTGAATTTTAATGCTACTAGGACCAACTTGAGAGTCACTGGACCCCTGTCTCACAACAAATCTGTCCATAGAGGTCTGTTTCTGGTGTCTCTCTAAGATTTCCCTGAAGTGGGACAGGGTTTTGTCACTGAACATGTTGCAGATATGGCTTGTTTCACCTTGGTCAGGGTGGTGTTTCTCTACAAAAGCTTGCACCCTAGTCCACATTGCACACACCTCTTTAATCTGTAATTTACTGCTACAGTACATTCATTACTAATCTTAAAATATTTGTAGTCTTAATGTAGGGCAAGAGGTGAGTAGTATTTATTTGTAGGAAGTCAGCGTAGGTAGCAGTAGATGTAGGCACAGTACACGTATGTGATCCTCCCCCCCCGGGCTACACTACACAGCTATATTACAATACACAGACATATTTTTACACTACACAGCCATATTATTACCATGTTCACCGAGTTTAATAATTTCTAACAATTACCTTTACATGCCATCATAAACAAAGGGAGAAGTAATGAATAATTCAAGCCAAGAATTGTAAACAAATGCATATGAAGGGCAGTTACTGCACCAGTCGCCAGATTCAGTTTTCTCTATCACAGTTTTCCCTAACGCTGCATCAGAGAAAACGTAATGTTTACTCTCCATCCCACTTTCCACTTGATAACATATAAACATTGCATGTTTATATGCTACATGATATGTAACATGTTTCTTATACAATTTTGAAGAAGATATAATAGATGGATTAATGAAAATGTCTATATTAACGTAAAATAAGACATTAAATGTACGAGTGATTATTATTAAATATACATCACATATAAACATTGCATGTTTTCATATACTATGTAAGGTGTTTCTTTCGGCCCATGGTTGCTTATTTTGCAGTTGTACTCGATCAATAACCCCCAAAAACAATGGATTATAGCAAAATGTTTGGATGAATGAGCAGAAGCTTCCTCACTCGCCCAGAGACAAAGCCAAACTGAATTGCAAGCGGCCCCAGCCGGCAGATGGATGCCTCCCAAATGGCCGATAACCGGGCGCCAAAAAACTGGCCGATAACCGGGCGCCAAAAAACTGGCCGATAACCGAGTTGGCCAATAACTGAACCGGCCAATAACCGGGGGTCCACTGTATGTCTATCCAGTCATCGATACCATTGGCATTGGAGAATTCTGTAGGGCAGTCAACCATCCCTAGCTCTGCTGTGAAGTTACTTATTGAGACCTCATCATGGAGTCTAAAAGAAACTTTGATGTATTCCTGTGGTGCTGTCTGTGATTATCCCTGATTTAACCCTTTGACTTTTTCGGTCATATATATACGTCTTACAAGCCACCATGTTTGAAGTATATACAGTATACTCAAAAATTCTGGCAGCTTTAAATCAAGCAGGAGAAAGCTGGTAGGCCCACATGTGAGAAAATGGGTCTGTGTAGTCAGTGTGCACCATGCAGTGCATAACGAGAAAAAAAAAACTCCGATCGTTTTTTTGGATTAAAACGCCGACTTTGTGGTGCATTTTCCTATAGTTTTATGGGTGTATTCTCGTTTTCTTGGTCTCATTTGATAGAATGGAAAACATAATATAGAAATAGAGGTGATTTTGATTGGTTTTACTATGAAAAGAACCTTGAAATGGAGCTCAAAGTAGGGGAAATGTTTGATTTTTGCAGATGTTCAAAAGTAAACAAATGATGTCATTGTCCAATAAACATCCAACTAGCCATTCTAATGTGCAGTCACAAATGGGTTGACATTATTTATATAATTATTACAATATTGCAGTAGTCTGCATAACCGTAAATCTTCTATTTTTTGTTTGAATAAAAATTCAAAATAGAAAGCAAGAGTAATATCAGAGGGGCCTGGAGATGTGACTGATAAACAAAGAAAATGTTATTTTTGAGCCAGGAGTGTCTGCATTGTTCATTCTGGACCCTATCTTGAAATTGGCATATTTTTTTAATTTGCATGAAATTGGCCAAATTGAAAATTTCTGACCACGTTATTGGGTAGTTGAAATCGGTAAATGGGCAGTTTCTTGTACTCAATCGATAGAACAAATGGAGTTCTAAAGAAATAGCTATGAGTTTGGTCGACTGGAACAATGGAATTAGCTGAAAATAGGGCTCAAAGTGGACAAAATCGCCGATTTGTAAATATCGCTAAGGCCGCTAACTTCGCGAGAGCGTAATTCCTTAAGGTTTCCATCAAATTTCGTTCTTTTGGTGTCATTACCATAAGGAAAAGATTCTCTATCATTTCATGAGAAAATTTTTTTTTTTTTATTATTATTATTATTTTTTGACACGAGAAGACACCTCAGGATTTGGGGTTCAACAGTCAAGGGGTTAAAGGGGGCTAGTATATTGGTCCATATATGGTCAATTATGGTTGCACCTGTCTCAGTCAGCCTGGTTGGTTAGTAATAGTTGGTATGAGAAGCGTGTTGTTCATATTGTTGATGAAATCAGTTACAGGCTGATCATCTGTTAGGCCAAGGTTGATGCTGAAGTTTCCAGCTAAGAGAAGATGGTGCTTGTTCATTTGGTTGTATGTTATTAGTGTCTTTAATTTATTGCTAAAATTTGGGATTTTTGTATGAGGCATTCGGTAAATGGCACTGATTGTCATAGGAGTCTTGAGGTTTTTTGCAGTAAAATTTGCAAAAATATATTCTCCACATTCATCACTATAGCAAGTAGTGTTATAACAAGATAGTTTATTAGAGTAATAGATTGCAATACCACCTCCAGCTTGGTATGGTCTGCAGTTGTGGATTGCTGTGTATCCTGGTAGTGAGTAGATATCTATTGTGTCCTGCTTAAGCCAGGTTTCAGTAAGAATAATACAGGAGAAGGTTGTCTTCAAGGAATCAAGGAGTGCCAGGAGGTTATCATAGTGTTTGCTTAGGGACCTGATATTGTAGTTAAGAACTGTAATATTTTTAGGACATTGTTGGCTTGTGATGCTGTGTAACAGAGGCAGTTGCTATCCATTAAAATTTGATTGGGAGTAAGATTATACGTATAGGTTTAGATCTGGGTCGATGAGATTATTCGTCATTTTGGTTAAATGGTACTTTTTTATATCACGTATAGTGTGTCGAGTTACAGTACTGATATCTGTATTAGGGGGATGTTTGGACAAGTAGATAGCTAATATATGCTGGTAAAGTAGTGTAGAAACTAATAAACATAATGAACTTAGTGTTGACTATGTATTAATCTAAAATGAACTAGAGCATTAACTAGGTATAAACTATTAAGATAAAATTATAAAATAATGTAGCACAAGACTGTGACCTGTAATTGCACTAAAGTTAACATAAGTTGTTTACAATAGATAGTAGAATAATATGTGCACAGTTCTAATTTAAAGACTATGTGAGTTTTTGCAGTGCTATAATTATAAGATGGTAAACAACAGGTATTTATAAACTGTAAATGGGAATATTTGGCAATAACCGACAGTAGAATAAAATGTGCAATTTTAAATTAAAAAGTAAATGGATTTCAGCAGTGATATGATAAGATGGTAAACAACAGATATTAATAACAGATATAAAAGATTGTAAATTGGAATATTTGGCAACAGATTTTAAAAAAAAGTATAAAATAAAATAGGGCAATGATATGGTAAATTACAATTACACAAAAAAGTAGTAGAAATAATAAAGAAAAATTTTGTAGTGATTAAAAATAATTAAGACTACAAGGTAGAGTGGTAAATGAATACAAGAGTGAAATACAAAAGTAGTATTAAGGTATTAGAATTTAACCCTTAAATGGTCCAAACGTATATATACGTTTTTTCAACATCTGAAAGCATGTAAAAAAATGTAGATCTTTTTTTGTTGTTTTACATGTGAAAACATGTAAAAAAACTTTTATCTACATTTTTTTTTTGTTATATTTGAAAATATGTAAAAAAAGGTAGATCTACTTTTGTAGCATTACGAATTTGAACGTCGATCTGTTTGGACCGTTTAAGGGTTAAGGATAATAGACTCAAATTTCATACACATATACAACAAATTTCTAAGAAAATTTCCAAGACTGTAGGCATACTATCGAAGATACGGTACTATGTTCCACAGTCAGCCCTCCTGGCCCTTTATCACTCTCTTATTTACCCCTATCTCACCTATGGAATTTGTGCATGGGGCTCAACAACAATTAACCATCTCAGACCACTAATTACCCAACAAAAGGCTGCAGTTAGAATGATAACAAATTCTCACTACAGGCAGCACACTCCACCAATATTCAATACACTAAACCTACTCACCATACAAAACATCCATACTTATTACTGCACCTATTACATACATAGAACACTTAACTCTGATATTAACCCTCCCCTCAAACATCTCCTTGCCAACCTCAACAGAACACATGACCATAACACAAGGCACAGATCACTCTTTGATGTTCCTCGTGTCCATCTCACACTATGCAAAAACTCAATGCACATAAAAGGCCCTAAAATCTGGAATTCATTACCTGTAAATATAAAAGAAACACTACCTGTTTATAAATTCAAGTCTCTTCTCAAAGATCACTTACTCACCCAAAACCAAATAAATACTGAATAACTGAACCTTATAAATTGTATATCTTAAATGTTTCTCACAATTATATCACATAAATGTTAAACCTAAAACCCAATCTAACTTTATTATTTTTTAAATACACTACCTAACAGAATACTCCATACGACTGAATGTACAACAATGCATGCAACCATATGACCTGTCTTTGTAATACTCACTTGTGCTTTATAGTAATCTGTTTACATTAATGTTTTATCACTGATTTCATCATTGCTTAGTTAATCTTAAGTTAATTTTAAGCCAGCCCATAATGCTATGCATAGTATAAGTGGCTTTGGCATGCTGCTCTTATCTGTATTTTTTTGTACCTCTGTATGTGTGCTCAAATTGTTAATAAATAAATAAATAAATAAATAAATAAATAAATAAATAACAGTATATAACAGTTACAGAGTAGTTCATAATACTATTTGTGGATGGTGGGTATCACATAAATGTTAAACCTAAAACCCAATCTAACTATATTATTTTTAAATACACTACCTAACAGAATACTCCATTCAACTGAATGTACAGCAATGCATGCAACCATATGACCTGTCTTTGTAATACTCATTTGTGCTTTATAGTTATCTGTTTACAATAATGTTTTATCACTGATTTCATCATTGCTTAGTTAATCTTAAGTTAATTTTAAGCCAGCCCGTAATGCTATGCATATAAGTGGCTTTGGCATGCTGCTCTTACCTGTATTTTTTTGTACCTCTGTATGTATGCTCAAATTACTAAATAAAATAAAATAAATAAATAAATTGCACTTTATTCTGAGTCAGTTAAACCAGCCTCACTAAGGAATTTTTTTAGTTCATATTCTGTAGAGATGAAGTACCTCTTCCCAGTGGGTTCTTTCCTAACTGCAATTTTACTGTCCCTCACAAAACACTGATGGATTTTTTGGTTGTGGTGTAATTTTCTTAGTCAATAAAGGAGGTTTTGCCTTGTTTTGGTAAGGCACTCATTAACATATACCTCAGATTTCATAGATATGGATGTTTTTAACAGGCTATTTCTTTGCAAGCTGGTGTTGGATTTTAATAGAACTGTTTTTTCCCAGACTGGTAGTCCATCAGTTTGCAATCTTTGACATCATCACTACGTATGTTTAGGTGAAGGTGGTCCTTGATAAGCTGTAGGGTGGCCTCCATGCATGTCTCTTGGGTGACTGTAGGTGGGAGATGGTTGCTATTAACTACAACAGCATCAGATAGGTAATGTTGGTCATTATGGTCTTGGAAGTTGTTGATGACATCGGAGAGTTGGTAATTAGTTGGTAATTTAGTTTCAGTTGCAATACTTCTGCAAATCTGAATTTTGAGTTGCACACCTTCTGAGTGGTACAACATTATGCCGCAACCCATGCCAGGCAGCACCGAAGTCAACGGAGCTGACAAATGAAGATTTGATGGAGCTGGAAGAGATGCAGCGTAAGGAAGAGCAAGAGGATCAAGATGAAGCTGTTCCTTCTAAAAAGTTTGAGACAAAAATGATGGCCAAGGCATTTTCTTTTATAGAGAGGTCTCTGTATGTTTGAGCTTCAGGACCCCAATATCAAGAGATTCTCAAAGGTTTCAACTGGTGTTAACAATTATATTTCATGCTACCGTCTTATAAATGACGAGAAGAGAAAAACGGTGCAAACTTCCTTAGACAAATTCTTCGGCCCAGTGCCTTCTACCTGAAAAGCCTCTTCGGACGTTACAAAAACCCAGGTGTACAAAACTCTGAGGAAACACTTGATGACGAAGTATATGGGAACAAAAAAGATATCACGAAATAGCGAAATAAAATTAGCAAAATCTAACTTTATTATTTTTTAAATACACTACCTAACAGAATACTCCATACGACTGAATGTACAACAATGCATGCAACCATATGACCTGTCTTTGTAATACTCACTTGTGCTTTATAGTAATCTGTTTACATTAATGTTTTATCACTGATTTCATCATTGCTTAGTTAATCTTAAGTTAATTTTAAGCCAGCCCATAATGCTATGCATAGTATAAGTGGCTTTGGCATGCTGCTCTTATCTGTATTTTTTTGTACCTCTGTATGTGTGCTCAAATTGTTAATAAATAAATAAATAAATAAATAAATAAATAAATATGAGGTGGACGACCCTCTCCCCCAGTAGCCCCACACAAACTCCGGGGTTCAAATCTTCTCCGGTATGGCTTGAAAACATTAGGGACGTGTTTCTCTAAGACACCTGCTGTCCCTGTCCATGTTCACCCATCAGTTTAAAATGGGTACCTGGGTGTTAGTCAACTGGTGTGGGTAGCATCCTGGGATAAAACTGACCTAATTTGCCCGAAGTGCTCAGCATAAAGGGTTTTTCTGTATTGTAGTATGTCACTGATGTCAGCTAGACCTGTATACCTTGTATATGTACTTGTAGTAAATAGATATTATTATTATATTAGATCAAGGGCTCTGGTGGCCTGGTGGTTAAAGCTCTCGCTTCACACAGCGAGGGCTTGGGTTCGATTCCCAGCCAGAGTAGAAACATTGGGCGTGTTTCTTTCCACCTGTTGTCTATGTTCACCCATCAGTAAAATGGGTACCTGGGTGTTAGTCGACTGGTGTGGGTCGCATCCTGGGACACTGACCTAATTTGCCCGAGATGCTCAGCATAACAAGTGGCTTTCTATGTAGTAGTATGTTATTGTTGTCAGCTAGGACTGTATACCTTGTACATGTACCTGTAGTAAATAAAGATTATTATTATTATTATTATTATTCACCTGTACCAAAATACATTTATTTACTTACTATTAAGTAAAGCTTGTGGAGTGACTGAACACAAATGAAGATGCAGCAAGATTATTACAAAAGAAATACAATAATATATTCAGAGTATTCTGTCAAAGGAAGAGAAGGGCAGATCCAATTTCTTGAATCAAAAACCCCCCTTTTTTTTTTATCCTAGGTAACCTACAAATATACCGCTATGTATGATAATTTATGCAACTGTATTTGTGTAACTGTACCTGAATAAGTTAGTTACTCCCAAGGGTGGGGTTCCCAGATAAATTTTCTCTCATTTTAACTTACACATGAAGAAATGTCCAAGATGTGGCACGTGTTCTTGGCGTCTGGTGAACTGAATGTATATTCTCCTTTACGATACACGAAATATGCATTTATTCCTTCTTTATGGTGCCAGCAGTGTGGTTGAGGTCCTCTTCTTCATTAACAAGACGTAAATATTGTGACAGCGTTTAATATTTTGGGATCCAAGCAACCACGTTGACTCGTGTTGCTGGGTGTAAGAGACTGTGTCTCGAGGAGCCGTGTCAACACTACCGTCCTTGATCAATTAGACATGTGCAACACTTGGTAATCTTTATGAAAAAAACGTTTCACCACATGATGCCTTCATTATTTCAATACAAAGAAGAGTGGTGAAGATCAGAAGGAATTTGAGGTAACAAGTCCCTCCCTGGAGTCGATGGTCATCGACTCCAGGCTGAGGGACTCATTATCTCAACTCCTGATCTTCAGTAAGTTTGTTAGGTAAGACACATATGCAACAGTTAGGTATCTTTATTTCGAAACGTTTCGCCTACACAGTAGGCTTCTTCAGTCGAGTACAGCATATGTTGCATATGTGTCTTACCTAACAATCTGTCGGTATTTTATACCATTTTAATATTCATTCTGTCAGACACTGCAACACAAGGGTATCTTGGTACAGACCATCAACTTCGACAACCTCTACTAGTGAGAACGGCTGGGTTTGAGAGGGACCTGCCCTCCCAAAGCAACCTACGTCTCACCTCCTGGCACTATATAAGGCTCCATCCTGTCACTTCAACTTCATATTGTTTCAGACAACGGAACAATGCTCTTCTCCAGACTGAGGGACTGACCACCTCAAAACTTTAAGGGTGATGGACTGATTACATCGTCTTCAAGTATCTTCTGCTTCTATCAACTTTGCTGTACTCGACTGAAGAAGCCTACTGTGTAGGCGAAACGTTTCGAAATAAAGATACCTAACTGTTGCATATGTGTCTTACCTAACAATCTGTCGGTATTTTATACCATTTTAATATTCATTCAGTAAGTTTATTCAGGTATACATAAATACAGTTACATAGATTATCATACATAGCAGCATATATGTAGAGAACCTAGTATAACCAAAAAAAGTGACTTATTTCCATTGGGGTCCTTTTAATACCTTATTATTATACAATGTAGGAGATATCTTATTATTATAGGCCCGGTGGCCTGGTGGCTAAAGCTCCCGTTTCACACACGGAGGGCCCGGGTTCGATTCCCGGCGGGTGGAAACATTTCGACACGTTTCCTTACACCTGTTGTCCTGTTCACCTAGCAGCAAATAGGTACCTGGGTGTTAGTCGACTGGTGTGGGTCGCATCCTGGGGAACAAGATTAAGGACCCCAATGGAAATAAGTTAGACAGTCCTCGATGACGCACTGACTTTCTTGGGTTATCCTGGGTGGCTAACCCTCCGGGGTTAAAAATCCGAACGAAATCTTATCTTATCTTATCTCTTAAAGTAAAAAGAGTTATTTACATGTGTGCTCGCTAAAAAAAAATAAAAAATCATTCTCCTCCCTTTCTTTTTTAGTTTAATATGTTTATTATGCACCCCATCCCCATCCTGTGGGCGGTAGTCAAAAGATTACAGAGGAATATAATGGGTACAGGGACTGGACTCCCAAGTTTTGATAGCTGAGCAAGTTAATTAGAGTACATGAATACAAAAAAAAAATCTTTTACGCTACTAGTACCAGGTTATTCCTGTAGGTAACAAGTATTATAACAACATCCTGTTATTCTCTATAAGGATTACAATGCTGAGTTTACAGAAATTTGGTTATTGTTTGGTTTACATGTAGTAAAATTGTGATTACAGAGTGTACCACTAGAACGCTTAGCATGGCTAGGCATTTCGGGCATACTTAGTTTTATTCTTAATTGTAAAATATTACAAATTATGAGGTAAGTTGGTATTATGGCTAAGTGACTAAATACTAGTTTATGAGTTTAGCAATGTGAATGCTTTTGTTTTGGCACAGTATATAGTTTCAGTATTGGAGTATCACAGGATTCATTATTTTAAGACTGAGATTAATATTTCTGTTTATGGTCAAATGAGTGAGCGAGTGTAAGTGTGAACCACCAGGTGGTATTCGTGTAGTTAGTTGACGGGGTGTATCAGGGAGATAAGATGTTTTCTAATGGTAGTTTTGAAGGTGATGAATGTGTCTGCAGTTCTAGAGTTCTCAGGTAGGGTATTCCAGATTTTAGGGCCTTTGACATACATTGAATTTTTGTAAAGGTTTAGTCGGACACGGGGAATGTCATAGAGATGTTTGTGTCTGGTGTTATGCCTGTGGGTTCTGTCACAACTATCAAGAAAGCGTTTTAGGTCAAGGTTGATATTAGAGTTTAAGGCCCTGTAGATATAGATTGCACAGTAGTAAGTGTGGATGTACTGAACTGGGAGTAAGTTTAGATCTTTGAAGAGTGGGGGGGTGTGCTGCCAGGGATGGGATTTAGTGATTATTCTTACTGCAGCTTTTTGTTGGGTTATTATTGGCTTTAGGTGTGTTGCTGCAGTTGATCCCCAAGCACAAATAGCATAGGTGAGGTATGGATAAATAAGTGAGTGGTATAGTGTGAGAAGGGCATTTTGCGGCACGTAGTATCGTATCTTGGAGAGGATCCCAACCGTTTTGGATACTTTTTTGGCTATATGCTGGATATGGGTGCTGAAATTCAGGTTGTTGTCAAGGTATAAGCCTAGGAATTTTCCCCCATTATTTCTGGTAATTAGAGTGTTGTCAATCTTAATGTTAATTTGTGCATCTCCTGCTCTGCTACCAAACATAATATAGTAAGTTTTGTCAGTGTTAAGCGTAAGTTTATTGGCTGTCATCCAAGTCGATATTTTAATCAGCTCCTCATTCACAATGGTGTTGAGGGTGGCAAGATTAGGGTGAGAGATGACGTAAGTCGTGTCATCAGCAAAGAGAATGGGTTTCAGGTGTTGGGATACGTTTGGAAGGTCATTGATGTATATGAGGAAGAGCAGGGGACCAAGGACACTTCCCTGCGGAACTCCAGTATCAAGTGGCCGTGTTGCTGATGCTGTGTCTTTAATGGTGACGTACTGATACCTATTAGTAATGTAAGATTTGAAATAAGCAAGCGCATGGCCTCTTATACCGTAGTGGTCAAGTTTGTGGAGTAGGATTTGGTGGTTTACTGTGTCAAAAGCTTTTCTTAGGTCAATAAAAATTCCTAGTGGATATTCCTTATTTTCCAATGCTGTGTAAAGCAGATCTAGCATTTTTATGATTGCATCATTAGTGCTTTTATTTTTCCTGAATCCAAACTGGCAGGGGTTGAGTATGTTTTGAGCCGTTATAAATGAATACAGTCTCTTGTACACGAGTTTCTCAAAGATTTTGGATAGCAATGGTAAGTTAGATATTGGCCTATAGTTGTTTAAGTCTGTAGGGTCACCACCTTTATGTATTGGTGTAACCCTTGCCATCTTGAGTAGTTTCGGGAAGGTGCTAGTCTCTATTGACTTGTTAAAAAGTAATGAAATAGCATGCGAAAGGACATGGGCCGCTCGCTTGTACAGTAATGGTGGGACATGAGACAGATTCCCCGAGTTATTTTTAAGTGACTTTATGATCCCAATGACTTCCGTGGGCTCAGTTGGTGCAAGATAGAAGGAATTAGAGGAGTTTCGGGGGTCAATTACCATCTAGGTAGTCCCTCAGGAACTGCTTTAGGTGTTTGTCCAGTGCCAGCTTGAAGACTGCCAGGGGTCTGTTGGTAATCCCCCTTATAGGGGAACAGTCTCGGGCCCCTGACACTTATTGTATGGTCTCTACGTGCTAGTTGGTGCCAAGGCTTTCGTAGTGAGTGATTTTCGTGTGCAATGTGGGATTTTACTGGCGAGATTAGATCCTATGTTTGAGAAGAAGTCGTTTATCTTGTTAGCTGTGTCAGTGGGATGTAGTGGTGTTTCATTAGGTTTAGTTAGGACAATATTCTTGGTTTTTCTCAGTTTGTGGGTCCCTAGAATCTGAGAGAGTGTTTTCCAGGTCTTTTTTTATATCTCCTCTAGTGTCTGTGAATCTACTGGAGTAGTATAGTTGTTTGGCTTTTTTTATTACTTTGGTGAGAGCTGATGAACAGTGTTTAAGAGTATCTTTGTGTATTAAGCCCTGCAAACAGTACACGCTAAAATAAGACTCACTAAGTATTAATCATTTATAGGCACCGCCACGCAAAATGTGACCAAAGAAACACCAAAAGAAAATTTTTACAAAATAAAAAGTACTTGTCATAACCTATTACAACAATAAACAACATACAATGCACAACATCACAAGGTTACTAAAGGTAAAGTTGTAACACATGACTAAAGCCATAACCACCTTTAACACACAATATATATACAACACAAATCATGTCAGTAAAGTAAAAAGACCCTTACTAAAGCTACCATAACAGCTATAAAACAGACACAACACCCGAACATACCCGCTATGACAGGGTACAGAGTATTGATTAAAGTTGTTACATTATAGCCTAACCAATAGGGATTCTGAAGGAACGTATGATTCCTTATACACAATAACCATGGAAAAACAGTATTTTAATATTATTAAAATGTTAGACCATCAAGTACAATAATTCTTGTGCAGAAAACAGAACAACATACATGTAACATAAAATAATAAAATAAAATAAACCCCAATACAAGCTTTCACAATATTATAAAACTCAGCACATCAAAAGGGTTTAAATACCAAACCCTACACAGAAATTAAACCTCCCACATATGTATATAAACCGAAACTCTTGTCCACAAAAAATTTAGGTATAAACCCCATAATAAACATGGTATAGACCCGAGACCTATACATACTCTTAAGAATTACCACAGAACCTCCAACGAACAATTAAAGTTAAACATAATACAAGACAAGTAGTAAGTATAAGGGCCGCTGTATCTTGTCCGTCCCAAATGTACCTCAGAAAAATTTGTTGAAACCAACTTACCATATCTGATTACTTAAACCTGAGATCCTAAGGGCTCGGTATCCTGGCTATTTATTTATTTATTTATTTATTTATTTATTTATTTCCAATTTGTGCACACATACAGAGGTACAAAAAAAATACAGATAAGAGCAGTATGCCAAAGCCACTTATACTATGCATAGCATTACGTGCTGGCTTAAAATTAACTTAAGATTAACTAAGCAATGATTATTATTATTATTATAATCAAAAAGAAGCGCTAAGCCACAAGGACTATACAGCGCTGCTACTAAGCAATGATGAAATCAGTGATAAAACATTAATGTAAACAGATAACTATAAAGCACAAGTGAGTATTACAAAGACAGGTCATATGGTTGCATTCAGTTAGGTAGTGATTCTGTTAGGTAGTGTATTTAAAAAATAATAAGTTAGATTGGGTTTTAGGTTTAGCATTTATGTGATATAATTGTGAGAAACATTTAAGATATACAATTTATAATGTTCAGTTATTCAGTATTTATTTGGTTTTGGGTGAGTAAGTAATCTTTGAGAAGAGACTTGAATTTATAAACAGGTTGTGTTTCTTTTATATTTACAGGTAATGAATTCCAGATTTTAGGGCCTTTTATGTGCATTGAGTTTTTGCATAGTGTGAGATGGACACGAGGAACATCAAAGAGTGATCTGTGCCTTGTGTTATGGTCATGTGTTCTGTTGAGGTTGGCAAGGAGATGTTTGAGGGGAGGGTTAATATCAGAGTTAAGTGTTCTATGTATGTAATAGGTGCAGTAATAAGTATGGATGTTTTGTATGGTGAGTAGGTTTAGTGTATTGAATATTGGTGGAGTGTGCTGCCTGTAGTGAGAATTTGTTATCATTCTAACTGCAGCCTTTTGTTGGGTAATTAGTGGTCTGAGATGGTTAATTGTTGTTGAGCCCCATGCACAAGGAAGATTTCTTACACAGTGAACATAACCATCAGGTTTAGAAAAGTTAACCTTGTAAGCTACTCTTATATCTCATTATGACAAACATTCCCGTGAAACATAGCTTACCATCCATACCAAACTGCCACTACCTTCCTCTTACACACCACAAAATATCCAGCGTCAAACACAACCCCCCCCACCCCCCTTTACATTCCCCCAGAAGGAGACCACCCTTTGCCCATTCTCAGGTACCCTGACAAAGGGAACCCACAGTGAGGTTCCTATAACCTTCCGGAAAACTTTTTTCCCAGGACGCCCCATAAACCAGCATATTCCTACACTTTCTCCTATAGAATCTAGCCGCCAACGCTTTTATCCTCGCATCACCCCTTAATTCCCTCATTCCCCATGAGATATACAGATAATCTACTATGACATACATTATAGCCCGCCCCACGTCCCTAGGCACTCCCCTTACATCTAATAGTAAAGCCCATAAAAGCGGCAAACGTCCCCCCCCCCCAACAATCTGATAACCCCACCCATCCATGATCTCACCCCCTCCAAGGAGGGACAAAAAAAGACCACATGAAACGCCGTTTCAACATCACAAAACTGACAAAAAGCCTCTTCCACCAACCCCATACGTCTTAACACCTCCTTGAAGGCCAGAATCCCCATGATGAAACGGAACACTAATTCTCTTACCCTAGCCGGTATCCTAAACTTACTAAAATCCTTCCAAATAACCCCCCAATCATACGTTGGATGCACGGCTACCCCTTGCAAAATTCCCTGACCTGCAGAGAAATAGCAAGCATCGAACTCAAGCTAAAGGAATCTTATAGGAGTCAGGAATCGCGGGAAGAACTAAAAGCCATAAATGAAATCGAAAGAAACCCAAAGTATTTCTTCTCCTATGCCAAATCAAAGTCGAGAACAACGTCCAGTATTGGGCCCCTACTTAAACAAGATGGGTCCTACACAGATGACAGCAAGGAAATGAGTGAGCTACTCAAGTCCCAATATGACTCAGTTTTTAGCAAGCCGCAAACAAGACTGAGAGTCGAAGATCAAAATGAATTTTTTATGACAGAGCCAAAAAATTTGATTAACACAAGCCTATCCGATGTTATCCTGACGCCAAATGACTTCGAACAGGCGATAAATGACATGCCCATGCACTCTGCCCCAGGGCCAGACTCATCAAGAACTGCAAGAAGTCCCTATCACGAGCCTTTTCCATCCTATGGAGAGGGAGCATGGACACGGGGGTCGTCCCACAGTTACTAAAAACAACAGACATAGCCCCACTCCACAAAGGGGGCAGTAAAGCAACAGCAAAGAACTACAGACCAATAGCACTAACATCCCATATCATAAAAATCTTTGAAAGGGTCCTAAGAAGCAAGATCACCACCCATCTAGAAACCCATCAGTTACACAACCAAGGGCAACATGGGTTTAGAACAGGTCGCTCCTGTCTGTCTCAACTATTGGATCACTACGACAAGGTCCTAAATGCACTAGAAGACAAAAAGAATGCAGATGTAATATATACAGACTTTGCAAAAGCCTTCGACAAGTGTGACCATGGCGTAATAGCGCACAAAATGCGTGCTAAAGGAATAACAGGAAAAGTCGGTCGATGGATCTATAATTTCCTCACTAACAGAACACAGAGAGTAGTCGTCAACAGAGTAAAGTCCGAGGCAGCTACGGTGAAAAGCTCTGTTCCACAAGGCACAGTACTCGCTCCCATCTTGTTCCTCATCCTCATATCCGACATAGACAAGGGTGTCAGCCACAGCACCGTGTCTTCCTTTGCAGATGACACCCGAATCTGCATGACAGTGTCTTCCATTGCAGACACTGCAAGGCTCCAGGTGGACATCAACCAAATCTTTCAGTGGGCTGCAGAAAACAATATGAAGTTCAACGATGAGAAATTTCAATTACTCAGATATGGTAAACATGAGGAAATTAAATCTTCATCAGAGTACAAAACAAATTCTGGCCACAAAATAGAGCGAAACACCAACGTTAAAGACCTGGGAGTGATTATGTCGGAGGATCTCACCTTCAAGGACCATAACATTGTATCAATCGCATCTGCTAGAAAAATGACAGGATGGATAATGAGAATCTTCAAAACTAGGGAGGCCAAGCCCATGATGACACTCTTCAGGTCACTTGTTCTATCTAGGCTGGAATATTGCTGCACACTAACAGCACCTTTCAAGGCAGGTGAAATTGCCGACCTAGAAAATGTACAGAGAACTTTCACGGCGCACATAACGGAGATAAAACACCTCAATTACTGGGAGCGCTTGAGGTTCCTAAACCTGTATTCCCTGGAACGCAGGAGGGAGAGATACATGATTATATACACCTGGAAAATCCTAGAGGGACTAGTACCGAACTTGCACACGAAAATCACTCACTACGAAAGCAAAAGACTTGGCAGACGATGCACCATCCCCCCAATGAAAAGCAGGGGTGTCACTAGCACGTTAAGAGACCATACAATAAGTGTCAGGGGCCCGAGACTGTTCAACTGCCTCCCAGCACACATAAGAGGGATTACCAACAGACCCCTGGCAGTCTTCAAGCTGGCACTGGACAAGCACCTGGAGTTTACCTGGAGAGAGTTTCGGGGGTCAATGCCCCCGCGGCCCGGTCTGTGACCAGGCCTCCTGGTGGATCAGCGCCTGATCAACCAGGCTGTTGCTGCTGGCTGCACGCAAACCAACGTATGAGCCACAGCCCGGCTGATCAGGAACTGACTTTAGGTGCTTGTCCAGTGCCAGCTTGAAGACTGCCAGGGGTCTGTTGGTAATCCCCCTTATGTGTGCTGGGAGGCAGTTGAATAGTCTCGGGCCCCTGACACTTATTGTATGGTCTCTTAACGTGCTAGTGACACCCCTGCTTTTCATTGGGGGGATGGTGCATCGTCTGCCAAGTCTTTTGCTTTCGTAGTGAGTGATTTTCGTGTGCAAGTTCGGTACTAGTCCCTCTAGGATTTTCCAGGTGTATATAATCATGTATCTCTCCCTCCTGCGTTCCAGGGAATACAGGTTTAGAAACCTCAAGCGCTCCCAGTAATTGAGGTGTTTTATCTCCGTTATGCGCGCCGTGAAAGTTCTCTGTACATTTTCTAGGTCGGCAATTTCACCTGCCTTGAAAGGTGCTGTTAGAGTGCAGCAATATTCCAGCCTAGATAGAACAAGTGACCTGAAGAGTGTCATCATGGGCTTGGCCTCCCTAGTTTTGAAGGTTCTCATTATCCATCCTGTCATTTTTCTAGCAGATGCGATTGATACAATGTTATGGTCCTTGAAGGTGAGATCCTCCGACATAATCACTCCCAGGTCTTTGACGTTGGTGTTCCGCTCTATTTTGTGGCCAGAATTTGTTTTGTACTCTGATGAAGATTTAATTTCCTCATGTTTACCATATCTGAGTAATTGAAATTTCTCATCGTTGAACTTCATATTGTTTTCTGCAGCCCACTGAAAGATTTGGTTGATGTCCGCCTGGAGCCTTGCAGTGTCTGCAATGGAAGACACTGTCATGCAGATTCGGGTGTCATCTGCAAAGGAAGACACGGTGCTGTGGCTGACATCCTTGTCTATGTCGGATATGAGGATGAGGAACAAGATGGGAGCTAGTACTGTGCCTTGTGGAACAGAGCTTTTCACCGTAGCTGCCGCGGACTTTACTCTGTTGACGACTACTCTCTGTGTTCTGTTAGTGAGGAAATTATAGATCCATCGACCGACTTTTCCTGTTATTCCTTTAGCGCGCATTTTGTGCGCTATTACGCCATGGTCACACTTGTCGAAGGCTTTTGCAAAGTCTGTATATATTACATCTGCATTCTTTTTGTCTTCTAGTGCATTTAGGACCTTGTCGTAGTGATCCAGTAGTTGAGACAGACAGGAGCGACCTGTTCTAAACCCATGTTGCCCTTGGTTGTGTAACTGATGGGTTTCTAGATGGGTGGTGATCTTGCTTCTTAGGACCCTTTCAAAGATTTTTATGATATGGGATGTTAGTGCTATTGGTCTGTAGTTCTTTGCTGTTGCTTTACTGCCCCCTTTGTGGAGTGGGGCTATGTCTGTTGTTTTTAGTAACTGAGGGACGACCTAAAGTCAGTTCCTGATCAGCCGGGCTGTGGCTCGTACGTTGGTTTGCGTGCAGCCAGCAGCAACAGCCTGGTTGATCAGGCTCTGATCCACCAGGAGGCCTGGTCACAGACCGGGCCGCGGGGGCGTTGACCCCCGGAACTCTCTCCAGGTAAACTCCAGAGGTGGGTAATTGGATAGGGGGATGCTTGGGGTTGGGGTTAGGATGGACAGTGGTTGATAGAATCAGGGTATGTGTAATATGGTATATGGAGGGGATGCAGGCCTGCAGAAGGGTAAATTCGGAGTCTGTCACGGGTAAGGCATTAGGTGGACTGGGAGGTTTAAATGCGAGGGACCTAACTTTACATCAGAGGGTAGTGGTGGTAAATTCACTTGTCTATAGCAAGGTATGGGGGGGGGGAGGCAGAGGTTTTTCCCTTAGAAGTACAGGACATTGTGGAAATGCAGAGGAGGGTGCTAAAGTTTGTGTGGGGATTTGGGAGGGCATGGTTAAGTAAGGAGGTAGTTATGACGGATGTTCAAAGAGGGGGCTTAGATTTGATGCCTTTAGGACAGAGAGTAATGGCTATATATATCAAGCGGAGGTATATTAGGGAAGGGGGTGTGAGGGGAGCTAACATAGGAAAAGTTATGGAGGAGGCACGTAAATGGTGGAGTGGTAAGGACCTGCAGGTTTGTGAAGATATGTTAAGATTTTTATTGACAGTGCAACAGGTGGATAACATCAAAGTGAAAAGGTTGGTGAGAGTTTACCTGGAGTTTACCTGGAGAGAGTTCCGGGGGTCAACGCCCCCGCGGCCCGGTCTGTGACCAGGCCTCCTGGTGGATCAGAGCCTGATCAACCAGGCTGTTGCTGCTGGCTGCACGCAAACCAACGTACGAGCCACAGCCCGGCTGGTCAGGAACCGACTTTAGATGCTTGTCCAGTGCCAGCTTGAAGACTGCCAGGGGTCTGTTGGTAATCCACCTTATGTATGCTGGGAGGTAGTTGAACAATCTCGGGCCCCTGACACTTATTGTATGGTCTCTTAACGTGCTAGTGACACCCCTGCTTTTCATTGGGGGGATGTTGCATCGTCTGCCAAGTCTTTTGCTTTCGTAGTGAGCGATTTTCGTGTGCAAGTTCGGTACTAGTCCCTCTAGGATTTTCCAGGTGTATATAATCATGTATCTCTCCCGCCTGCGTTCCAGGGAATACAGTTTTAGGAACCAAGTCCTAACCGATATAAGCTGGGAAGATATACTAAGCAACACAGACCCCAACTTATGCCTAGAACAGATTAACTCGGTGGCACTCGATGTATGCACAAGGCTTATTCCTCTAAGAAAAAGGAGGAGTAGATGTAAAACAGAAAGAGACAGGCGCTCCCTTTACAGGCGACGGAAAAGAATAACAGAGCGGCTAAAAGAGGTCAATATATCTGAAATGCGTAGGGAGACACTGGTCAGAGAAATAGCAAGCATCGAACTTAAGCTAAAAGAATCCTTTAGGAGTCAGGAATCGCGGGAAGAACTAAAAGCCATAAATGAAATCGAAAGAAACCCAAAGTATTTCTTCTCCTATGCCAAATCAAAATCGAGAACAACGTCCAGTATTGGGCCCCTACTTAAACAAGATGGGTCCTACACAGATGACAGCAAGGAAATGAGGGAGCTACTCAAGTCCCAATATGACTCAGTTTTTAGCAAGCCGCTAACCAGACTGAGAGTCGAAGATCAAAATGAATTTTTTATGACAGAGCCACAAAATTTGATTAACACAAGCCTATCCGATGTTATCCTGACGCCAAATGACTTCGAACAGGCGATAAATGACATGCCCATGTACTCTGCCCCAGGGCCAGACTCATGGAACTCTGTGTTCATCAAGAACTGCAAGAAGCCTCTATCACGAGCCTTTTCCATCCTATGGAGAGGGAGCATGGACACGGGGGTCGTCCCACAGTTACTAAAAACAACAGACATAGCCCCACTCCACAAAGGGGGCAGTAAAGCAACAGCAAATAACTACAGACCAAAAGCACTAACATCCCATATCATAAAAATCCTAGAGGGACTAGTACCGAACTTGCACACGAAAATCACTCACTACGAAAGCAAAAGACTTGGCAGACGATGCACCATCCCCCCAATGAAAAGCAGGGGTGTCACTAGCACGTTAAGAGACCATACAATAAGTGTCAGGGGCCCAAGACTGTTCAACTGCCTCCCAGCACACATAAGGGGGATTACCAACAGACCCCTGGCAGTCTTCAAGCTGGCACTGGACAAGCACCTAAAGTCAGTTCCGGATCAGCCGGGCTGTGGCTCGTACGTTGGTTTGCGTGCAGCCAGCAGTAGCAGCCTGGTTGATCAGGCTCTGATCCACCAGGAGGCCTGGTCACAGACCGGGCCGCGGGGGCGTTGGCCCCCGGAACTCTCTCCAGGTAAACTCCAGGTCCAGGTAATAGAATACTCCATTCTCTTGAATGTACAGTAACTCATCTAATGGCCATATGACCTGTTTCTGCACTACAAATCATTGATTTTATTCGATTTGACCGATTATATTATAAATTATTGTGCTACAAATTTGTACAACTATAAAGCTTCTTATTTGAAATACTCATTTGTTCTTCATGTTTTAATTTATTTACTGTAATTTTACCACTGAATATATCATTGCTTAGTTAATCTTAAGTTAATTTTCAGCCTGCCCATAATGCTCTGCATACAAGGGGCTTTTTGGCATGTACACCCAACCACTATATTTCTTTGTACAACCTTGTATCATGTGTAAATAATAATAAATAAATAAATAAATAAATTTGCCCTTCAAAAAATGCTTCTCTTCAGATATATGAACATGTATATGAAAAAGACAACAGAGCAAAGTTGAGTTTGCAATCAGATTTGTAAGATATAGTTTTCATTTATATTGAGACTACAAAGCATAGTAACTTGAGGACGATGTATTACAATTGCTCATTATTATATATTTAGAAGTTAACGATACATAAATTTTCAGACACTTTCACATCTAAATTATTAAATAATTGAATGAAATAAAGCGCTATGCATTTCAGATAACATTTAATACAATTTTGTTAGAAGTGGTTGTTTTATGGTATATTACTTTAATGTTTATTGTTAAGGTAAAGGTTAGTATAAAAGTGTTGAGGTATGGAAAATGAAAAAAGTATAAGAGCAGCAGCAGGGAAGGAGGTGGAGGTGCGTGTCATAGCTGCTTGACACTGCTGCTGTGAGGGCTGCTGTGGTGCTGTAGCTGCTGTTGTTGCTGTTGTTAACATCAATGTTTATGTAAATACTCTCATAACGTGCAACGCACCTTGTTCCCTGGCAGCTAGTATCTTGGTGCAGCTAGTGAGAGGTAAGTGTGAGAGATGAGTGAGTGAGAGAGGGAGGTGGGCGGGGGTGGTGGAGCTGGGCGTGTCATAGTCACACCCTCACTATACACCCACATGCCCTCAACTCACCCCTACTACCCAGTGGCTAATCCTCTCTAATACACATAAAGGAGAGGGAGAGAGGACCTGCTGGTTTTGTGGGGAGGCAGTGGTGAAGGATGTGTGAGCTCCATTTTGTGGCCGGAGTCCCCGTGGGGGTGTGTCGGGGGAAGCCACCCGGCTACTATAATAACTACCCTTTGATAACCACTTGTACCCTTAAAGGTGGTTCCTGCTTCCTGGTGAAGGGCTCTTCAGTCAAGGAATTAGATTTGTCCTCATCCCTAGATTTAACTCTTCCCCCATTCGCTATATGCTCTGTGACCCATACAGTCTCAGCGCTTCCTCCCAGATGATAATGATAATTGTTGCATGACCTTAGTGGGTTTAGTGCTCAGTTATGATCGTAATAATGATGATAATACTAATAAAGTATTAATTTCTGTAAAACTATGAATTGCCTTGCATTTCCATACATTTATGTGCTTCCAGCATAAAATCTGTTTAAAACTTGCGAATGCAGCAGCGCTGTATAGCCCTTATGGTTTAGCACTTCTTTTTGATTATAATAATAATCTTGGAAATGCATATAATAATAATAATAATGATTTTTTTATTAATACATTGACCATTTCCCACTAAGGCAGGGTGGCCCATAAAAGATAAACTTTCATCATTCATTCCATTGTCTTGCCAGAAGCATACATGCTCTTACACTACAGTTATAAAACTGCAACATTAATGACCCTCCTTCAGAGTGCAGGCACTGTACTTCACATCTCCAGGACTCGAGTCCGGCCTGCCGGTTTCACTGAATCCCTTCATAAATGTTACCATGGTCACACTCCAACAACACGTCAAGTCCTAAAAAACCATTTGTCTCCATTCACTCGTATCAAATATGCTCATGCATGCTTGCTAGAAGTCCAAGCCCCTCGCACACAAAACCTTTACCCCCTCCCTCCAAGTTTTCCTAGACCGATCCCTACCCCACCTTCCCTCTACTACAGATTTATACTGTCATTCTATTTCGTTCCATCCTCTGTACATGTCCGAACCACCTCAATAACCCTTTCTCAGCCCTCTGAATAATAATAATAATAATAATAATAATAATAATAATAATAATAATATATTACATCATAATATAATACATAATAATAATATGTAATATAATGTGTAATAATAATATAATATAATAATAATATAATATAATATAAAATAACAATAATTATAATAATATGCTTAATGCAAATATGGAAATAAGTCACTTTGTTTAACTGTTTTGGCTTCTCTTAGGTAATTTAAGCACATGGTACTATCTATGACAATTGTATTCACTTAAACTTGTGCAACTGTAATTGTGTACCAGTACCTAAATAAACTTACATAAGGACATTGGGTCACGCAGTAGACCTACCGGTTTGTGAGACAGGTCTAGTTCACACCCAGGGTTCTCATTGGGGGCACTTGCCTGACCCATAGCTACCTGTTTGCAGATGCTCCTGTCCCTTTTGTGTAGTTTGTGATGTTCCGCTGACTGGAACATTATTGTATGTTGCCCATGGTTTGGGCCTTTCCACCTTTGTCATGGCTTTTATAGTTGCTGGGGTGCCTTCATGACCTCCAGGTCCTGAAGGCACATAAATAATTTGATGGGATTTTTCACTGATGCTTGTTATTTTAACTTGATATGGCAGTCTTTGTTGTTTGTTCATTGCTTTTATTAATTTTTTTTGTTACTGTAATTTGTATATATTTTTTTTTTGATTAAGTGATGTAGGCAGTCAGTGCTCACTGCAGTGAGAACGTTCAGTGATATTTATGGAGTTTATTCCACTCTTCTTTAAGTGCTACTGTTAAACCAGTGCATCCCTATATCATTTTTAGATTTAAATTTATTGGATTTGTTTTGCTTCGTGATAAGAAAGCCAAGAATTATATTAGCTTTTTTATCATGTGGGAGTTCGAACACGTGGATTGGGTAAAATAATACTCGCGTAGGCTGGTAGTACGTATAATTACAGATAATGTGGGGTGCGCCCGACAGCCTGCCTATCTCTCTGCTCACTCTCGTATGACTGACTGACTGGCCGCCCACAGTACCCATATGTGAGGGGGTCTTTGAATAGTGCTAGGTCAGCACAATATGAGTTCAGACAGTGACTCAGGCAGAGACGGTTGGCAGTGAGTCAACCACCGGTACACTGGTTACTGGTAACTGGTTACTACTACTGAGAGCTCGGCGACGCTAACGTATGTCGTCCCGACATACCTGGAGTTTACCTGGAGAGAGTTTCGGGGGTCAACGCCCCCGCGGCCCGGTCTGTGACCAGGCCTCCTGGTGGATCAGCGCCTGATCAACCAGGCTGTTGCTGCTGGCTGCACGCAAACCAACGTACGAGCCACAGCCCGGCTGATCAGGAACTGACTTTAGGTGCTTGTCCAATGCCAGCTTGAAGACTGCCAGGGGTCTGTTGGTAATCCCCCTTATGTGTGCTGGGAGGCAGTTGAACAGTCTCGGGCCCCTGACACTTATTGTATGGTCTCTTAACGTGCTAGTGACACCCCTGCTTTTCATTGGGGGGATGGTGCATCGTCTGCCAAGTCTTTTGCTTTCGTAGTGAGTGATTTTCGTGTGCAAGTTCGGTACTAGTCCCTCTAGGATTTTCCAGGTGTATATAATCATGTATCTCTCCCTCCTGCGTTCCAGGGAATACAGGTTTAGAAACCTCAAGCGCTCCCAGTAATTGAGGTGTTTTATCTCCGTTATGCGCGCCGTGAAAGTTCTCTGTACATTTTCTAGGTCGGCAATTTCACCTGTCTTGAAAGGTGCTGTTAGAGTGCAGCAATATTCCAGCCTAGATAGAACAAGTGACCTGAAGAGTGTCATCATGGGCTTGGCCTCCCTAGTTTTGAAGGTTCTCATTATCCATCCTGTCATTTTTCTAGCAGATGCAATTGATACAATGTTATGGTCCTTGAAGGTGAGATCCTCCGACATAATCACTCCCAGGTCTTTGACGTTGGTGTTTCGCTCTATTTTGTGGCCAGAATTTGTTTTGTACTCTGATGAAGATTTAATTTCCTCATGTTTACCATATCTGAGTAATTGAAATTTCTCATCGTTGAACTTCATATTGTTTTCTGCAGCCCACTGAAAGATTTGGTTGATGTCCGCCTGGAGCCTTGCAGTGTCTGCAATGGAAGACACTGTCATGCAGATTCGGGTGTCATCTGCAAAGGAAGACACGGTGCTGTGGCTGACATCCTTGTCTATGTCGGATATGAGGATGAGGAACAAGATGGGAGCTAGTACTGTGCCTTGTGGAACAGAGCTTTTCACCGTAGCTGCCTCGGACTTTACTCTGTTGACGACTACTCTCTGTGTTCTGTTAGTGAGGAAATTATAGATCCATCGACCGACTTTTCCTGTTATTCCTTTAGCGCGCATTTTGTGCGCTATTACGCCATGGTCACACTTGTCGAAGGCTTTTGCAAAGTCTGTATATATTACATCTGCATTCTTTTTGTCTTCTAGTGCATTTAGGACCTTGTCGTAGTGATCCAGTAGTTGAGACAGACAGGAGCGACCTGTTCTAAACCCATGTTGCCCTGGGTTGTGTAACTGATGGGTTTCTAGATGGGTGGTGATCTTGCTTCTTAGGACCCTTTCAAAGATTTTTATGATATGGGATGTTAGTGCTATTGGTCTGTAGTTCTTTGCTGTTGCTTTACTGCCCCCTTTGTGGAGTGGGGCTATGTCTGTTGTTTTTAGTAACTGAGGGACGACCCCCGTGTCCATGCTCCCTCTCCATAGGATGGAAAAGGCTCGTGATAGGGGCTTCTTGCAGTTCTTGATGAACACAGAGTTCCATGAGTCTGGCCCTGGGGCAGAGTGCATGGGCATGTCATTTATCGCCTGTTCGAAGTCATTTGGCGTCAGGATAACATCGGATAGGCTTGTGTTAATCAAATTTTGTGGCTCTCTCATAAAAAATTCATTTTGATCTTCGACTCTCAGTCTGGTTAGCGGCTTGCTAAAAACTGAGTCATATTGGGACTTGAGTAGCTCACTCATTTCCTTGTTGTCATCTGTGTAGGACCCATCTTGTTTAAGTAGGGGCCCAATACTGGACGTTGTTCTTGATTTTGATTTGGCATAGGAGAAGAAATACTTTGGGTTTCTTTCGATTTCATTTATGGCTTTTAGTTCTTCCCGCGATTCCTGACTCCTAAAGGATTCTTTTAGCTTAAGTTCGATGCTTGCTATTTCTCTGACCAGTGTCTCCCTGCGCATTTCAGATATATTGACCTCTTTTAGCCGCTCTGTTATTCTTTTCCGTCGCCTGTAAAGGGAGCGCCTGTCTCTTTCTATTTCACATCTACTCCTCCTTTTTCTTAGAGGAATAAGCCTTGTGCATACATCGAGTGCCACCGAGTTAATCTGTTCTAGGCATAAGTTTGGGTCTGTGTTGCTTAGTATATCTTCCCAGCTTATATCGGTTAGGACTTGGTTTACTTGGTCCCACTTTATGTTTTTGTTATTGAAGTTGAATTTGGTGAATGCTCCCTCGTGACTAGTCTCATTTTGTCGGTCTGGGGCTCCACGCATACATGTCTGAACCTCAATTATGTTGTGATCTGAGTATATTGTTTTTGATATGGTGACATTTCTTATCAGATCATCATTGTTAGTGAAGATGAGGTCTAGTGTATTCTCCAGTCTAATAGGCTCTATTATTTGCTGGTTTAAATTGAATTTTGTGCAGAGATTTAAAAGCTCGTGTGAGTGTGAGTTTTCATCAGAGCTGCCTCCTGGTGTTATTACTGCAACAATATTATTTGCTATATTCCTCCATTTTAGGTGCCTTAAGTTGAAATCCCCCAGGAGCAAGATGTTGGGTGCAGGAGCTGGAAGATTTTCCAGACAGTGGTCAATTTTTAACAGCTGTTCCTGGAATTGCTGGGATGTTGCATCCGGAGGCTTGTAGACTACCACAATGACTAGGTTTTGGTTCTCGACCTTTACTGCTAAAACTTCCACTACGTCATTTGAGGCATTAAGCAGTTCTGTGCAAACAAGTGACTCTGCAATGTACAGGCCAACCCCCCCCTTTTGCCTGTTCACTCTGTCACATCTGTATAGGTTGTAACCTGGGATCCATATTTCGTTGTCCAAGTGATCCTTTATGTGGGTCTCAGTGAAAGCCGCGAACATTGCCTTTGCCTCTGCAAGCAGTCCACGGATGAAAGGTATTTTGTTGTTTGTTGCTGGCTTTAGACCCTGTATATTTGCAAAGAAGAATGTTATCGGACTGGTGGTATTGTTGGTACTGGGGGGGGATTTTTTTTCCGGCATTAGTATCTGTATCTGTTGGTTTGGAGTGGAGGCCATCGACTGTGGTTCCACTCCAGGAATGACTGGATTTGGTGTACGATTTCTGCCATTTCCTGCCAGTTTTTTTTCCTTCCTGGCACTAAAAAACCTCTCCCTCTTGAGTGGCTGTGGCTACCCAGGTTTTCCCATGGCCTGGATGTTTTGTATCTTTTTGTCCCCTTTAGATGGTATGCCTGGCAATTTAAGTTATAGCACAGTCTTTCCTGTACTGAAGAGGTACACATTTCAGGGTGAAAAAGCTTACAGGAAGGGAGTTTGCATTTTCCTGTTGTCATATGGGCATGACATTTTCTAGGGTGGTCATAGTTGCATGTCCCATCTGTTTTTCCAGATTTCCCATGCCAGCAGATACCAAGTGCATAGTATGTGCACAGGCTTGGTTTCCGTTTGCCTTGGGTTTCTGTGACTGTATTCCCTGTTGGTGCATGTTTCCCTGTCTTACTCCTATCCTCCCTAGCACCAACAATGGAGCTCCCACCAGTTGTTTTTGGTAATTTATCCTCACTATTGCTATTGGAGTCCTCTTGTTTGCTATTTCCTGCGGTATTTCTAGTTTGCAATATTGGTTTTATCTTATCTTTGACTACACTTGTTTCCCTACAACTAATACAAACTAGAGATGGCAGGTGTACGGCTTGGGCTGATTCTATACAATGTCAAAGTACACAACAATTAAACATTATAACATACATAAGTAGAACATTGGAATGGAAGCTTACGTAACTGAAACTGTAATGCAATACAAGGTATAATATAGCACAACTTAAAACTCAACGTTGAGATTACACAATAGAAGTGATAAAAAAAAATTTGATCGATCGATCTGTATTCATGTGATCTACGGATTCTGAGGGAGGAATATATACAAAGAAAGGTTTAACAGAAAGGCAGATTCGGTGCACTCAAATCTAGACTGTTAACTCTCAGAATGCGGAGAGAACATGAACACAAAAAAAAATTCTTGAATACTGATAAGTTGATACTGTAATTATTCATCTATACAGGTTATTTACATTTAACCCCAACTCTGCTAGGGTGAGATTGACATATGCAGAATGGGTGTCATCTCTGGGAGGATCAAACTCTGTGGCATTGGCTAACTCATGCTGTATTTGAGGCAAATCTGAATTGGAAGTTACAAATGATACTTGAGGATTTCTCAATACCTGTCGTGTACGTAGGGAATAACGACATTCAGGTTGATCGTCTGACTGAGTATCAGAGGAAGAGAGTACAGGATCAGGAGGATTGTTAGTCTGTCACATTAGTCTGGGTTGGAACATCATTATCATCACATACTAACTTCATATGATCTAAATGCGATTCTTTATACTGACCAGTACTAATCTCTCTAACCTTATACTTATTACCAGTGATATGTTCAACTACTCGATAAGGACCAACAAACTTTTGATCAAGCTTCTTCCACTTGTGTTTGTTTAACCTCTCAGACTTGTGTTTGTTTAACCTCTCTGGACGTTTTGTTAAAGTTAATCAGCATAACTCTCGAACCTACTTTGATTTTGGACGGCTTTGCACGAGTGTTTGCGACTCTTGTAAATTCAGCTGTTGATTTATAAAGTGTTTCACGGATTCTTCTAAAAACACTTTGAGCTAAGCTGGTACGAGTTGCTATGAAATCATCAGGGTTGTAATTTGGTTTCGGATTAGAATATAACAACTCATAAGGCAAACGTTTATCTACACCGTACAATGCATAATGTGGAGTGTCACTTATAGAAACATTGTAAGCAGAATTTATAGCACACTGCACATCAGGTATAACTTCATCCCAAGTTTCACTGTTGGGATTGATAGTGGCTCTCAAGACATCAAGTACTTTCTTATTGGTTCGTTCCGCTAACCCATTGCTGGCAGGATGATGAGGAACAATGGTGGATTTAGAGATCTTGTACAAGGTGCACAAATTTTCAAGAATCTCATTAAGAATTCACCTCCATTATCTGTTACTAGTGACTTAGGGGTGGTATGCCTGCAGATAATGCGTTCTTTAAACGCTTTAGCTACTGTCTCGGCAGTCTTATCTGCAATAGGAACTAACTCACAATATCTGGTGAAATGGTCTACCATAACACACAGATGTTTGTTACCTTGGAGGGAACATTGGAAATTAGTTAACAAATCTAGCGCAACTCTTTCCCACGGTTCGCTAGTAGTTGGATATACTTGGATTGGATTAGGACCATTAGCATTACCTTTATGTTGCATGCAGACACTACATTTCTTAACATACTCAGAAATATCAGTTGCCATACGAGGCCAAAAGTATTTCAATCTGGCTTGTTTTACTGAACGATCCATACCAGGGTGTGCAACACCTGGTACATCGTGAACTAGCTGTAAGGCTACATTCACTAGTGACTGTGGAATTACTAACTGGTATACTCTTCTGCTAGGAGTACCCAACTCGGCTGTTCGATACAGTAATTCTTGGTTTTAGACTGCTGCTAGACAGAACTTGAGTCTTTTGCTTTCAGTATAGCTAAAATCTACACTACCCAAGGATTAGAACCTTAAATTTGCTGCAGTAAATTGTATTTGCCACTTCTCCAACCACAGCATGAGTCTATCCAAAGCATCCATTAGTGATATCAGAAATTTGAATGCCTATTTTAGTGTCATTGGCAAGCTTGTTTATGGTGCTGTTTATTCTCTGATCTATTTTGTTAATATGTTGTGAACAAGAGGCCCAGTGTGATCATTGTGGCACACTGTTTATAAAAGCTTACTGTTCTTATTTCTCCCCACTTATGCAAACTGTTGCTTTTCAGTGAACCATACCTCGATTCAAGAGATAATGTCTCCTATACCATATGCTGTTAGTTTCTTTGTCTCTGTGGAACTCCTTTACAAGCCTTATGTTACTGTAGTCCATATGCACAGTATTTTGTTCTTTATCATGGTCTACCACCTCAGTATATTGGTAGAAAAGGTTAATATTAAATTTGTAAGGCAAGAATTTCCTTTTATAAAAGTCTCGTGATTCATTCATTAAATTCTACTTTTTCAACGTGGCTTTGAATTGCTTTTGCAATTAAAGGCTAGGATGTATCTTCTGTTTTATAAATAGGCATCACATTTGTTGTTTTCCATTGAACTAGTTTGTAGTGATTTCTTGAGTTTAGCTAATGGTTTGCTAAGCTCCTCTTTACATTCCTAAAGAACCATTGAATACAGCTCGTTAGGACCCAGGTTTAACTTTTTTAGTTTTCAAGGACCATGTCACTCGGGACTTCAGTATTACGTAATTTATTTGGCTACTGATGTATAATTATTGATTTCTGAGATTTCATTTTTATTTTCAGGTGTACAGAGGGGAAAGTGCTAAGAATGGTAGATATTTGTCACTGACAATAAGCCAACTTGAGTTACATTCATGGGGGCTATCTTTTTTTCTTACACACATCTTATTTGAACAAGCTTAAACCTTAATGACCTGTATTGGTTTAGCTCTTAGTTTTAATTGATTGATTAAATGTTTTTTGTGTGGAGGACTATACAAGACAATTTCAACAATAAAATAGATTTAACCCCTTGACTGTCGCAACCCCCAATTCTGAGGTGTCTCCTGGTGTCTCAAAATCCCCCCCCCCTAAAAAAAAAAAAATTCTTATGAAATGATAGAGAACCTTTTCCCGATTGTAATGACACCAAAAGAACGAAATTTGATGGAAAATTGATGGAATTACGCTCTCGCGAAGTTAGCAACCTCGGCAATATTTACAGATCGGCAATTTCGCCCACTTTGAGCCCTATTTTTGGTTTATTCCATGGTTCCAGTCGACCAAACTCATAGCTATTTCTTTAGAACTCCATTTTTTCTATCGATTGAGTACAAGAAACTACCCATTTTGTCATGTAGGGGGGTATTGGAACGTAACGAATTTTGGGGAATATGGGAGTAAACGTAGGGAGTTGGTAGGCAGGCGAGGTGGTAGGAGAGATGATTAGCTGAGGTAGGTAATGTGAGGTCACTGGTGACTACATCTTCACCTCTCATTACTCTACCCACCACCCTACTCACCCTCTCACTACTTGAAATAAAATAATGAATAAAAGAGCAAATAGAAATACAATAACGGGGACAGTGAATATTACTATTCTACTCACAGTTTATTATTAAATCTTTGTACAATAATATATTTGGGAACAGGAGTACATTATTGTGTTTAGATAAATGGGGTGGTGTGTATAAGCAGCGAGACAGGGAATACAGTCAACTTGACCAAAATGAACATAACTTACAATATAGTTCAGAGGACAGTTCACCACAGGAACTAAGCCACAGGTCTCAAGACCTACACAGCACGAGTACTGCTTCAAACCAGTACTCTGCCCAATGTCTCCAACAGTCTCCTCCCGAGACTTCAGCAGCCTTCTCCAGAGCCCTGCACCCCAGCAGCAGCTCCTCCTGAGCTATGCACACAGCAGCAACTCTGCTCGAAGTCTCCTTCCTCAGTTGTTCCTTGGGCTTATATTGTTCCGAGAGCACCCCCCACAATGGGGTGTGCACCATGTGTTTTGAACCTGACACCGAGGTCTGATGCTGTCCAGAACAAAAGACCTCGGTCTTAAGCTGAAAAGGCGTGGCTGACAGACTTTTGCCAAGGCAAGGTGTGACCATATAATTAGGTCTCCCCAGAGACCTCACAAGCCCAGCTGAACTACATCACAATTTACTGATTTCAACTACCCAATAACGTTGTCAGAAATTTGCAATTTGGCCAATTTCATGAAAATTAAAAAATATAACAATTTGAAAATAAGGTCCAGAATGAACAATGCAGACATTCCTGGCTTTAAAATAACATTTTCTTTGTTCATCAGTCATGTCTCCAGACCCCTTTGATATTACTCTTGCTTTCTGTTTTTAATTTTTATTCAAACAAAAAATTGAAGATTTACTGTTATGCAGACTACTGCAATATTGTAATTGTACAAATAATGTCAACCCATTCATGACTGCATATTAGAGTGGTTACTTGGACATTTATTGGAAAATGACATCATTTGTTTACTTTCGAACATCGACAAAAATCAAACATTTCCCCTACTTTGAACTCCATTTTAAGGTTCTTTTTCTAGTAAAACCAGTCAAAATCACCTCTATTTCTATTATATGTTTTCCATTCTATCAAATGAGACAGAGAAAACGAGAATACAACCATAAATACTATACAAAAATAGACCACAAAGTCGGCATCTTAATTAAAAAAAATGGTCAGTTTTTTTTTTCTCATGTGCTGCATGCTGCAGGATTTTTTGTATATGGTGCACACTGACCACACAGACCCATTCTCTCGCATGCGGGCCTACCAGCTTTCTCCTGCATTATTTGAAGGCGCTAGAATTTGAGTATATATACGTCAAACATGGTGGCTCGTAAGACGTATATATACGACTGAAAGTCAAAGGGTTATCCCTTAAACTGTCCAAATGTAGATCTATGTTCATGTGTGTAATGTTCCAAGTATAGATCTCTGTTTTTTTTTTTTACGTGCTTTCAAATGGAGAAAATAAAGATTGGAGAGCTACACACGTGAACGTAGATATACGTTTGGACAGTTTAAGGGTTAATGAATATTAAACAAATGTATATATATGAAGCAGATAAAATCAGAAGTTACTTTGGAATAAAAACACTTAAATTGCATGAAGATTATTCTGTTAATTCAAAATAAATCTCTAATAAAATTACAATACCAGTGAAACTAGCTACCTGTATTCTTACAGAATGTGAGGAGATAGTATTTAATATGTAAGTACATAAGATACACTATTAAGATATGCAGTAAAATTCATTCATTGAGAATGACTGTGTATTTGGACATAGTCCTAGCAAGGTACATGAGCCTGAAGGTTTTTTCTAGGATAGTTATGATTTTTTTTTTTTGTCCCTAAAGATGAAACAAAAAATTCAAAATTTGATGGAAAGCTTATGGAATTACAGATATGAATTTGAGGGTCTGGAGGCAATTTATGCATAGGCAATTTCACCCAATTTGAGGCCTATTTTAGGCCAGTTGCATGGCTCTTGCCTATTTTCTGGCTATTTTGTTAGTACACTTTGTTCTTCTGATTTAGCACAAACTGGCCATTTAACTACCAGCAAGTATATACAGGTGGGGCCCATTTTCTCACTTTTTGCTAATACAGCAGTTTTCAATTATACCCATATTTCATTTATTCTAGCTTCCTACAATACAGTGAACCCTCGGGTAACGATTTTAATCCGTTCCAGAGAGCTTGGCCTTAACCGATTTTATCATTAGCCGAATTAATTTTCTCCATAAGAAATAATGGAAATCCAATTAATCCCCTTCCAGAGCCAAAAGTATTAAAAAAAGTTTTTTTTTTACATGAAATGTATACATAGTCCTACACATAAAACAGAGACATGCACAATAAATACATAAATAAATACTAAAATGACACTTACCTTTATTGAAGAGTATTGATGAGTGATGAGACACTTTTTTTCTTGAACACACTGGGATTTTCAGATTAATACATGAGTAAAGGCTTCACTTAGCAATCCCCACTAGCATTACAACAAAACATGAGAGTTAGCCTGTCTTTCATAGGCTTGTGTCCTGGGAGTGCCTTTTCCTCCTGAGTAATGTAGGTCCTGTTTGGCATTTTCTTCCAGAACAGGCCTGTTTCGTCACAGTTGAACACTTGTTGGAGATGGAATTTTTCAGCTTCGCCATGTCTTATCACACTGTGTATGCCACTACAATTTTTGAAATCTCTCAAACCAACCTTTGCTGGCCTTAAATTCACCAATATGAGCACTAGTTCCAGGCATTTTTTCCTGTTCACCTGCCTTTACCATCCTGTGGAAAGGGAGCATGGACACGGGGGTCGTCCCACAGTTACTAAAAACAACAGACATAGCCCCACTCCACAAAGGGGGCAGTAAAGCAACAGCAAAGAACTACAGACCGATAGCACTAACATCCCATATCATAAAAATCTTTGAAAGAGTCCTAAGAAGCAAGATCACCACCCATCTAGAAACCCATCAGTTACACAACCCAGGGCAACATGGGTTTAGAACAGGTCGCTCCTGTCTGTCTCAACTATTGGATCACTACAACAAGGTCCTAGATGCACTAGAAGACAAAAAGAATGCAGATGTAATATATACAGACTTTGCAAAAGCCTTCGACAAGTGTGACCATGGCGTAATAGCGCACAAAAGGTTAGCCAGATGGACCTTGACTATCCAAGAGTTCGATCCCACCACTGCCACCATTTGTCACGTGGGTTTTCGATACGTGGATAGGGTAAGAATACTCACGTAGGCTGGTAGTACGTATAATATAACGGAAAGTATGGGAAAGCGCCAACAGCCGTCCTGCCTCTCTGCTCCCTAGCCTGACTGACCCATGAGTGCCTACGGGTGAGGATGTTTGAAATCCTGCTATGGTCAGCAGCAATATGAATACAGTCAATGATTCACACAGATGGTTGGTAGTGAGTCATCTACTGGTACACTGGTGACTGGTAACTGGTTACTAGGAACTGGTACTACTACTGAAAACCCACGTGACACAAAGATCTGGAACTCACTACCGGAACAAGTCAAGGATCCCCAGACAACTTATAAATTTAGGACTCTGCTAAAAAAAATTATCTTTAATCACAATATTAACCAAATCAACCAAACATCTACTGGCTAGTTTTATCATGTGACCTCCTGGCTTTTAATTCTGCCATTCCATAAAATATTACCACCTGCACCATTCCTTGTAAATTAGATTTTGTACTAAGTATACATAAGATTTATTAAGTTCAAATAAGATTGTAAAACAGCTAACCACTATTCTATGTTTTAAGTAATAATTACTATGTACAGTACTATTATCTAATTTTAATTAGTTACTATGTATTAGGATTAGTTTGCCCGAAATGCATCGGCACGATAGTGGCTATGTTTGTACTTAGCAAATCAAAATTGTAATTACACATTGTGGAATTCCCGAGTCTCTAGGGGCAGGAGAAAATACTTCGGTATAACGCTAATATCAACTCTACGGCATATTTATCTATCAGAATGGATCTAATATGACATGATAAACACTATAAGTAACATATAAACATGATATATACTCTAGAATGAATAAAATGGGCCATATGGCGAGTGCCCAGGACCAGTTCGAGCATATAAAATCATTACTGTGCCTTTCAGTAACGTGTTCTTTGGTCTTGGGTAAGAGAAAACTGAGTTTTTGAGAGGCTAACTGCACTAGATCACCAGTTTCATAAGGAAAACGCTGACATTTCATGAAGCCCACCATTTATTATTGAAGTAAATGCAATAATATTAACAGGAATTGTAAAAAATGATTGTTTTACAGTTGGCTTGTGGAATATTGGAAATATTCCAAATATTTTGGGATTTGTGTGGGAGTAAAGTGTAAGATATTTTGGAAATGTCAAAAACTTAGCAACTTTATTTTTTTGTAGAATAACTGAAGATAATTACATAATTGCCTCCAGTGAGAATCTCACTAGCATTGTTTTATAAGTACTAAGTTCCAAAACCATGTTTCATTTTACCATTTAGGCCGGGGTTCTTGCCAAATGTCATTTTCAGAAAATATATTTTTTTGCATTTGTTTTTCGTTTTGTGGCAGCGTATCTGAAGCTCGCTCGTGATTCTGATTTTGGCTCACAACTCAAAGCAAAAAATTGACCAAGTGACGGCTCATAACTTGGAAAACTCGTAAACTGGGGCACTCGTAAGTCAGGTTATCGCTGTACAGTGGACCCTCCTTTTTTGTTGGGCTCTGTTGTCGCTCATTTCAGTTATGGCCGATTTTTTCTGTAAAAATATTGGCTCAGTTTTCGTTGCGTTCTTCCATTCTTGTCGGTGGTACGGTACAGGTCTGAATGTGCCGCTATCACAACCTCCCACACACGCATCCTAAGGCAGTGTCGCTTTGTTTATGGTTGAGTGAACATTACTAGCTGATACGAATTATTTCATAATTCATTGTTTCTTGCACTTGTTTATTCTGTGTGACTGCTAAATAAGACACCATGGGCCCAAGCAAAGCTGCTAGTCCCAGTCCTCTGGTAAAGAAGTTGAGAAACACGATAGAATTAAAGTAAGAAATCATTGAAAAATATGAATGTGGCTTGTGTGTGATCGACATCATGAGGATATACGGCAAGCTTGCATCAACTGTCAGTTCCATCATAGCAAAGAAAAACGAATTCAAGGAAGCTGATGTTGCGAAAGGGGTAAAAGTGATAAAACAGATCACAAACACTGGAAAATGTCAAGAAATTGTTGTTGGTGTGGATCAGCGAGGAAGTTAGCGGGAGAGTGTTGTGCAGTCCATAATTTGCGAAAAGGCAAGACAGTTGCATGCCGATCTCGTAACGAAAGTGCCTCGAACGAGTGCTGATGTTAGTGAATTTAAGGCCAACAAAAGGCTGGTTCGAAAAATTCAATAAGCGTAGTGGCATACAGTGTTGTAAGGTATGATGAGGCAGTAAGTTCAGATGAACATGGGGCTGAAAAATTCGTGCATGAATTCAAGGAGTACATAGAGGTTGAAGGATTCGTCTGCCAAGAAGTGTTCAGTTGTGATGAAACAGGCCTCTCTTGTAAGAAAATGCCAAAGAGAACCTACATCACACAGGAGGAAAAGGCACTGCCAGGACACAAGCCTATGAAAGACAGGCTAACACTCTTGCTTTCTGGTAATTCTAGTGAGGATTTCAAAGTGAAGCCTTTACTGGTGTATCATTCTGAAAATCCCAGTGTGTTCAAGGAAAACAGTGTCGCCAAGAGTAACTTGTGTGTGATGTGAAAGGCTAACAGTAAGGCATGGGTCACGAGGGAAATTTTTCTTGATTGGTTCAATGAAGTGGTTTGGCCCCAGTGTGAAAAAATACTTCCTGGAAAAGAAATTGCCACTCAATTGCCTCCTTGTAATGGACAATGCTCCTGGTCATCCTCCGAACCTGGATGACCAAATGGTGGAGGAGTTTAATTTCATCACAGTGAAGTTCTTGCCCCCTGATACCGCTCCTCTCATCCAGCCCATGGACCAGCAGATCATTTCAAACTTCAAAAAAACTCTACCCCAAAGCAGTGTCGAAAGTGCTTTGATATGACCTCAGGCACCCAGTTGACCCTAAGAGAGTTCTGGAAAGATCACTATCCTCAATTGCATAAGCCTTATAGCTAAGGCTTGGCAGGGAGTGACTTCCAGGATGATGAACTCTGCTTGGAGAAAATTGTGGCCAGAATTTGTCCAAGAGAGGGATTTCGAAGGGTTTAGGGCTGACCCTATCGACCCTACACCTGTTGTAAATTGTATTGTGGCATTGGGGAATTCCATGGGGTTGGATGTGAATGGCCAGGATGTGGAAGAGTTGGTGGAGGACCACAGTGAAGAGCTAACCACTTCAGAGCTGCAAGACCTTCATCTGCAATAGTAACAGAGCACAGCTGTGGAAAATGCTTCAGAGGAGGAGGAAGAGAGAGGGGAGAATGTGCCTTCTTCAGTGATTAAGGACGTGTGTGAAGTGGAGTGAGTTGCAAAGTTTTGTGGAGAAATATCACCCTAACAAAGCTGTTGCAAGCCATGTCGGCAACATGTATACAGTGACAATGCCATGTCCCATTTTAGGCAAATTTTAAAGACGCCAGAAACAGAGCTCTCTGGACAGTTTTATTGTGCAACGGGTCCAGTGACTCTCAAGCTGGTTCTAGTGGCATTAAAAAACAAAGAAGGGAAGTAACCCTGGATAAGGACTTGGTATCTAAAGGAGGCAGTCAGGCAATTTAATTTTTTTTTTTGTTTACCATCTGATTTCCTCCAGTTTTGGTGCTCAAGACAGTGTTTTCACTCTTTCTTGAAAAATTTATCAAAAATATACCTGACAACAACTGAAAAAGGACTGATTTACTGAAAATGCCCTAGGGCGGCAATTTATTCCTATATGGGACGACGTAAGGTTGTTTGAACACTTGGTGCCGAGAGAACAATGCTAATGTGAATTTTCTTCGTGACCTTTCCTTTAAATAACTTATCTTTATTTCACAAAAAAATAGTTTGTTAGTTCTTGGAATGTTGCAAAAAATCTGCCCTTTACTCCCACATAACTCCAAAGTATTTGGAACACTATTTCCAAAAATGACACGAAGGAAATTAGAGAAATGATTATTCTACAATTTCTGTGAATATTATTCCATTTAATTAAGTAATAAAGGAAGAAATAGGTACAATAAGTGAATAAGTTACTTCCGAGATATTGGCCTGGAATTCCGGCCGGCCCACCGTCTTGAAAAAAAAAAATTTTCAAAAAAATTCCGTCTGTTTGGGTGTATTTCTTAGTAAACTGATGTTCTAGTGCAGTTATCCCCTTCAAAACACCGTTTTCTCTTACTCAAAGACGACATGGAGAGGAGTAACTCATTTATATCGAAATATTCCCGATGGTCTCTCCATATTATGGCCTATTTTATTCAGTGTAGAGTATATACAGGTCCGGCATCACAAATCCGGCGATCAGTTATTCGGTTCCTTCAGTTATTCGGCACTAATTTTGGCTAGCATAATTTCAAATTTCCAGGGTTGCCACACCACCCTGCTGGTACTGTTTGGTGGCGCTACTTGCTGCATAAGTCATTCCAATTTCTTTTTCTCTATTTATTGTTTTAACCTGCTTACTTTTAGCCCTAGCCATGGTTCCAATGAATAAAAGAAATGCTTCTCATTATGTAAAGCACCTACACAGTACATTATCCATGAACTCAGTCTCATGAAGCAGGAGAATATGCTTTATTATGATGCTAATATCAAAACTACAGCTTATTTACCTATCACAATTGATCTAATATGATATAATAAACAATATAAATAACATAAAACATGTTAAATACTCCAGAATGAATAATATTTGTCATAACACTGAGCAGTTCGACGGAGGTATGAAGAGGATATGGTATACAAATACCATTCTCCTATCCCTGTCTTGGGGCTTATATTAGAGAAAACGGAGTGTAGCACAGGGCTAACTGTGATATACACTCGTACTGCACCATAAACCTAAAACAAAAAAGTTATTTTCTCTATATAGATTATCACACACAGCAGCATGTGTATAGAGAACCTAGGATAACCCAAAAAAAGTCAACGTGGCTTATTTTTAGTACCTGGCTTGGGTTAGCCATATATGATTTTTGGTAAATATTCGATTCCCAGCCAGGGTAGAAACATTAGGAGTGTTTCGTTACACCTGTTGTCTGTTTACACATCAGTAAATGTGTACCTGGGTGTTAGCCGACTAGTGTGGGTGATATCCTGGGATACTGACCCAATTTGCTTGAAATACTCAGAATAACAAGTGGCTTTCTATGCAGTAGTATGTCACTTATGTCAGCTAGGCCTGTATACCTTGTACATGTACGTGTAGTAAATAAAGATATTATTATTATTATTATTATATTATTTTCTCAGTTGTTTGTTGGGTTATCTTATTCAAACTTCGGCAATGTATGATGGAAAGATACTTCTTCACATACACCAAAAATGAAAGAAATCAGACCATAAATAGCGGAGTTCACTTCTCGGCCATTAGCGGCCGCTTAGTGGTATATTTTTGTATGGTTGTTATGGTTATATTCTCATTTTTTCGGTCTCATTTGATAGAATGAAAGATATATTACAGAAATAAATATGATTTTGATTGTTTTTATGATGAAAAGTACCTTGAAATTGCTCTCACAGTAGCGAAAATGTTCTATTCTTTAGCGAAACTCAAGAGTAAACAAATGACATCACCGTCCAATACCTGTCCGCCTGCCAATACAATACGTAGTCAAGAATAGCTTGACATTATTTATACAATTATTACAATAATGCAGTAGTCTGCATAACAGTAAATCTTCTATTTTTTTTTTTTTTGTGAATAAAAATTCCAAATGAAAAGCAAAAATAATATAAGAGGGGCCTGTAGCCGTGACTAATGAACAGAGAAAATGTTATTTTAGTACCAGGAATGTCTGCATTGTTTGTTCTGGATCCTGTTTTGAAATTGGCATCTGTTGAAATTTGTGTGAAATCGGCCAAACTGCAAATTTCTGACCACTTTATTGGGTAGTTGAAGTAAGTGAATGGGCGGTTTCTTGTACTCAGTTGACAGACTAGAAGTAAATAAGTTTATTCAGGTATACACAAATACAGTTACATAGATTATCATACATATCAGTGTATGTATAGAGAACCTAGGATAACCCAGAAAAGTCAGACAAAGTGACTTATTTCCAGTACCTGGCCTGGGCTTGCCATATATGATTTTTGGTAAATATTTTTTTTTCTCCGTTGTTTGTTGGGCTATCTCATTGAAACTTGGGCAATGTATGATGGAAAGATGCTTCTTAACGGCAATGTATGATGGAAAGATGCTTCTTAACGTACAACAAAAATAAAAAAGCCATTAGCCGTCTCTTTGCAGTATACAGTGGACCCCCGGTTAACGATATTTTTTCACTCCAGAAGTATGTTCAGGTGCCAGTACTGACCGAATTTGTTCCCATAAGGAATATTGTGAAGTAGATTAGTCCATTTCAGACCCCCAAACATACACTTACAAACGCACTTACATAAATACGCTTACATAATTGGTCGCATTCGGAGGTGATCGTTATGCGGGGGTCCACTGTATTTTCGTATAGTTTTTATGGTTGTATTTTATTTTTTTTGGACTCATTTGTTAGAATGGAAGATATATTACAGAAATAGACATGATTTTGATTGCTTTCATGACGAAAAGTACCTTGAAATTGAGCTCAAAGTAGCAGAAATGTTCGATTTTTGCCGATGTTCAATGAACTGTGTAAGTCAAGTTGGTTAATTTTATTATGTGTATTCTAACCTAACCACTCTGTAATTCGGCACACTACAGGTCCCAGTGATGCCGGATTTGTGATGGAGGACCTGTAACATGTTTGTGTGTTATTTAGTGTTTATTATATCATATTAGATCAATTCTGATAGATAAATAAACCGTAGAGTTGATATAAGCGTAATAATGAAGTGATTTTTCCTGGCTCTCTCTGGAGCGGGAATATGGCCGAGTGTTCCCAGATGGTGCCTGATTGGCTGGCACTCTACGGATAAGCTCTGCCTACTTTTATATGATGCCAAATAGTCACTTATTATATTAGAGAGAATAATGCAAGAAAAGGCTATAAAAAACAAGGAAAAAATTCCAAAAAATATATGGGCTGTGAGCAGACGCGCTACCCATATCGCTGTCACCATATGTGATATAAATGTCTATAATTTCTTGTAGAAACGTCGTAGAACATAGATTCTTGTACCATTGGTGTTGCCAAAGAGTTAAGTTATTTTTCTGTATATATAACTCAATTTCCATAATTTTTCGATTTTTTTTGAGAGCACGCGGAGAATTGCCTGACTGCCTCCTAAAGTCTTTATGGATGGGGATTTCCCTTCCAAACAATAGTGACTTCTCCCTCTTTCCCCCTCCCTGTCTACCATACACCAAGAAGTCTTCAATAAAGGTAAGTGTCATATTATTATTGTGTTATATTACTTGATTTTTTCATTCTTTTCTGTATGTAAATCTATATTTAATGTAAAAAAATATTTTTTGTTAATACTTTTGGGTGGCTGGAACGGATTAATTGGATTTACATTACAGTGGACCCTTGGTTATCAGCTGTAATCCGTTCCAGAAGCTCAGCCTAAAACCAAATGGCCGATGACTGAAATACACCTATCATCCGACTTACGACCTGCTTGACATACGACGACTCGACGTACGACCGTGTTTTTTATGCCAAATTTCTGGGAAATAAAAAAGTGTTTGTGTTGTACAGTGTTTACCCTGAACCTTACAGTATAAAATACAGTACTAACAGCATAAAAAGTAAAGTAAAACATGAGATACCAAAATAGAACAATAAAATAGTCATTACAAAAATGTTATGTTGATATTCAGTAGTAAAGTTCGACTTGCGTCCATTTTGACTTGCGACCGGTTTCTCAGAACCGAACTCGGTCGTAAGTCGGATGGTAGGTGTAATTATTCCCATAAGAATTAATGTAAATACAATTAATCCGTTCCATATAAAAATATTCACAAAAAAAAAAAATAACAATTAAATCAGTATTACATACCTTTATTGAAGACTAAGGCAGTCTCAACATGCCTTACCACACTGTGTCCCTGAATTCACTAACAACACCACTTGTTCCAGGAGTTTTCTTCACAGGACATCATGCAACTGCCTTGCCTTTTCACAAATAATTGACTCCACAACACTCTCTCCCAGTAAATATTTTTCCTTAATCCACAATAACTAACTTTTCCATATCTTCCATTATTGGTGACCTTTGTTTTGTAATCACATTTACTCATTTTGTAACATCAGCTTTCTTAATTTGTTCTTTTTTTTGCCAGGATGGAATTGATGGCAGATTTATTTTTCTCATACATCCTGGCAAGTTCCAGCACCCTCACACCACTCTCATATTTTTCAATAACTTCGCTTAAATTCCATGGTGTTTCACACTTTCTTTGCCACAGGAACTTTACTAGGAGCTTTCTTTGGAGCCATGGTTACTTATTTCGCAGTTGCAATGACAAAAAAAAAATGCCCAAAACAATGATAAACAAGTGAAATGTTTGGATGAATGAACAGAAGCTTCCTCACGCACTGAGACAGCGAAACTGACGCGCAAGCTGGCCCAGCCAGCAGAGGGACACGTCCAATACAGCCAATAAGCGAAATAACTGCTGATAACTGGTAGCTGAAAAACCGGCCTATAACCGAGTTGGCTGATAACAGGAACAGCCGATAACCAGGGGTCCACTGCATTTCTTATGGGGAAAATGGTTTCAGTTTGTCGATTTCACATTTTGTTGGACTCTGGAACGAATTAATGACGAAAAGGGAGGGTCTACTGTATATCATACATATTAGAACAATATTTTTGTATATTAAAACAATATATTTTTTTTTTAACACAATGGCCCTCTCCCAACAAGGCAGGGTGGCCCCAAAAAAGAAAAATTCCTATCATTCATTCCATTACTGTCTTGCCAGAGGTGCACTTACACTGCAGCTATAAAACTGCAACATTAACACCCCTCCTTCAGAGTGCAGACACTGTACTTCCCATCTCCAGGACTCAAATTATTGATCATTCTAGGTCATTGGTGATAAGTTCCAACTGCTTAGGTGTGGAAAGAATGATGAACTGAAAAGAACACTGTATACAAAACTTGGAGGATCATCAAATAGAATGAAAGGAACAACTGAATTACTTGGGAATAATTTTATCAGCTGACCTTTCTTTCACAGAACACAACAAGACAAAGGTCGTGACAGCCAGGAGGGTAATGGGGTGGGTATTGAGAACTTTCAAAACAGTTGGTGCCCCATGGCCTGGTGGCTAAAGCTCTCGCTTTGCATGGCGAGGGTCTGCGTTTGATTCCCAGTGCAGGTAGAAACACAGGTGTTTCTTTACACCGGTTGTCTGTTCACCCATCAGTAAAATGGGTACCTGGGAGTTAGTTGACTGGTGTGGGTTGCATCCTGGAACAATGACCTAATTTGCCCGAAATGCTCTGCATAACAAGGGGCTTTCTGTGTAGTAATGTGTCACTGATGTCAGCTAGGCATGTATACCATGTACAGGTACTTGTAGTAAATAGATTATTATTATTATTATTATTATTATTATTATTATTATTAATAATAATAATAATAAGTGAACCAATGCCACTGGTGACTGCAAATTGCCAGTACTCTCTCATTTGGAATGTTGTTCAGTGTTGGGAGAAATATTGGAGCTCGAACAAATACGAAGATGGTTTACAACCCGCAATGAGCCAGTAAAGTATTTAAATTACTAGTAATGCCTTAGTCTTGAATATGTACTCACTGGAGTGGAGGGGAGAGAGATGCATGATAATACATACCTGGAGAGTACTAGAGGGCCTGGTCCCAAATCTGCACACTGCTATAACATACAGGCAGGCCCTGTTCATACAGCAGATTAGGTTCCGGGTTACTGCTGTAAAATGAAACGTACCCTTTTTTTCATTTTCAAATGCATATTAAAGCCTGATAACTTGTTTACACTAGCATATATTAAGTGGGCAATAGAGCTAGGTATATGCAGTACACACAATACTTATTTTAAAATATTTTTGGCCTTAGCTTAAGTGTAGTGAATATATTTATTGTAGGAAGTCTGAATAAATAAAGAAGGGATATATAATTGAAAACTGCTGTACAGTGGATCCTCGACCTACGATGGCATCGTATAATGTTAAATCCAACTAGTGATACATTTTAATGCAAAAAATTTTGCCTCGACTAGCGCTAAAAAACTTGACCAACGCGATTTGTTCCGTTCGAGACGTGTCCACGTGTGGCCTGAGCGCGCCTCACTTGTCCTGTGGGTGCCAGTGTTTACAAGCCAGCCACCGCGGTCGCATCCAAACATACAATCAGAACATTTCATATTATCACAGCGTTTTTAGTGATTGCACCTGAAAAATGTCGCCATGGGCCCCAAGAAAGCTTCTAGTGCCAACCCTGTGATAAAAAGGGTGAGAATTAGTATGGAAATTAAGGAAGGTTTTGGAGGGTTTGGGGCTAACCCTGAGATGCCTATGCCAGTTGTGGAATCCATTGTGCCTACTTCAAAGATTAAGGAAATGTGTACAAAGTGGGTTGAACTGCAAACCTTTATGGATGAAAATCACCCTAACACAGCTATTGCAAGCTGTGCTGGTGACTATTACAATGACAATGTTATGGCCCATTTTAGACAAATCTTAAAGGAACGGGAGGTACAGAGCTCTATGGACAGATGTGTTGTGCGACAGAGGTCCAGTGACTCAAGCTGGTCCTAGTGGCATTAAAAGAAGGGAAGTAACCCCGGAAAAGGACTTGACACTTTAAGTCCTAATGGAAGGGGATTCCCCTTCTAAACACTAACACCATCCCCACACTCCCCTCCTCCCATCCCATCAATCATCACCAGATCTTCAATAAAGGTAAGTGTCATGTAGTTGTACATGTCTTCTTCAGTTTGTGTGTATTAAAATTAATATTTCATGTGGTAAAAAAAATTTTTTTTTTTCAATACTTTGGGGTGTCAGGAACGGATTAATTTGATTTCCATTACATGTATTTCTTATGGGGAAAATTAACTCGACTAACGATAATTTCGACTAACGATGATTTCTCAGGAACAGATTAATATCGTTGGTCGAGGGTCCACTGTATTAGCAAAACACTGTAAAGTGGGGGGGAGGGCCTCTTGTACTGGAACAAGAGATATGGGAGGAAGTGCAAAATAAACCCAGTGAAAAGCAGGGTTATGGTGGGCACAGTAAGGGAACACGATCAACAACTTACCAGAAGATATCAGAAACACTGCTGGAACAAGTGTAGAAGTGTTTAAAAGGAAATTGGACAAGCATCTTCACCAGGTGTCAAATCAACCAGGCTGTGATGGATATGTGGGGCAGCAGGCCTCCAACAGAAACAGTCTGGTTGACCAGGCTAGCACCAGATGAACCTGGCACATGACCTGGCTCTGGGAGTAGAAAGACTCGAAACTCGTCAAAGATATATTGGATGAATGTGAAGATTGGATGTGAATCCATATACGTTGATACTTGTTCTGACAGTAATCTGAATGGATAATATACATATTGCATTTTGAGATGTGCTGCACAAATAGCAAAAACCAGAGTTACAGCATTCATGTTGAGACTTCTTAAATCGACAAAGCATAAATACTCCATTCAGAAGGAAGCAGTTAGGCAGTCTGTTTTTGGCAGTGGAGGTGTTGATATATGATCATAAGTAAATGCATGTATAGTTATAAGCTGGAAGGAGTTTGAGGAAATAATAGATTACAAGAGAAATAAGGAATGGAAGTGCAGAAGCTGTGATATGAGAGAATGGGTCTGAGTGGTGAGTGTGCACAGTATGAAAAAATCCTGTCCCATGCAGTACATGAAGGGGAAATCAAAACTCTGACCTTGTGTTGGATTTAAAACAGTGACTCTTGAGGTGTTCTCTAGGATGGTTTTTAGTTTCATTGGTTTTTCTTAGTATCATTTGATAGAATGGAGGATATGCTACTGAAATAGAGATGATTTTGGCTGGTTCCAGAACTGGAAGTAGCTTGAAATTGTCCTCAAAATAGCAGAAATATTAGATTTTTGCCTTTTTTACCTGAGGATGGGCAAGTTCTGCCTTCACCCCCCCCTTCCTGGTCTGTTTTATGGCATTTTACTTGGTTTCATTCGGTTATTAGGATGTCAGAAACCATGACCAATCATTCCTGGTTATAATTTATTAATTTTTTTTTTGTGATAAATTCAATGGAAGGCAAATAAAGTATAATATAGGAGAGGCTTAGGGACTTGATTAATGAACAGAGGAAATGTTTTAGTGCCTGGAATGTCTACAGTGTAAATTTTGGACTCTATAGGGTAGTTCTGATAGTTAAATGGGCAGTTTGTTGTGCTCATTCGATGGAATGGAAGGAATCTTAGCACAATAGAAAGAATTTGGTCGGATAGAGTAATGAAATTTGCTTAAAATACAACTCAGTGGGTGAAATCAATGATGTATAAAATGCATAATTCGAGTTTTCAATCAAATTTCAAACTTTTGGTGTCATTACGTTCAGAAAAAGATTATACCATTTCAGAAGGATTTTTTTTTAATTGTGTACATTGAGCACTTCTAATTTTACGGCTTTGGACAGTGAAAGGGTTAAGAAACCCTATCTTTGAAACTACACTGAGGAGGCATTCTCATATTATGTAATTGGCAATAATCCTGAAAAATAGGAAAGTTTGTACTCAAATTTAAAGCTGCATTTTTTTTTTTCAGTATTTCTAACTTTTTCAAATTCTATACAATCTTGTAAGAAACAATTTGATTTTTATATTTACTTTAAAAATATTGGCAGATTAGTACCCCATGCAGCCCAAAATCAATTAAAAAAATAGTCATTTAGGATACACCTGCATTTAAGGTTTGAAGCCAGTTAGAAGATGCATTCTCTAGTTATTATATGGTTAACAATTTAATCAAATTGGCAAATTGAAATTTACAGAGTTCATTTGATAAAGCCCACTGACTGAAAATTTGAAGATGATCAGAAAAGGAATTCCCAAGTAATTGACCTTGTTCTAATTTTTAACAATTTCTGTAAAATATCAAATTTGCACCAGACAAAATGTATGGGGCATCTTCCTTCTTATAGGCCATGGTGCCCCGTGGCCTAGTGGCTAAAGCTTTCACTTCACATGGCGAGGGTCTGGATTCAATTCCCGGCGAGGGTAGAAACATTAGGCGTGTTTCTTTACACCAGTTATCTATGTTCCCCATCATTAAAATGGGTACCTGGGAGTTAGTCGATTGGTGTGAGCCACATCGTGGGACAAAACTGACTTAATTTGCCCAAAATGCTCTGCATGACAAGCAGCTTTCTATGTAGTGCAGCCTCTCCTCGCTTAATGACGGAGTTCCGTTCCTAAGACCTCATCGGTAAACGAATTGGTTGGTAAGTGAGGAGCATATGTACTATAATGGTAGTGTGTGTGTGTCAGTCATCTTTGATATTGTTTTAATGTCACCTTTGCACCATTTATAGCATTTCCGGTATATTTTTAAATGTTGATACAGTAGTGTACTGTATATTGTAATAAACAGAATAGAGGAAATCAGCTCTAATATTCATTATTTTGGTATGAATACTGGTCAGAGAGCCCATTGTAAGTCCGAGTCGTAGGTAAACGAGTACCTCGCAAAGTATACCTTGTACATGTACTTGTGGAAATAGATATAAGTATCATTTATTATTATTATATTAGAATGCCTCATAATGATTTTTAGTTTTTAATTATTGTACTTTTATATGTTCACAAATTTGCCTGCACAAAAAACTTAATGGGTATTATGTATTCTGGTCACTGGATGCATCAGTCATTATTCTGTATGATAATTTGTGAATGTGTCTTCTGATTCCCTTCAAATCATCATGCCAATATTTAAATGCTTTACAACCTTACACTGTACTCTTTACTATTCCATATGCTTGCATTGAGAAATAGGGGGCAGGGGTCATGCAATTCGGGAATACCTTTCTCAGATAGTGCAGCCACCAAAATGCTCGTTATCTTAAATTTCTAAAAAAAAAAAAAAAAAAAAAAAAATACACATACCTAGGTTGCAAAGTTGAGCTTTGATTGATGACTTGTTTTGGTTTTAAATTCTATCCATGAATGTCTTGAGCTCGCTGTATAATTTTTTTCTTATTGTATTTTTTTCCTCCATTTATATCTTTATATTTTTTCACTACATACTAAATATATATGAAGATATTTTCATTCAAGAATTTGTATTCCTGGGAGTAATTTATTATATTGGTCAGACATTATATGGGGTTATTGCTAGAAGTTTATTGGTCAAGGTTCAACAATCATAAACCAGGGATGAAAGGTCAAAGATCATTGAATGGGCTTTACCTGGTGGATGTTCTGGGGGTCAACACCCCCGCAGTCCAACCCATGACCAGGCCTCACAATGGATCAGGGCTTGATCAACCAGGCTGTTACTTCTGGCTACATACAAACCGACGTGCAAACCACAGCCTGGCTGGTCAGGAACTGACTAGGTGCCTGTCCAGCTCCCTCTTGAAGACAGCCAGGGGGTCTATTAGTAATCCTCCTTACATATGCTGGGAGGCAATTAAGCAATCTTGAGTCCCCTACATTCATTGTGTTGGAGCCACTGCTTTTTATTGGGGAGATGTTGCATTGCCTGCTGAGTCTTTTGCTTTCATAGGGAGTGATTTCTGTGTGTTAGAGGGACTAGTCCCCCTAGGATTTTCCAAGTGTGTATTATCATGCATCTTTATTGCCTGCATTACAAGGAGTACAGGTCAAGGGACTTCAACTGTTCCCAGTAATTTAGGTGCTTTATTGTACTTAGGCAGTGAAAGTAATCTGTATATTCTCTACGTCTGCAATTTTGCCTGCTTTGAAAGGGGCTGTTAGTATACAGCAATACTCCAGCATAGAGAGAACAATCGATTTAAAGAGAAAAATCTCAAGTTTTGAAGATTCTCAATATCCGTCCACTAACTTTCCTTTGGAGATTCTGACATTATTGCTCTCAGGTTCTTGGTATTAGTTTTTCACTGTTGTGTGGTTGGAATTTGTTTTATACTCACATCCAGTTTTTATTCCATTGAATTTTCCATAGTGGAGTAATTGAAATTTGTCTCCATTGAACTTCGTATTGTTTTCTGAGACCCACGTTGAGATTTGCAGTGTCCTCAATGGATGATTTTTTTTCCTCTTATTTTCCTATGTGTGACTTCAGCTTATTATTGCCAGTTATCATCCATGACGGACGGCCTGTAATTAGTGTCTTTCCATTTGAGTAAATTTTTTGTTAAAAATAATAGACCTCGTGATTAATTCTCAGTTTCAGTGGAATGGTTGGGCGAGTTGGTCCTGCTTTACAAGGACTGGCCTACTTAAGTACTTCTTAGTTATTTCATGAAGACATGATCTGTTATGTAAGTATACTTCTTTAGCATAATGGAGTTTGGCATTCCAGGTTTGTGGGTTTGCGTCTAGTGCAGGAACATCAACCAGACTCAACCCTTCTGTGGTTCTAGTGCGCCAAACACAGGAAAAACAAAGTTTATATATCACCAAAAAAAGTCAGTAAAGAAAAGTCCTGATACTATTTTACCTAATGCATAAGCATTAAAATACATAAAATTATAAATACTTTGTGAAGAGTTTGAGTACTCTAGGGCGGGGCAGTTCAATCCCTCTGCCAAGCTAAGGGATTGTTGCCGAAGACCTCCGTATCTATTATGTGTAATAATTTTGAATGTTCCCCGTGCTTAAATATACTAAATTATACTAAAGAGAATGAATAGCTGCATGGTTGACAAAATTAAGACCTATTAGTTACATATCAATAATGTCATGTGGTTGTTTAAATGGATTGAGTATGTGGCTCTCTGGAATGGTGGCAGCAAAGCGGTGATAGTGACGGGTGGTGAGGCTCGGGGCCAGTGTTGAGTCAGACGTGGTGGAAGGTGTCTTTGTACCGTCCTCCTCAGTGGTGTCACCACCACACTTCCACTGCCAATTATCTCATATATGAGGATATTTAACGTGTGGAGCCAAGCATTTTTGGTGGTTTTGTTTTGTTTAATTTATGGTGCGTTGAGACATTGTGAAGTGGTGGGCCGTTGCTGATTCTGCCGTTGCTGCCCCAGCGACCGCCCACACGCCCACCACACGGGTTAACTAGTAGGTCCTGCAACGTTCGCCACTGTAAACAAGGTATAATTTGTTTTCAAGCTTCACTCCTATCTTAGACCAAAAAAATGCTATTCACATTGCAGGCACCGTTGCATATGATAAATACACATTTTCACTTTTAAACAAGGGGGTATGTCCGCCAGAAGTATTATGTACTGCTAGTTCATGTAGGAAGGGGGAGTGTGTATGAGAGAAAGTGGTTTAGATGACAGCACGAGATAGAACAGTGGGGGGGGAGACAAAATAGGGAGGGAAAGAGGTTAATTAAGGGAAAGGACAATATGATGAGGGAAGAGAATGAGACGGAGGGAGGCAGGCGGGGAGCAAGTGAAAGCGAGCGAGCTAGGGTGGGAGGGGAGACGTGAGAGAAGATATAGGTGAGAGCAAAGATATTGGATAAAAACCAGTTAGCAAGTTTTCAGCAGCAAGGTAGCCAGGGAGTGATTTGGAAAGGACGGATGTCCCAACTTTCCAGTCAGTGTGTGCATTGGGGTAAGATTATATTAGAATTATTAACCCGGAGGGTTAGTAACCCAGGATAACCTTGTTCCATTGGGTCCTTTGATCCTCTTTCTCAGGATTCGAGCCACAATAGTCTGCTAGCACCCCAGGTACCTACTTAATGCTAGGTTAACAGGCAGCAGGTATAAAGAAACATCCAGGTTTTCCATTTGTGTTAGAATCTTACCCAGGTGGTCCTTCAGATGTGAGCCGAAGACGATACTTTTGAGCAGTATATAAAATATATTCGTGAATTTACATGGTATTCATTTTTTTTTACCCAAATTAATTGAGCTTCTTTAATAGTGTTAAAATTAAAATAATATAATTTAGCTCATTTCATCACAGCCTATTATATGTAACCTCAAATTATTACATCCACTGAAAGCATATTTTTTATTTCGTGATGGTCAGACTAATTTTCGATGAGATATTGCAGTAATGAATTTCTTGCTTTTCTGTCAAAACGTTTGTGGCTTTTATGAGCCAATTTCGCAAGTTTCCCCTCCTTCCCTCCCTCAAAAAAAAAAAAAAAAAAAAAAAAAAAAAAGAAGGCTACACTGATCCGGTTGCCCAGTCAAATAGGATACTGCTGTTAGCCTTTACCCACCATTCCTCCCCCCTTTTTTTTTACAAAATGGTTTTACAGTGTTAGGTTAAGAGTTTCTACCTTTATTTACAAGCTGAAAGCTGTTACCCACCTCACCTTGTTTCATTTGGTCAACTCACAATTTCATCTATACAACTCATTCTAAGATTGAATGATCTTGAATGAAGTGATGTTCTAGAGAAGGGTACATTAAAAGTGTAGTTGCTGTGTTTTGCCCGTCTTATGTTGAAGCAGTCTTCTCGCTAGTAATTAACAGGTTTGCAACAAGGCTAATTCCAGAGCTAAGGGGAATGTCCTACGAAGAAAGGTTAAGGGAAATCGGCCTGACAACACTGGAGGACAGGAGGGTTAGGGGAGACATGATAACGACGTACAAATACTGCGTGGAATAGACAAGGTGGACAAACAGGATGTTCCACAGAGGGGAAACAGAAACAAGGGGTCACAATTGGAAGTTGAAGACTCGGATGAGTCAAAGGGATGTTAGTAAGTATTTCTTCAGTCATAGAGTTGTCAGGAAGTGGAATAGTCTGGCAAGTGATGTAGTGGAGGCAGGAACCATACATAATTTTAAGACGTGGTATGATAAAGCTCATGGAGCAGGGGTAGATAGAGGACCTAGTAGCGACCAGTGAAGAGGTGGGGCCAGGAGCTGAATATCGACCCCTGCAACCACAATTAGGCGAGTACACATTTAATATACAATACACATGCCTACACACGCTGACCCCCAACCATAACCCCCAACATGTAAACGCACCCTACAGTCACCACCACCACCACCACACCACCACCACACCACCACACACCACACACCACCACCACACACCACCACCACACCACCACCACCACCACACCACCACCACCACCACACCACCACCACCACCACACCACCACCACCACCACACCACCACCACCACACACCACCACCACCACCACACCACCACCACACACCACCACCACACACCACACACCACCACCACACACCACCACCACCACCACACACCACACACCACACACCACACACCACCACCACCACCACCACACACCACCACCACCACCACCACACACCACCACCACCACACACCACCACCACACACACCACCACCACACACCACACACCACCACCACCACACACCACCACCACCACACACCACCACACACCACCACCACCACACACCACCACACACCACACACCACCACACACCACCACACACCACACACCACCACACACCACACACCACCACACACCACACACCACACACACCACACACCACCACACACCACACACCACCACCACACCACACAACACAACACACCACCACCACTACAACCACACAGCACCACCACCACCACCACTACACAGCACCACCACCACACACCACCACCACCACTACACAGCACCACCACCACACACCACCACCACCACCACCACCACCACCACACACCACCACCACTCACCACCACGCACCACCACACACCACCACACACCACACACCACCACACACCACAACCACCACCACAAACCACCACCACACACCACCACCACCACTCTCCACCACACACCACCACACACCACACACCACCACACACCACCACCACCACACACCACCACCACCACACACCACCACCACCACACACCACCACCACCACACACCACCACCACCACACACCACCACACACCACCACCACACACCACCACCACCACACACCACCACCACCACACACCACCACCACCACACACCACCACCACCACACACCACCACCACCACACACCACCACCCCCACCACCATCACCACCACCACCACCACCACCACCATCACCACCACACACCACCACCACACACCACCACCACACATCATCACCACACACCACCACACACCACCACCACACACCACCACCACACACCACCACCACACACCACCACCACACACCACCACCACACACCACCACCACACCACCCCTACACAACACGCCCCAACCCCTCACACTACCCACTATAATTTCTAATTCACCGCCTTCGTAATTTTCGTACAAGTCGACATATATTTAATGCATGTCTTAAATCTTGTTTTTTTTCCGATTCCGAGCACAGTTGTATATTGTTCACCTAGTCTATCGTGAGTTAGCAGTGTTACTATTTTTTTGTGCCTGAATGTCTGGTGTTTGCACGTCTGGAAGACTATGCTTTATTGAGTTTGTTGGAACTCGAGAATGTGTTGATTATAGCACTTGACCCTGGCGTCGACAGACTAAGCTGGGTGTTGCACTTGTGTGTGCTGAAAATACACTAATCTTCCTAATGAAATTTGATTTTTTGTAAAAGGGTCTTATATTTTGGCATTTTCTTTTCTTTTAATTTCTGATGTTTGCCGATACTTAAATATAGTAACAAAGTTTCCACTCCCTATGAAAGCAAAAGACTCGGTAGACGATGCAACATCCCCCCCCCCCCAATGAAAAGCAGGGGTGCCACTAGCACGATAAGAGACAAGTGTAAGTGGCCCAAGATTGTTCAGCTACCTCCCAGCATACAAGGGGGATTACCAATAGACCCCCTGGTTGTCTTCAAGAAGGCACTGAATAGGCTGTGGTTTGTTCGTCGGGTTGCGTGCGGCCAGCAGTAACAGCCTGGTTGATCAGGCCCTGATCCACCATGAGGGCTGGTCACCGACCAGGCCGCGGGGGTGTTGACCACCAAAACCCTCTCCAGGTACACTCCAGGTCTTCCAGTCTGTTATTCAGAAAAAAAGATGATTGATGCTGAACCCGTGTGGCTAGCAAGAGGATGTCAGGTCCATGTCCGTTTGAAAGTCAGGCGGAACTCTTGGTAATTGTCGGCGTCCGTTTCTCCGCAATTTCCCTTATCCTTTCCCTCTCATCTCTCCCACCTCTCTTACTGTGTTGAATTGCTTGGGAGTAGTTTTTCTTTATCAGAGGACGGTGTCTTACCAATGTGAGTTACACGAGAAACCTTTCTTCCTTCGAACTGACATGCATTTTCTTGGAATAGGTAAAAAAAAAAATCCCTAGGGGTGAATTTGATGGGCATTGTGACTGTTGTCGGGGGAAAGTATCACTATTAGGACCGAGCATTGTAGCCAAGCTACATGATCCCCCGGTGTCGCTGTTACCCATACATACCTATCCAAGGCAGGTTTTCTACATGTTTTTTCCTCCTGTGACGGTAGGTAAATCGAAAATTGTACCTACGTCTGGAACCAGTACCAGATATATCCTTGACTGATGTAATGTTCAGCTTTATTAACAGGTCATTCCGAGGGTCAACCTCCCGGTGGATCAGGGCCTGATCCACCAGGCTGCTACTGCTGGTCGCACGTAATCCAACGTACAGCCTGGCTAGTCGGGTACTGACTAGGTATTTGTCGAGCTCCCTCTTGAAGGCAGCTAGGAGTCTATTGGTAATTTCACTTAGACATGGTGGGAGGATGTTGAACAGTCTTGGGCACTGGACACTTGTGTTTTCTTGGTGTACTCATAGTGTCCTTACTTTTCATTGGGGTTGTGTTGCACCGTCTACATAGTCTTTTTATTTTCGTAGGGAGTGATTTGTGTCTGCATATTTGATATAAGTCGTCCTAGGATTGCCAGGTGTAGATTATAATTCATCTCTGGCCTGCACTCTAGGGAGTACACGTCAAGAGACGCCAAACATTCCTGGTAATTTAGGTGCTTGACTGAACGTGCAGTGAAGGTTCTCCACATTTCTTAGGTCTGCAATTTCACCTGCCTTGAATGAAGGTGTTAGTGTACAGCAGCATTCCAGCCTAGAGAGAACAAGGCATTATCATTGGCATGGCATCACTTGTTTTGGAAAATTTTCATTATCCATCCTGTCATTTCTTATGTGATAGTGACACTTGTGATCCGTGAAGGTAAGATTCTCTTAACATTAATACTCCCAAGTCCTTCATATTACTTTTTCGCTCTATTGTGTGGCTAGTTTGTAGTATACTCCGTTCTAGTTCACTTAAATTTGGCCCATATACCTTTGTTTCCAATTCTGCCATTTACAGGAAACTTAGGGAATCCCCTTCGTG